>NW_008239046.1:18344-27711 GCF_000691975.1 Corvus brachyrhynchos | reverse complement strand
ACACCATCATTTCCAACACATTCTGGCACTTTCCCCATGCTGGTCACCCACATTTCTACCTCTTCACTGCTGACTCTCTTTCTGTCTTAGTCTTACCCAGATCTTCTCCCTAATGCCTACATCTCTAAATTTCATTCCTTTGCAATTTCCTTTCCTGCTCCAAAAATTTAGAAGGCTGTAATTTCAGCTAGAGGGTGGGTTAATTTTATTTTGAAGTGACATTCTTATTGCCAGAAACCTCCACTGGCCATCTTTCAGCAATTGCCTTTCAAAAGCTCACGGCCAGACTGACTCAGAACACTTCTCTGGGAAACTATCGCCCCTCTGCAACACTCTTGACACCTGTAGCTCACTTCAGCTGGCCTAACCTCAGCTGGTCTAAGCCTGGACAAAAGCAAGAGCTCTACTACAGGAGCAAAAGTAAAACCTCTGCAAAAATAAATGTTGCAAATCAGTAGAAGGAGAAAGCATCTTGTCCCCAAACAGTGATGTTCCTTCTGCTCTGATGGTTTGTTGAAGGTGACACATGATCTAAAGGTTAGAGCCTTAGATTTCTAACAGAAGAAAAAGGGCCTTTTACTAAGATCTTCCTGCCAAAATTACACAACTGATGGCTGGGATTTAGGTGCCTTTACTGATCAGTTATTTCCTAATTGATAACAGACTCTTCAGTTAATCCAGTGCTCTGAAAGTATTCCCCTCCACCACATTCTGAGAATGAAAGCCTGGGCTAGACATTACAGGGAGGATCCAGTTTAAATTTAAAAGTACTTACAAATTCTGCATGCCAAACAAGTACAGACCATTTTTTCCCCATCAAAAAGGGGGAGGGAGGGGGCTGTACCTGTAGGTTATGTGCTTCTGTCTCCACTTCTGGCCAGTGAGTGCATACCGTTTTTTCCTCCGGCTGTGACGTAGGTGGGGATGATCCGGGACTCCACACCGAGGCTTCTTCATCCACCTGCAAGTAAAGGAAAAAAAAAGCAAGCTACGCAAAGAGTTTGGAAAAGAGATTCCAAAGAACTCAGGAGGTGACTGGAAGTCCTCTGAGAGATGGCCAGTGCTGACCCCAAGAAGGGTTCAGTCCTTCCTCTGTCAGGTTTATCCTCTTAGCGCAGGGCTGTACACCCCACCTCGGCTGGCAATCCACACACCTCAGCACACCAAAACCACTTCATTTTTCCTTTTGGAAACACAGATTCCAGATCAGGTAGCCCCTATGCTTGACAAGAGCTTAATGATGATAATGCCACAAGCGACCCAAATCAAAATCGCAGGTGGGTGTGCCCTGGGATCAAACTCAGCTATCACCTACTGGATCCACTCTCCATCTGGTAAAGTGCTCCTGTGCCACTGAAAAACAAATCCAGTTCATACCTCACTAGGTAAAACTGAACAAGGGCAAGCACAACCCTTCCAGGTAATAACTAAGGCTTTCACCTGGAATGACCAGAACAGATCCCTCCAGTCTCTGGGTCACACACACCAAATTCCATTAGGTTCTCCCCATAATCCCTGACTCTTGATGTCACTCATGATGTAGGAAAGTCTAGTCTCTATTGCCAAGTGAACTGGAAGAGCAAAGGATGCTGTCCCTTGCACAGGGATTCAGGCAATATTGTCAGAGAAGTCCACTCTCCTTCCCTACCTCCTTTACCTCCAGCCTTGACAGATCTTTTGTTTCTTTCTTGTAGCAGCTTGGGGGTGGTCAAACACTGGCAGAGGTTGCCCAGAGACGTGGCAGAATCTCCATCCTTGGAGAGGTTTTGGAGATATTCAAAACCCAACTGGAAATGATCCTGGGCAACCTGCTCTAGATGTCCCTGTTTTAGCAGAGGGTTGGAGTAGATGATCTCAAGACGTTCCTTCCAACCTCAATGATTCTCTGACAGAGAATCAAGGAGAAATAGACTGTTCCTCAAAATACACTTGCTCGTGTGGGCACACTCCAGAGAAGCCAGAAGTGGCTTATGGAGAAACAAATCTGCCCATCACTGCATGTGGCAGCTGGGGAAGAAAGAAACAAGGACAGAGACTGAGGAACTACAGGTACTGGTCTCCACAGGCCCCCAGTCACATCCTTTAAGATTTTGCAGTGCAGCCCAGGACAGGAGAGCAGAGCCCAGGAATAACACAAGCAGTCTCTGGCCACAGCCTCCCTAAGGCACTGCCTCAGCCACTGGAATTCTTCAGGCTTTTCATGCATTTGGCCCACTAACTATGATGGCAAAGGCAACTGTCCAGTGTGACACAAAGCCCTTAAGAACACTTTGCAAGACATGCCACTGCCTCATTACACACAGGAAAAGCACTGTAGCCAGTCCTGGCCCACTTCTCACACAGGACACCAAATTCTCTCCCTCCTCCTCAGTAAGGTTTCTCCCACATCCTTGGCCACCCAGGGGCCAACTTTTGGCCTCCAAATGCAGACATTCCTCCATCAACTGTAGCCAGCCAATGGCAAGTAGTCCATGCTTGTGCCTAAACAATGTATATCTTATTCTTATATTAGCCCCAGACCTTCAGGAGAGTCTCCCATCACCAGTAGATGGTTTACAAGACTTTTTGCCAGGACACTTTTTAAATTTAAAGCAACCAGACAAACAAACACTGTGCCTCACCAGAACATTCTTTCAGAACACACACACCTGCTCCCAGTTCAGGCAGCCACGCAGCCCTTTCCTGATTCTACTTCCTATATGTAACTCTGGTTGCTTATAAATTTCAGTGCAGTCATCTGTCATCATCTTCCCACCAAGAACAGAGCAAATGAGAGCTGTTATACACATTGCACTGTACCTGACAAGAACCCAAGCTGTGTATATAAAGGCAGCACAGATCTTCCCCACTTACATCACCTCACATTTATCAGCACTGTACATCTTTCAGAAATCCAGGCAACCTGTAGAAATTGGATCTGTCTTGCCCACACAACTGCTGCCACCTTCAAAGAAAAGCAGTACATCTAAGATTTGCTTTTAGATATATCAATTCAACCTGAACACACTGTGTTTTTCCAAGTGTCCTTTATTTGCGCTCTTTTGCATTGCTTCTAGCACTTTCCTAGCGAGACCTCACACTTACTGTCACCTCTATTCTCCCAGATACTTCCTGAGTTTTCAGGGTTTTTTTTTAATTCCACTCATATGTTATGATACAATGTTTTTATTATAACCTTATACAAGCCATAGTGTGAATCAGGTTTTCACCTCTTGAGCATCATGGGAACTCCAGTAGTCTGAACAGCATCATCATCAGGCCCTGACTATAGTCAGAAAAAAGCCTTCTGTTTTATCCTTACCAGTATCATCTAGAAGATAAAAATTTAACAGAGCAGTACTACCAAACCAGCCTACATGTGTAGAGAAGTCACTGGGGCTGTCCAGGGCAGTGCTGACACACCAGCAGGACCTCACACCTCAGCATCTGTTTCCTGTAAGAAAACCTTGGCAAGTTCCCAACACTTGCCCTATGCCCAGCTGGCCACAGAAATTCACCCTCCCACAGCTCAGTCCCCTGTTATCAAAGCCAGAGCTGCACAGAGACCCCACAGAAACTGAATTCCCTCCAACAGTCAAATTCCCTGCCCCTTTGCCAGCTCCAGGTACAGGCTGTTCCAGAGGAAGCTGCAATACCAACACCTGAGGCTTCAAGGACTTCTTGAGCCAAAGCTTCCAAGGTAGAGATGCCAAGAGACTCATGCTGCCCCATGGCCCCTAACTACTCTCTCAACCCCATTTCACTTAGGCCTGTCTGAACCCCCATATTCTACCACTGTTTGTTCCAGAGTTCAGCTACTGCCTGTCTGAAGCCAAGTAACAGAGCCCAGGTACCTGGTTGGAGCTCAGCAGCACCCAAGCTGTCAACAACCTGAGCTAATGTCAAACTGAGAATGTTTATCTGGATCAGGGTACAAATCCAGCCATCTCTCCTCTCAGCAGGGCAAGTCTGTGGCAAAATATCCACAAAGCTGTAGCTTGCTGCTGTTCATCATCTGTAGCTGAGCTTTATGACAGACATTCTCTACTGAGCAGTTTGGACAACCCTCTCTGTGTTCCAGGGGAAATCATCACATCAGAAACAACAAAAGACAATTACTGGAAGCAAGATTCAGATACTTACGGTTGCTTCCCCCCCTCCCTATTTTTTTAAATGGGAACACTGGATCATCAAAATTTATACTTGGCACTCTTGAGGCACAGACTATTGCATTCCTCCAGCTGCTTGGCATGAGAAAACAGGCAATTTCCAAAAGCAGTGACATCCAGTTCTTGTCCAGACACAGCTGCTTTCCCCAGCTCAGGCTCCAAGCCCTTCACAAGACTCTCCTAAAGAGAGGAAGCTGTCACTCTCAATCCCCTACACTTGAGCTGGTGGGAGTGGTATCTTTAAACAGTTCTGGTGCACCCCAAGGTGAGAGAGCCACACAACAGGCTCAAGACAAAGCACAACACACTTCCAATACAAGTAAGATCATTTCTCAGATCCCTCCAAGGCCATGTGATTGACCATAACAAAGACAAATCACCACTTCTGTTCAGCACTAGTGTGCCTTCTCTCCAGCATGCTCCAGGACTATATCCTTGCCCAGCTGCTCAGTTCAGCCCACCAGCTGCAGGCAGACACAAAATTTGCTGAGGCACCATCAGTTGCAGGGTCTGAGGAGGCCGTTTTATATATTCTCCCTGCTCTCTTTACAGGAAACTACATAGCCACAAGACAGACCCTCTGCTGAATGGACTCCCACCCAACTTTCCTTTGGGGTACCAAAAAGCATCACCAGTGGTGGTGTTTCTTTCAATCTCCCACTAGCAGCACCTGCATGGTGACTCCACATGCTCGGGTACCAATCTTGGGGGAAAAAACAAGCTCAGGATTTGAGGGCATGTGGGAAAGGAGACGAGAAACTTTAGGCTTCCATAATAAGTGTAAATAGAATATGCAGAATTTGTTGCCTAACAAAGAAACCACAGAAAATAATAACTTTGCACAACTCTGATTCTTACAGTCACTTTAAAGAGACAGAACTTATGACACTGATGGACGTGACAGAAAAATTCATAACTGAAGTCTCAAAACTCATACCACAGACTGAAACAACAGCTTAGTAAATGCTTGAGTAATTCAGAGCCCTTGGAGGCAGCCTGCCTTGCCAGCTCTTTTCCTTCTGCTCAGCTTCCACAACCAGGTCTGAGGAAGTGACAGCCCAACACAGCCCAGGCAGATGCCCCTCCAGCTCAAACAACAGGCTCACAGCTAACAGCAATCTGGACCTCTTTTTCCATTCATGTAATTTCTAGGAAAATTCCACCCTGCCATACAACATATGGAACCACTGACTCAGGACAGATGGAGGCAGAGCAACCCAACATGCCTCCAAAGCACACCAGAGTCTGGTTGCAGCTGAGGTATCAAGCTTTTGGAGACTTGAGGTTTCAGAAGAGGGAATCATCTGGGTTTTTCACTCATCAGCCTTTGGGTGTTCATGCACTGATCAACCCCTACCCATAAATACAAACTCACTAAAATGTGGGCAACACCTTCCTTTCCTTCAGAAAAACTTTTTCTTAGTAAAGCAGGTACTCCCACATGCAGTTTGCTCCTTTCCCCTGTCACCCACAAGGCAGCAGAAGCAGCTCCTTAACTTTCCAAACTAGCACCCCAATATCACAGCCCCTTCTTTCCCCATCCCCTTCCAAATCATCAGCATCCCAGATTCAAGCTTCTGCACACCAAACGCACACATAGAGCCTTGCTCGATGGCTCTGCTTCAGCATTCACCTACAAACCATGTTATTAATGGCAAAGAGATCTCAGATGGAAAATTCCCACCTTTAAAAAGCATTTTGTTTTCAACGCATTTGAAAAGCAAACAGGATTTTCTCTGTCCCTCAATGGAGAACAAGGAGCTCTTCCAGTGAGCTAAAGAAGGGAACGCTATGTTCACTGGAGAGGTAGTCCCAGCCCAGGACGATCCCCTCCTGCCCAATTCACTAGTTTCTTCTGTTTCTCCCTCTTCTTGCAGTCTGGAAGGCATAAAACCAAACCCCTTTGTTCTTTACATTATTTGGTTACTTTGTGGCCCTTTTTTTTGTGCTGTGGTGTCCCTTTTGCCAGCAGTGTGCCCTAAGAGGAGAGACTAAGAACCAGGCAGAGCATGCTCTGAAAAGGTCTGCTAATGTAGCAAGGGGCAGGGGCAACTAGGCAGGGCCTAAGCAAGTTCCATTGGGCTTCCTCTTTTTGCTCACCATGAGATGCTTTTTCCCCCATAAAGCCTTAGGAAAACCTTCTCTGCATTCTGCTTTAGCCAGCAGATGCTCCCCAGACCAAGAGCAGATGGATCCAGCCATATACACAACACCCAAGTGACCAGACAAGGAGCCACTTCCACACCACCCTTTGCAGCCCACATTGATGAGAAGACTAAAGAACAAAGTCCCTCCAGCCCTGGTGATTTACACCAATTCCTCTGGGCTGCCAAAACTCTGATCACAAACAACAACACATGGCCAACATACAGCAGAGAACATCTAATGTCCAAAAAATGGCAACTATGGGCAGTTAAGTAGCCCTGACTATCATCATCAGACTACAATAACTCACTTCAGTTCAAACGATGGATCTCCACAAATAGCACCTACGGAGATACACAAATCCAATTAATTAAGAAATAGATTAGAAGCCATTTCTAGAGCCAGAATTTTAACCTAAATTCAGACGGAGATGGAAATAAATGAAACCCTTGATGTCCTCCACTTTTAGAAGCTCACAGGATTCATGCTTTGATTGTGCACCAGCAGTGGGGATCTGTGTTCAAAGAACAACAGTAACAAGAGCTTCTCCTCACACTCACAAAAAATACTGTTGACAAAAAGAAAAGTGGAATTGCCCACATGTTTTTGTTAGAAACACCTTTCAATAATCAAGACTTCTTTGATACAGTCAGTCAGGCAAATCTATCCCTTTTGAAGACTTCTTGCACCTGGAATAATTACCCAGGAAATATGACAATGCATTAAGAAAGACAAAGACAAAAGTAGCCTATATTAATCTTACTCAATAGTTGTCTGGTCCAAAACTCCTGTTACTGGGATTCCATAAAACTGTTGCATAGTGGCAACTGCAGACTGCACAGCTTTTCCCGACTGCAAGGCAGACATTTGGCTGTCAGATGGAAGTAAGTAGCCGTAAGTTTTTAACCAACCCTGAAAAAGAAAGAAACAGATGGTAAGATGCCACAGTAAGTTTTCAACATAACAGTTCAGAACATTTCCTCAAAAGAAAAAGTGACAAACTAGCTCAAAAAATTCAGCCATCTCTCTTTTTTTTGGTTAGGTTTGGTAATACCAGCTGATCCCTAGGAAGGGCTGAAGACCCAGCTTAATATCACCTTTCCTGATGGGACAAGGCAGACCTACCAATCAAAAATGAACATCATCCCTACTGGGCAACTGGGGCAGACTTAGGTCTTGAGAGCACCAGAAATGCCCAAGAAGCTTTGTTCTTGTTCCAGGGACTTCCTGTGCACCCTGTCCCCTTGCCATCATGAGACTCCTCAGTCCCCACAGCAGCAAGCTCCCAAGAGCCCACTGCCTACCACCCACTGCTGTCTCTGGACCATCATTCCAAGAAAACAGCTTAATAGCCCTGAGTTCAGCTTTGCACTTGCAATAAGCACAGGAATAATTCTAAAAAAACTCAAATGAACCAAAACAAACAAATAAACAACAAAAAAAACCACACTCAGAAACTTTGAAGACTCTGATTAGGTGGGTGTTTCCTCTACCAACAGCTAATACCAGCGAACTGTCAGAACAGGAAAACAGCCAACTCTCCTCAAGGAGTTCTGTCCCTTTTCCCTGCCTCCACCCTAAAACGCAGCCTTAGATAAAACCATGTGTCAAACTTGTCAAAATGCTAAGGACAGCATTTTCAAAAACACACATTAATTCAGGGGTTTTTTTCCTCTCCTGCCTTCCCCTCCCTCACTTTGATACGGGGAGAAACCAGAATATTAAGTAATAATAATAACAATAATAATAGAATAAAAACTTGTTTTCATAAACCTTTCCCCATAACTTTTCACGCACACCCCCTAGTGCTTCATTCTTCTGGTTGATTCAACACTTAGACCAGGATTAATATGAGACCAACATATATCCCATAAGCTTTTTCCCAATCCGTCTGACCCACAGGACAGTCCTCACCACGTAAGCACTGATAAATCATCTGCATGCACTGTTCTTCCACTGACAGCATGATCACTCTGGGAAAGGGGAGAGAAGAGGCTTGTTCTCCCTTAACATAACACAGCAGCAGGAAAGGGGCTCAAGTCAGGAGAAGCACAAGTGGGAGAACAATCCCTGTTTCTTTGTGGCAACAATAAGATGCCAGAAGCCATTAGGGAGAGAGAAAGGAGGCCTTGCTTCCAAAGCAGGAAAAAGAATCATAGAAGGATTGGAAGCCCATCTCATTCCACTCCCCTGCCATGGCCAGGCACACCTTCCACTGTGGTCTACTTGGTTGCTCCAAGTCCCGTCCAACCTGGCCTTGGACACTTCCAGGGATCCAGGGGCAGCCACAGCTTCTCTGGGCACCCTGTGCCAGGGTCTCACGGCCCTCACATTCCTTCCCAATCTCCCATCCATCCCTGCCCTCTGGCAGTGGGAAGCCATTCCCCCTTGTCCTGTCCCTCCATGCCTTGTCCCAAGTCCTTCTCCAGCTCTCTTGGAGCCTCTTTAGGCACTGGAAGGGGCTCTGAGGTGTCCCCAGAGACTTCTCTTCTCCAGGTGAACACCCCCAGCTCTCCCAACCTGGCGCAGAGCAGTGGAGTGCCAGTCCTCAGAGTATCTCTGTGGCCTCCTCTAGCCTTGTGCCAGCAGCTCCTCGTTGGCCTCGTGTTAGGAGCCCCAGAGCCACAGGCAGTGCTCCAGGTGGGGTAGAGAAGCGACACGAGAGCACGGGCTGGGCACGCCGAAGTTCCCCAAGGGCGGGCACATACAGTGTCACTAAACACGGACATTACCAATGGCTCCAGACAAAGCTAAGCTGCAAAACTGCTCCAAGACCATTTGCTACCCCTGCCTTGGCCTCTGACAAGCAGAGCAATGCGGAAACACTTCATTATGACCAACATTAGCTGCCCTCCAGCAGCGACGGCAGAGCACAGTAACCAAAACAGCTCGGAGTGGGGCTGGCCTCGCGTATCCCCGTTCCTTCCCGGCCGCACTCGGAGGCGGCAGCAGGAAAGGGGCATCAGACGATGGCCACCTGGACACGCCGAGAAACTCCTCCCGGGGACTGATGCTCATGACCACCCAGGAGGGGCACGGCTGCTTCTCCCGCCGGGCCCCCACTCGCCGCGGGC
>NW_008239046.1:14795-17841 GCF_000691975.1 Corvus brachyrhynchos | reverse complement strand
CGTGTTGCAAAGCGTGGAATAAGCCAAGTTTGCTGAAGAAAGGCTGTTCGTTGGTGTTTGATCTCTGAGACCATCTCCGGAGAGAATGTGATGCCAGCTGCGGGTAGCCGACAGCAGGACAGCTGGAGGGGTAGTCAGCAGGGACATTGCTCAGGGAATGAGGGCTATGTTGTGCAGAAATTTACTAGCTCGAACTTGTAGAAGGCCTTCCCAGATGAACTGCTATGTACCAGAGGTAGCAGGCGGCGGATCAAGCTCAGCCACGAACTTCGCCAGTCTCTCTCCTTCCAAATGCACCCCATTTCCCAGGACACTTCCAGCACATCAGGATCAGCAGGACTCGCCCCGACACCTGCACAGCCAGCCCCGTCTCTCGCAGGCAGGGGGCCTTCCCTCACCATAGCTCCCTCCCGTTCGCCGGCAATTCGGTCTGCATGCAGGGAGGGCATTGCTCGCTGCGGGCAGCCAGTTCTGCCTCTGAGCAGCTTGGCGCTTTGGAGCCTCTTCTCAGTCAGGTCAGCACTGGAAAGTACCAGCAGCCAGAAGATCTTCCCTCTGCTGCTTCAGCCTTGCAAGATCACTCTGGATTCTGTTCTGAGTTTTCTTCTTTTTTTCATGCCCTGTCCTGGATGGGAATGACAATCCTACGTTCCATTTGGGACATGGCTGTGTAACCACTGGGGCTGTGAGGATGGAGGCAGACAGTGCTGCGTTCCTCTGTCCCCTCTGACCATCAGCCCCTGCCAGGACTTTGGGCAGAGACCTCCTTCTTCCCACCCTCACTGAGCACCTGCAGTTCTACTCTGTAATCTTCAGTGCATTTCCCTGCAGGGATGTCCCCATGCTCTCAAAATCACAGTCTATGCCGGCTGACATGGAGCTATTAGACCCTTTCCAGAATCTTTACTGTGACCCCAAAGCACTACAAGGATGAACTAGTTTTTGTTTTTGAAATGATGGAACTACAGAGGTATGGTTAAACCTTCTTTGGGGTGAGTTTCACTTGTTCCTTTTCTGCCTACCTGCCTTCCCCTGCCCAGGGCACTCTGCTGCACCTTGCCTGGTTTCTTACAGGCAGAGCCCAGCAGGTGCACGGTCTGGGCTCTGCTCCAGCTCTCAGGCAGCTCTCTCGTTAAGGAAACTTCCCTGAGCATCCCGGAAGAACTCTGGCAGTCACACTCCCACCACCAGACTGTTCCTGCTGGCACCAAATCCCCTTCACAGTGGGCAGCTCAAGTGAGCAAAAGAGTGCCCCCCTTGACTCCCTGCACTCTCCCCACTCTCACACAGTCAGACCAGGCTTCCCATAGCAGAGTCTCACACGTCTCATTCCACAAAACAATTTATTCACGGTGCAGGAACACAGCTCGAGCCAGTGCCTCTGGGAAGGGACCTTGAACCACTGGGCTTTTATCCCTTCACAGCCCAATCACACCAAAGTGTCGCAGTGACCACTCTTTGCAGCCCGGCTAGCACCTGCGGTGTGCGGCAGCAGTGGGGAGCAGCCGAAGGCACAAAGCATTAAAGCTGCTCCTCTGGAGTTCAGCTCTGCCCAGGGGAGCTGAAGCTCCAGGTGCTACGGCTGTCAGCAGCCCCGACGAGGGAGAAGATAAAAGGTAGCAAGGAGGCTTGTCTCTGGATACAGTCCCAAGTTTACTCGCAGGAGGGACTCCAGGAGAACAAGCCCCCACCAAGCATGTACAACAACTTATAAAGGAGGGTGTTACAAAGGGAGTGGCCCGACCAGGGACCAATAGGGATTTCTGGGGGAGGGATATGGACAGGGACACACATACACACAGACCAATGGTCTTAACAGCCAGAGGGAAAGGGATCACATGCCCCAATGGGGTGTCGAGGTTTAGGGGATTTCCAGAGGGGAGGTGTCAGAAGGGGCAGGGTCTCCGGGGGTTGACAAGAACCAGGGAGGGAGGGCCTAGGTGATGGACCCCGAACTGTCTGGAATAACAGGAGGGGTTTAGGTGATTGATGGAGAACCAACTAGAACAAGGGGAGGAGAGTAACCATGTAGGGATCATTGGGGGAGCAGCTAGGGTTTGGGGTGTACCAACTGGGAATTGGGGCAAAGGAGTAACAGGGTCAAACCATACAAAACATGTAGACATATAGTAAAACACCACACCACCACACCAGTGGTCCAAATATAAGTACGGGCAGGCCTGGCAATTGATTACATCACACTGCCTCAAACCTGCCAAGGCAAGCGCTATGTGCTCACAGTGGTGGAAGCCACCACAGGATGGCTGGAGACCTACCCTGTGCCTCATGCTACTGCCCGGAACACCATCCTGGGCCTTGAAAAGCAAGTCCTGTGGAGGCATGGTACCCCTGAGAGAATTGAGTCCAATGGGACTCAATTCAAGAACAGCCTTATAAACACCTGGGCTAGAGAACATGGTATTGAATGGGTGTACCACACTGCCAACCATGCACCAGCCACTGGGAAAGTTGAGCAGTGCAACAGACTCTTAAAAACAGCACTGAAGGCAATGGGGGTGTGGGACCTTCAAGCAGTGGGATCTGCACTTAGCAAAGGCTACACGGTTAGTTAATACTGGAAGTTCCACCAACCAAGCTGGCCCTGCCCGATCCAAACCCCTGTGTACAGCAGATGGAGATAAGGTTCTGGTAGTGCATATGAGAGATATGCTAGGAAAGACTGTTTGGATTAATTCTGCCTTGAGCAAAGACAAACCCATCCGTGGGGTTGTCTTTGCTCAGGGACCAGGTTACGCTTGATGGGTGATACAGAAAGAAGGAGAAACACGATGTATACCACAAAGATACCTTGTTTTGGGGTCAATATATTTATATTTATTCATATTTATTATGCTTCTACTCCGTTTTAGTTAATTTCAAGAGATTCTTAAAGGGGTTTTGGGGGTTTTCTTGGTTTTGCCACATTTTAGTGCACAATCCACCTTTTCAACCCTCCATTGCTTAAATGTAACAAATATAGCCTTAAATTTTTTATACTTATTCAAATTTACTCCATTTTCGTCAGTTTTGTTGAAATTTCGAGGAG
>NW_008239046.1:13918-14595 GCF_000691975.1 Corvus brachyrhynchos | reverse complement strand
AGCCGGGACTGGTTTATACTGGTTTATACCCCCCCTCCCCAGCAGAGGAGCTCCTGAGCCCCCCACCCCCCACTGGGTAAAATTCACGTCACTAGAAGTTCGTGTCCACAAAGGAGACAGAGGAGTCCTGTAAAATTCCCTTGATTTGGAGAAAGGGAGAGAGTCCGTCAGGCGTGTGTCCAAGGGGGTCTCTCCCAATTAGTTGGAGCAAGTAGCCTTCTTTTCTCCTCATTTCCCGGCTGCATTTTCTCCTCCTTCCCTTTCCCTGTTGGCTGAGGTACTTGGAAGGTACTTGGGACTTCCCGATCCGCCTATCCGTGTCCCCCCTTAGTATGTGCCCCTTTAGTAAAACACACAATCCATGATCATTACAATTAGCTAAATAAATAAATTTATTCTTGTAAGCTTTACTAATTGGCATGGACTTCTTCTCAGGGAAGAAGAATAAAGACTTACTAGGGTTTTGAATATTAACTTCTCCACCCAGAGTGGGCTTAAATCTAATTAGAGCCCCCCAAACTCCCGTGTCACCTCCCCCAGAACCTCCCCAGAGGACCCATCCTAACCCTTGCTGTGCTGGTGGATGAGTGACTCTATGTGTTTGGAGATGGAGAGGGGGCTTGGGGGTCCTGGGTGAGTCCTAGGGGGATTTGGGGGGAATACAGAACCGGGGGGCC
>NW_008239046.1:9212-13437 GCF_000691975.1 Corvus brachyrhynchos | reverse complement strand
CCAGGCAGGGCCTGGCCGGGCCCGCTGGCCCCCACACGGGGCCCGCAGCCACCTGTCCCAGCGCCGGAAACGAGAGAGAGCTTGGAGGGGGAGCTTGCCTATTCTTAAATGTGGATCACAGAGGTGGTCACAACTTTAAGTGGCTTAGAGAGTTGTCCATATTCAAACCGGCCAGCTGATAGGTTCTATCAGTTCCCAGAGGAAACTGTAAGCACCCCTTAGCAAGGACGTCCCTTCCGGGACTATGCTTGCTAAGCTATGACATAACCCGATAAATACCAAGCTGAATGCAGCTGTCGGCACGCATGGTTTTGGAGGAGCTATCCCCCATGCGTTCCAGTGCTGGAATAAACAGACCTACTTTACTACTTATTTAGTAGTGGAGTCTTTGCCGCTCATCATTTTGGCGAGCAGCCAGGAGAAACTCTGTCCAGCTGCAGGATCGGCTTAGGAGCGGATGTCCTAGGCACGCCCCAGGGCTTTCCTGGAGGATCTCCGCCCCTCGGCTCGCTCACTGCGGCGGACAGACAACAACCTGCTGAAACTGCGGATAAACGGTATGCTTTGCATTTAGGGTGCCTGTAAGTCGTACGCGTGGCCAGGGCTGCTGGTAAGACACACAGAGACGTCTCGTGCACAGCGTAGTCCCTCTGTGGGTAAAGTTGGAGCTTGCAAGCAGAGCAACTGGCTATGGGAGCTGGCAAGAGGAATCACCGACAGATAGAGCTAGCAATCCTGAGAGTGGATCGGGGGGTTCCGGGGGGGGTTCTGCCAGAACTTGTTGATGATTGTATTGGGGAAAATAAATAAGCGGGACCCTGAAGTTATTAAAAGTGAGTGTTATGAATATTTTGGCTTCTAGTAGCTGGTTTGAATGTTGTTGTGTTGCTTATATGTCTATGTGGATATTGGTTGTTGTTGGACTGCTTTTATGTTGTTGTGTTTGTATGTTGTTGTGTGTTGTTTGAGGAAGTCGTATTGAAGCATTTGTTTGGAGCCATGCTAGATTATTGATTTTTGTCCTAATAAAATTAAAATTGTGGCTAGATGAGAGGTTAGAAGAACCTCTCGCCCTCTTGGTCTTGATTCTTGGGAATTTGTAAATCCAATAGAACATTGGATAGAGACAAGAGACTAACGAGTTCCTTTAGAGGGAATATATAGAACCTCTACAAGAAGATTAGTAGCTTTAGATTGGGAACAACCAGTGGCAGAGGATTTAGGTTTTGAAAAAATACATGGAATAACTTGTTTTTGTGGATGCATTAGAACTTTTCATTCAACAAGAGGATGGCATGCTGCATGAGTACTAATACAGTGTAATATTTGTAAGAGGTGGTACTGCTCTTCTGCCAGGCAGCAGAGCTTATGCTTTCAGTGTTATTGGAGGCACCCCAGTGAAGTTGATTTTGAGCCTGAGATTTTAAAGTTTGTGTGTGGGAAGTGGCATTTGGTACCTGAGGTTTGGGAGGTTCGGGAAGAAAGCTGGGAAGGAACTGTGAGAGAGTGCGAAGAAAGATTTGGGTAGAAGCGAGATAAAACTAGGAGACGGAGATAGAAACAACAGTGGCTAAGCAGGGAGGGAGGTTGTTGCCCCCCTCTATCCCTCAACAGTTATATGGTAGGAGTATAGCCCCTGACTCCTTCCATTCCTTTGTCCTGCCTGCACAAGTGATAGAAGGGATTCCCTGCTTTGTGTGTGTGGGTATAAGAAGACTCCAGCCCCACACCGGCTGTGGGTTTTAGCTCAGTGCAGATTTTGTGGAAGTTGGAGATACTACTATTCTATTTATTTAGCAGACAGAGATCCGTGCCTGGAGTGCTGGGAAAGCAAGGAACATTTTGTTTTAAAACTTTTGTGTGGCAAAGAGCATCATGTTCCTGAAAATAGTAGAGTGCTAGAAAAGGATTGGGAAGAACTAGTAAAGGCTTTTGAAGAAGATTTCAAGTGGCAGCAAAGCAGGCCTGTCAAGAAACATAAGAGAATTTATAACTAGTGGCTTATACACTATATGGGTGGCCCGGACTGGGTGGCACAGTATTTGAGTGAACTCGAACTCTGAACAGGATGGGAACCGGACAGAGTAAGGAAATCTCTAAAGTGAGCCTGCTTGGCTGTGTTTTGGCACATTGGAAAGAGATAGTAGGAACTGGAGACACAGAAAATAAAAGAACTCTTGTAAAATATTGTACCCAGTGGGGGTCACTGTATAAATTAGAAGATGGAGCGAAGTGGCCACCTAATGGAACTTTAGATTATAATACCTTGCTTCAGTTAATGCTGTTTCTGAGACGGGAAGGTAAATGGGAAGAAGTTTCTTACACTGATGCATTTTTCTCCCTCCGAAATCACCCTGAATGGCAGAGAGATTGTGGAATCAAACCCCCCAGTGATCCTATGGTGCTAGCTCTGGAGAAAGAAAATAAAAAAGGCCGAGGAAGAATTAAGCAGTGTTGTTCGTCATGCAGTATAGATCAGAGATGTACAAGGTCAGACAAAGTCTATCAAGCAGCAGCCCAGGGACAAGATGATGATGAACTAACAGATTTGCTTAAGCCTCCCCTTAGGAGACAGGAAGAGGATGCAGACTCGGAAGGAACACCAACGCCAACCCCCTCTCCCCCGGGCAGTCCTGTCTCGTCCCGAACCAGGAAACAGGCACCTCTGAGAGAGGCAGTGGCACCTGATGGGAATACAATGTTGATTAGAGTACCTTTCTCTACTGCTGACCTAGATGCATGGTATAACGTTGCCAAAATTTTAATCAAACAGCATAATCCAGATTGGGCTGATATACAATTATTACTGGGTGGACTAACAGAGACAGAGAGACAGTTAGTTTTGAAAACAGCTCGAGACTTGGCAGAGGACTATTACAAAACGCAACAATTAGATATAAAAGATCACTTCCCACTCCAGGAACCACACTGGAGTCCGAATAGAACAGCCGAATTAGAGAAATTAAAAAGTTACCAAGAATGGATAGCAAAAGGGGTGGAAAGGGCCATTCCCAAAACCCTAAATTGGTCAGCTTTGTATACGGTAAGACAGGGTCCTTCCAAGTCACCATCCGAATTCCTGGATCGTCTGAGGGATGCAATGCGCTGTAACACATCACTGGATCCTGAGACCGACGTAGGGGTACAACAGCTGCTATCTTTGTTTCTAGGACAATCCACAGGAGATATCAGACCTAAATTGCAAAAACCTCAGGGGCCAGAGGGGAGGGACCTGGAAACTCTATTAGATGCAGCTTGGAGGGTATTCAGTAATTGAGAAGAAAGTTACAAGCAAGGGATGAAGAAATTGGCAGCAGTAGTAAAGGAAGGAAATAGGGAAAAACCTAGACAGAGACCTCCCAGACAGGGCCCACCTCGGCTAAGTAAAGACCAACATGCCATTTGCAGGAGATTCGGTCATTGGAAGAACCAGTGCCCAGAAAGAAGACAAGAACACCGCCAGAACAGAGGAGACCAAGTAAGAGGGAGGGTGGTTGCACACGTGAAAGAAGATTGAAGAGGACCGGGGGATTTTACCCTAGCAGATCCACTGGTTATAATGCAGCTAGGGGAAAAGGAAAAAGAAATAGAATTTTTGGTTGATACGGGGGCAGCATATTCAGTTTTAAATAAAGTTTTAATGTCTGTGGGAGATGACTACATTGTGGTACAAGGAACAACTGGTCAATCTGAAAAAGCTTATTTTTGCAAGCCATTGAAATATAAAATTGGGAAACGATGTGTAGTGAGTTGAAGCTGAGTTGATGGACAGTCTTTTAGACTAATGACGCTTCTCACAATTTACATATTTAAACCTCACGGAAAGGCGGGAATTGCCTTTGGTCTGAGCTCGCCCACTGGAAGGTGGGGGGACTCCGAGCCTCCGGGCCCCCGCCGGGCTGGGGCCACTGCCCCCCCTTTTCCCAATGCCACAGCATGGACCCTGGGTCGTTGGGGGGGAAACTGTCCAAGAGCTGCAGGCAGCTAAAACCAGCCATGGACTGCCACACGGCTAATCCCATCCGGCGGGTCCCTCTCCTCTCTGTAGGTTCTGGGTGTGGGTTCGGTCTGGACCGGGCATAGACGGTCGGTGACGAGAGATCTCTATAGGTCAGATCTTGGAACATGCGGTTTATTGCAAAGGGCGTGGGTATAGGGGCACTGCTTAGAGCTGCAGCTGGCAGCTCTGAGCAGGCCCAAGAGAGCAAGAGAGTAAGCGGGTAAG
>NW_008239046.1:7191-8751 GCF_000691975.1 Corvus brachyrhynchos | reverse complement strand
CTCCTCTCCTCTCCTCTCCTCTCCTCTCCTCTCCTCTCCTCGCCGACGGAGCCAGCGAGAGCCGGCGTAGCCTCCTGTCTGCAGCCAGCACACTTCGCGCTGAACTGAAGAAGACACCACGCAGCCAGCAGCACAAAGGGAGCGAGGCTTTTCCACCATAAAGCCTGAACAAGAATGCTCGTCAACATGGCAGCTTCAGAGTCAGAGAGAAAGAGAAAGTGAGTCCCGTGAGATGAAGCTGAACATGGCAATGGGAGAAAAGAGGGCGGTGCTGCATTTTCTCGCACATAGCTTAAAAAAACTTCTTGCATGCCGTGGTAAGAAACTCTAATATCACAAACTGTTTGTCTCTTTAATCCATTTGAAGTACACGGGGGGATGAATTTCATGTGTGGCCCATGAAAATTGTGAAGAATGCCTATGCCAGGCTATACAGAAGTATTGAGAGGATTTTTGGAAAAAAGCCTTTGTGTTCAGGCCAAAATAACTCATCCTTAAAAAGATTAATAGCCCCATGTGATGGCCCATGTTTGGCAGTGTGAAGGAACTGTGAGATTTTTCATGGGAGAAATGTTTTACACCACAGCAGATTGTTTCTTTCTGGACGGGTCCGCTGTTGGTGGCAGTTTGGGAACCATGTGCAGCTGAAGAAAACCGCTTTTTTCCTTAAGGATAAGAAAGAGACTTATCAAGAACTGCAACACTGACTAAAATCCCATGTTCTGTTACCCTTTGTGTGAGTTGGGTAAAAGGAAGGAAGTGCTGGAAAGGGGGAGGGGGTTTGCTTTAATTTCCTGTTATTTCTCTTTACTTTTAACGCTATTAGTAATAAAACTCTTTCTTTGTATTGCAACTGTGTAAAGTTTGTGCCTGCTTTGCTTTCTCCTAATTCTTACCTGACAGAAGGAAAATAAGTAGTGGGTATTTTGCACCAAGCCACTACACTAAATTGGTGTTTCTGCCTGGTTTACGAACTGAACCCACGACACAATGGTGTATTCACAAGTTTTTGTATTTACCCAATTCTCCAAAAGCACTTTTAGGAAGAGATCTATTGGAACAATTACAAGCAACCATTACATTTAGGAATGGGGAAATTATTCTGGAGGTAAATGACCAACAGTACGTGGAAATACTGAGCCTAATAATAACAACTAAAGGCTCTGCAGAGGAAATTAGAGAAGAGATAACGAGTCAAGTGTTCCCAGGAGTCTGGGCCACAGATGTACCTGGGAGAGCCAAAAATGCAACCCCAATACAGATCAAACTCGAAGAGGGAAAACAACCAGTTAGAATTAAACAATAGCCCTCAAAAAGGAAGGCAGAGAAGGAATTGGCCCAATAATTGAAAAATTCTTACAGTTGGGATTGTTAAAAGAGTGCCAGTCTGATTTCAATACTCCTATCCTGCCTGTCTGTAAACCTGATGGGTCTTAGCGGGTGGTACAGGATTTACGGGCTGTTAACAAGATAACTGAGGATCTCTATCCTGTGGTAGCGAATCCTTACACTCTGTTAACATGCTTAACACCAGAGCTAACTTGGTTTACTGTTTTAGAT
>NW_008239046.1:577-3466 GCF_000691975.1 Corvus brachyrhynchos | reverse complement strand
CAAGCTCAATTATGGATGCAGTCCGCAGCTTCCTTAATCATAAGAGAAGGTAATGAAGGTGTTTTTCCTATTGAAATCCGAGGAGCTGTTTGGGACAATGCTACTAAATTAGAAAGAAAGCTCCGATCCTGGTGGACCTTGGTAAATTTCACCTATGACCCAATGACTAACATAGCTACTGCCTTCGTGCTTACGATACGGAATGCCACAGTTGATGTAATTCATCCTATTGTCGCATTGGGACTAAACCATAAAGGGACAGTTTTTTACCCCTCCGAACACAGAGTATGGGCTCGGATGGTGAGAGGAAAGTGGCAAACGGTAAATTTAGACTCTTGCATCACACGGGAACAACAAGGATTTATCTGAGCAAGTAATACACTTGATGCCAGAGACATATGTCTTGATGCAGAACAAGGCATGTGTCACTTTGAGATCCACCCAGACACTTCACCAAAACCAGTACTTGTATAGATTGGCCAAGGTTGTGTATGCTTAAGAACTATCTGCACTTTTATGATGATAGATGACAGTAAAATAAATGTAGCCACCAGGAATCACTCTAATTTTTGTATTTGTAATTTTACCAAGATTGTTGGGTGTGACTTACCGTATTTAGCATCGGTTGTGTCTCATCAATTGATAAGGTCTAACTACACCATATACCATAAATTGCTACCCACCCCTATTGGGATGGACCTCACATTAGTAAAGCAATTAGTGAAACATCAGGACCTAATTGAGATTTTAGAAGAAATCTGAAAGAATGGGAAAAAGACCTTAGTCACCATCCATCATGACACACAAGAAATAAGCAGAATCTTGCAAGGAGTAGAACAAGATGCAAGTCATAACTGGTTGTCCTAGTTTGAAAACAAACCAGTGGGAGACACCAAGTCAGAATAACAATAGGGAAATAAAAGAAGGGAAAAAAAATAAAGGCAGAAATCACCAGGTTAAACTGACAGACTCAGGATACAACCTGACACCGTTAATCAGGGTGGTGATAGCAGTCCAGCAGAATGGTGGCTGCAGTCCTCTGAAGCGGTGATCCTGTAGAAAAAAGGGTCTGCTCTTCCTCAGAAGGTCCAGTGGTGGCTATGTAGCTCCTGTCCTCTGGAAATGCAGTGGAAAGGTTGTCTCTGGTGTTCAGAATCTCAGATTATATCCAGGATGGGATGCTTGGTTCCTCCCTCTGGGTGGAGCATCTCACAATGGGGTAATGAGTCATGAGGCCAAGTATTGATTAGGCTCATTAACAGTAGATAGTCCGGAGGGAGTTATCTTTGAGTCATTCGGCAGGACAATGATGGGCCATTAACAGAAAGATAGTCTGGGGGGAGGAGGCAAGGAAACACAGCCCCACCTGATTTCAACAGCTCATGAGGATGGTACTAGAATACAGTGCAACCCAGGACACTGGTGGGACGTGCTTTTTGGGTGGTCACCTACCGCAACTGGCATTCTGAATATATTATGTCACTCCATAATTGTTTTATTAATTTTGGTGAGTGCTTGCCTTGTGCTGTCTATGATGTTGCTTGCTTGGAAATACAGAGTGCTAAAGAAGTTATCAGTTTTAACTACCTTGTCAAATGCACACGGAAGAATAGAAAACGCAGCTTCCGGAGTTGCTACTTTTGCGAGTAGTGCCAACCAGCAAGAAACAAGAGGCAAACCGCGTGGCCAGTGAATCAGGGGGGATGGGGAAGCAGAGGTTAAATGATTTGCTAAGAAGCTGTTTGTTAAAAACAATGCATACAGCTTGCTCAACACTTACTGTGTGAGAAATGAGACAACTCTTAAAAAGATTAATTTATTGAAAACAGAAAAATTGAAAAATTACAGAAATCAGAAAAATATAAAAATTTGGGATCCTATGGCTCCGTAGATGGTATGCCCCAGGAACGCAGGGATTTGAGATCTTCTGGCTGAGACAGCACTAGACGTCAGGTAGAGAAAAAGAAAGACTTGCAGTGCTGGGCTGGCTTTTGGCTGGGCCAAAAGTAAAAAATTACTAAAGGCTCCTTAAAAGGAGTAAGGCTTTTAATGCCCAGCACCGACATCTACCACAGCTAGCCTGCAGAAAGAGAAAGGGACTGCCTCTTTGCCTCGTTGTTTTTATGGTCTCTTTGCTCCGCCCCAGTCCGCCCACAGCCCGCCCACAGCCCGCCCCTTCGGCTTAAAGTGATTGGTGCTTTCCCTTTGACAGATCATCTCCGTCCACCAATGGCTTATCGTTGTCAGAGGGGTGGTATTAGTTGAGATAAGGCAGCTAAAATGCCTTCATTAAAATTCAGGTTGCCATCGAGCTTGCCTCCAGGGTAACGGCTATGGGCTAAAAATAGCTGCTGGCTGTTAGAACTGGGGTTTTTTGGCCTTGGAACCAAAGAGCAAGTAAAAACACCTAAAAAAAGTATTAAAATACATCCAACACATCTCAAAACACTTGCAAAAGTATACAGTAAACACAGGAAAGACAACTCCCATGGTGTACAAGTGGTTTGAAGTTTGAAAAGAGAGCAAGTTGGTGATTTTAACTGGGGAATTTTTAACTGGGAAGGGTGCAACTCTCTTAATAAACTACTTTGAACAATTGAAAACACTGATAATGGAACTGGATTTTTGTACCTGAGCTGATGGGTTAATTTTAAGATTCAATTTAAAAATATTTAACTCAAAATTAATTAATTAAAGCACTTAATATGCAAAGACCAAGCACAAATAGGGATTTCATGTATGACATATTGTGCCTACCAAAGAAGGATGAGAAGATAGAAGACTATTGATAATGGGAAGGAATCTTGACCAAAGATCCTGTTTTCAAACCTAAAGCTAACTTAAATCAGCCTTGAAGTTTGGACTTGGGCCAGGAACATAAAGAGCATG
>NW_008239046.1:0-272 GCF_000691975.1 Corvus brachyrhynchos | reverse complement strand
GGGCATTGGTAGGGACTAGCGGGGGGGTGGGGGGGGGCTCTGGAGACATTCTGGGAGTCTGTGGGAGGTGAGATGGGAGTTTGGGGGGCTCTAATTAGCTTTTTGTCCACACTAGGCAAATACATTAATATTCATAGTCCTATAAAGTCTTTGTTCTTCTTCCCAAAGTTCAGGACTTCAGCATGACTTTGGCTGAGCAGCAGTGCATGCCAGTTAATAAAGCTTACTAAAATAAATCAATTTAGCTAATTGTAATGATCATGGATCATGTG
>NW_008239045.1:46475-46705 GCF_000691975.1 Corvus brachyrhynchos | reverse complement strand
TCCTCCCCAAATCCATCCCAAATCCATCCCAAATCCCCCCCAAACCCTCCCCAAATCCTCCAAATTCACCCCAAATCCCCCCAGTCCCACCTGTGCTCGTTGAGCTCCAGCTCCAGCTCGGCCGCTTTGGAGGCCAAACCGCGCTGGTCCTGCCGGAGCCGATTGAAGCGGGACACGACCTGCGGGAACGGGATGGGCTACCAGAGAAGGGATGGGGCTACCAGAACTGG
>NW_008239045.1:45661-45995 GCF_000691975.1 Corvus brachyrhynchos | reverse complement strand
AGAGCAGGGTTGGGCTGAGAAGACTCGGGGAGGGGCTACCAGAGCCGGGATGGGGCTGGGAAACTCAAGGATGGGCTACCAGAGCCGGGATGGGCTACCAGAGAAGGGATTGGGCTACTAGAGCCGGGATGGGGCTACCAGAGCCGGGATGGGACTGGGAAACTCGAGGATGGGCTACCAGAGCCGGGATGGGGCTACCAAAGCACTGAGGGCACAGCGAGACCCTCAGGGATGAGGGGGAAGCCTCGAGGGACAGAATCCCCTCAACCTCACCCCAGGATGCCCCTTCCCGACCCCAGAGAGCCGATCCCCCTCTCTCCCGATATCAGGGACC
>NW_008239045.1:40862-41114 GCF_000691975.1 Corvus brachyrhynchos | reverse complement strand
TGTCCCCTCCCTGCAGTGCCCCTGTCCCCTCTGAGGTGCCCCACAGTGTCCCCTCCCTGCAGTGCCCCTGTCCCCTCTGAGGTGCCCCACAGTGTCCCTGGCCATGGCAATGTCCCCAGACCTTCTGAGGTGCCCCATGGTGTCCCCAGGGCTGGCAATGTCCCCAGTCCCTCTGAGGTGCCCCACATTGTCCCCTCCCCACAGTGTCCCCTGTCCCCTCTAAGGTCCCCCACATTGTCCCCTCCCCGCAGT
>NW_008239045.1:38073-40045 GCF_000691975.1 Corvus brachyrhynchos | reverse complement strand
GGGGGACACCTGGGCACATTGGGGGTGCCAGGGGACACCTGGGGCACCTGGGGACACCTGGGGACATTGGGGGTGCCAGGGGACACCTGGGGACGTTGGGGGACACCTGGGGACATTGGGGGTGCTAAGGGACACCAGGGGAAGCCAGGGGACACCTGGGGATGCTGGGGGTGCCAAGGGACAGCTGGAGACATTGGGGGTGCCAGGGGACACCTGGGGGTGCCAAGGGACACCTGGGGATGCTGGAGGTGCCAGGGGACACCCGGGGACACCCGGGGATGCAAAGGGACACCTGGGGACGGTGGGGGTGCCAGGGGACACCTGGGGACACCAGAGGGGACCTGGGGACACCTGGGGATGCTGGGGGTGCCAGGGGACACCTGGGGGTGCTGGAGGTGCCAGGGGACACCTGGGGGTGCCAAGGGACACCTGGGGATGCTGGAGGTGCCAGGGGACACCTGGGCACATTGGGGGTGCCAGGGGACACCTGGGGACACCCAGACCTGTTCAGAGCCGTGTCCTTGTCCCCAGCCGTGTCCTCGTTGTCCAGCTCAGTCCCTGCTGTCCCTGTTCCTGAGCCACCTCCTGTTCCCAGCTGCCTCTGTTCCTGATGCCACCCCTGTCCCTGTGCCCATCCCTGTGCCCACCCTTGTCCCCCGTGCCTGTTTCCATCCCTGCCCCCCCTCCTGTCCCTGTCCCCTCCCCCGAATTCCTGTCCCTGTCCTTGTGCTCAGCTCCATCCCTTGGATTGGGGTGGGGACAAGGATGGGGACAGGGTTGGGGACAGGGACAGGGATGGGGACAGGGATGGGATATGGGGACAGGGACAGGGACGGGGCTGGGATATGGGGACAGGGATGGGGACAGGGATGGGGATGGGGAGCAGGGATGGGATATGGGGACAGGGATGGAGACGGGGCTGGGATATGGGGACAGGGATGGGGACAGGGATGGGGATGGGGAGCAGTGATGGGATATGGGGACAGGGATGGAGACGGGGCTGGGATATGGGGACAGGGATGGGGACAGGGATGGGGATGGGGAGCAGGGATGGGATATGGGGACAGGGATGGAGACGGGGCTGGGATATGGGGACAGGGATGGGGACAGGGATGGGGATGGGGAGCAGGGATGGGATATGGGGACAGGGACAGGGATGGGGACAGGGATGGGGATGGGATATGGAGACAAGGACAGGGATGGGGACAGGGATGGGGACAGGGAGCAGGGGTGGGATACAGGGATGGGGACAGGGATGGGATGTGGAGACAAGGATAGGGATGGGGACAGGGATGGGATATGGGGACAGGGTGCAGGGGTGGGGACAGGGACGGGGAGTAGGGGTGGGATATGGGGATGGGGACAGGGATGGGATATGGGGACAGGGAAGAGATGGGGACAGGGACAGGGATGGGGTACGGGGACAGCGAGCAGGGATGGGACAAAAACGGGGATGGGGACAGGGAGCAGGGACAGGGATGGGATATGGGGAGAAGGATAGGGATGGGGACAGGGAAGAGATGGGGACCGGGACAGGGATGGGGTATGGGGACAGTGAGCAGGGATGGGACAAAAACGGGGATGGGACAAAAACGGGGATGGGGACAGGGAGCAGGGACAGGGATGGGATATGGGGAGAAGGATAGGGATGGGGACAGGGAAGAGATGGGGACCGGGACAGGGATGGGGTATGGGGACAGTGAGCAGGGATGGGACAAAAACGGGGATGGGACAAAAACGGGGATGGGGACAGGGAGCAGGGACAGGGATGGGATATGGGGATAAGGACAGGGATGGGGACAGGGAGCAGGGGTGGGATACAGGGATGGGGATAGGGATGGGATATGGGGAGAAGGATGGGGATGGGGACAGGGAGCAGGGACAGGGATGGGATATGGAGACAAGGACAGGGATGGGGACAGGGCCAGGGCCAGGGCCGGACGTGCCACGTGCGTGTGTCCGCAGGGAATGC
>NW_008239045.1:35667-36096 GCF_000691975.1 Corvus brachyrhynchos | reverse complement strand
TGCTGTGGCTGCCCGGGGGGCCCCGGAGTGTCCCCAGGGGTCCCGGGGTGTCCCTGAGTGTCTCCAGGTGTCCCCAGGTGTCCCCAAGGGTCCCTGAGTGTCCCCAGGTGTCCCTGAGTGTCCCCCGCGTGTCCCTGGGGGAGAGCTCCTTCACCAACCCCGTGGACAAGGGTACAGCCCTGGCCCTGAGTGTCCCCAGGCGTCTCCAGGTGTCCCCAGGCTGTCCCAGCTGTCTCCTGGCTGTCCCTGGCTGTCCCCAGGTGTCCCAGGGCTGTCCCCAGGCTGTCCCCGACTGTCCCCAGATGTCCCTGACGGTCCCAGGGCTGTCCCAGGGCTGTCCCCAGGTGTCCCCTGGTGTCCCCTGGCTGTCCCAGCTGTCCCAGGGCTGTCCCCGGGCTGTCCCCGGGGGTCCCCGGGCCGCTCCCGGGC
>NW_008239045.1:35014-35326 GCF_000691975.1 Corvus brachyrhynchos | reverse complement strand
TCCCAGGGCCGCCCCCCGGTGTCCCAGGGCTGTCCCAGGGCTGTCCCCGGGTGTCCCCGGGTGTCCCCAGGCTGTCCCAGGGCTGTCCCCGGGTGTCCCCAGGTGTCCCCGGGTGTCCCCTGCCCTCGCTGACCCCCGTGTCCCCCCAGCTGGGCCTGGCCGTGTGCTATGACCTGCGCTTCCCGGAGCTGGCCCAGGCCCTGCGCGGGGCCGGCGCCCAAATCCTGACCTTCCCCTCGGCCTTCACCGTCCCCACCGGAGCCGCGCACTGGGAGGTGAGGGGACACCCTGGGAGGGGGCTGGGGACACCCA
>NW_008239045.1:33888-34167 GCF_000691975.1 Corvus brachyrhynchos | reverse complement strand
CTCCCGGGGGGGTTGGGGACAGTCCCAGGGGGGTTGGGGACACTCCCAGGGGGGTCAGGAACGCTCCCCGAGGGTTGGGGACCCTTCCGAGGGGGTTTGGGGACATCCCAGGGGCCCCCAGTGTCCCCCCAGCTGCTCCTCCAGCCATGCCCAGGCCCTCCCGTGCCCCCCGTGTCCCCTGGCACAAGTGCCATGTCCTGTGCCATCTCCTGTGTCCCCTGGCACAAGTGCCATCCCCCATGCCATGTCCTGTGCCACCAAGTGTCCCTGTGTCCCCTG
>NW_008239045.1:31088-33645 GCF_000691975.1 Corvus brachyrhynchos | reverse complement strand
GTGCCATCTCCCGTGCCATCTCCTGTGCCATCTCCCGTGCCACCGAATGTCCCTATGTCCCCTGGCACAAGTGCCATCCTCCCGTGCCATCTCCTGTGTCCCCATGTCCCCTGACACAAGTGCCATCTGCTGTGCCATCTCCCGTGCCATCTCCTGTGCCACCGAGTGCCCCACATGTTCCCTGGCACAAGTGCCATCTCCTGTGCCATCTCCTGTACCCCCTGGCACAAGTGCCATGTCCCGTGCCATCTCCTGTGTCCCCATGTCCCCTGACACAAGTGCCATGTCCTCAAATCAGCACCAAATTCAGCCCCAAATCTGCCTCAAATCAGCCCCAAATCTGCCTCAAATCTGCTCTGAATTCAGCCCCAAATCAGCCCCAAATCTGCCCCAATTGAGCCCCAAATCAGCCCCGAATCTGCCCCAAATCCGCTCCGAATCTGCACCCAATTTGCACTTTTGGCCCTAAAATGAAATGGGATGATGTGTCCCCCTCCTCTGCTCTCTTTTTGGGGTCCTAAATTTGCATCAAGTCTGCCTCGAATCTGCCCTGAATCTGCATCGAATCTGCCTCAAATCAGCCCCAAATCTGCCTCAAATCAGCCCCAAATCTGCCCCAAATCTGCCTCAAATCTGCCCCAAATCTGCATCAAATCAGCTCCAAATCTGCATCAAATCAGCCCCAAATCTGCCTCAAATCTGCTCTGAATTCAGCCCCAAATCTGCCTCAAATCTGCCCCAAATTCAGCCCCAAATCTGCCTCAAATCAGCCCCAAATTCAGCCCCAAATCTGCCTCAAATCAGCCCCAAATCTGCCTCAAATCTGCTCTGAATTCAGCCCCAAATCAGCCCCAAATCTGCCCCAATTGAGCCCCAAATCAGCCCCGAATCTGCCCCAAATCCGCTCCGAATCTGCACCCAATTTGCACTTTTGGCCCTAAAATGAAATGGGATGACGTGTCCCCCTCCTCTGCTCTCTTTTTGGGGTCCTAAATTTGCATCAAGTCTGCCTCAAATCTGCATCAAATCTGCCCCAAATGAGCCCCAAATCTGCCCCAAATCAGCCCCAAATCTGCATCAAATCAGCCCCAATTCTGCCCCAAATCAGCCCCAAATTCAGCCCCAAATTTGCCCCAAATCAGCCCCAAATCCGCATCAATTCAACCCAAATCTGCCCCAATTCGGCCGCAAATTCAGCCCCAAATCCGCATCAATTCAACCCAAATTCAGCCCAACTCAGCCCCAAATCAGCCCCAAATCTGCCCCAAATCTGCTCTGAATTTGCACTTTTGGCCCTAAAATGAAATGGGACGACGTGTCCCCCCTGCTCTCTTTTTGGGGTCCTAAATCTGCCCCGAATTTGCATTTAATCTGCTTAAAATTTGCATCAAATCAGCCTCAAATCAGCCCCAAATCTGCTCTGAATTCAGCCCCAAATCCGCATCAATTCAGCCCAAATTCAGCCCCAAATCTGCCCCAATTCAGCCCCAAATTCAGCCCCAAATCTGCCCAAATTCAGCCCCAAATTCAGCCCCAAATCTGCCCCAAATCCACATCAATTCAACCCAAATTCAGCCCCAAATTTGCCCCAATTCAGCCCCAAATCAGCCCCAAACCCGCATCAATTCAGCCCAAATTCAGCCAAAATCAGCCCCAAATTTGCCTTTTTGTCCCCAAAACGGATCAGCCCAACGTGTCCCCCCCTCTTTTGGGGTTCCCCCCCATTTTTTGGGGTCTCCCTCATTCCTGGAGGTCATTTAGGGCACCCCAAATTCCAGATTTTACCCAAATCTGCCCCAAATTTGCCCCAATTCAGCCCCAAATCCGCATCAATTCAACCCAAATTCAGCCCAAATTCAGCCCCAAACCCGCATCAGTTCAGCCCCAAATCAGCCCCAAATTTGCCCCAAATTCAGCCCCAAATCTGCCCAAATTCAGCCCCAAATCAGCCCCAAATCCACATCAATTCAGCCCAAATTCAGCCAAAATCAGCCCCAAATTTGCCTTTTTGTCCCCAAAACGGATCAGCCCAACGTGTCCCTCCCTCTTTTGGGGTCCCCCCCTCTTTTGGGGTTCCCCCCCATTTTTTGGGGTCTCCCTCATTCCTGGAGGTCATTTAGGGCACCCCAAATTCCAGATTTTACCCTAATCTGCCCCAAATCTGCTCTTTCCTCCTGAAAATGCCCCTTTTTTTGGGTTGATTCCCCCTTTTTTTGGGTTGATTCCCCCTTTTTTTGGGTTGATTCCCCCTTTTTTTGGGTTGATTCCCCCTTTTTTTGGGTTGATTCCCCCTTTTTTTGGGTTGATTCCCCCTTTTTTTGGGTTGATTCCCCCTTTTTTTGGGTTGATTCCCCCTTTTTTTGGGTTGATTCCCCCTTTTTTTGGGTTGATTCCCCCTTTTTTTGGGTTGATTCCCCCTTTTTTTGGGTTGATTCCCCCTTTTTTGGGGGGATCCTGGGGGAGGGGAGGAATTTCCTTCTGTTGAAATTTGAAAAATACAAAAATCCCAGGAAATGACCCCAAAGCGTGGAGGAATTTTGGGATGGGAGGGATTTGG
>NW_008239045.1:28128-29976 GCF_000691975.1 Corvus brachyrhynchos | reverse complement strand
CTCCAACCCCAAATCCCAGCGAGTTTCACCAAAGGGAGTTTGGCCTTTCCGTCGTGGTTTTTAATGGATACAAAAGAACAGAAAATGGGAAAAACAGGGAAAAAACAGGGAAAAAACAGGGAAAAAACAGGGAAAAAACAGGGAAAAAACAGGGAAAACACAAGGAAAAGGACTGGAATATTCTGTTATTCCAGGGCTTCCCACACCTCCAACCCCAAATCCCAGCGAGTTTCACCAAGGGGAGTTTCTCCTTTCCATCGCGGTTTTTAATGGATACAAAAGAACAGAAAATGGGAAAAACAGGGAAAAAACAGGGAAAAATCATGGAAAACACAAGGAAAAGGAGGAATAGACAGAGAAAAAGGAAGAATTCTGGAATATTCTGTTATTCCAGGGCTTCCCACACCTCCAACCCCAAATCCCAGTATCCCATTTTTCCAGAGCTTTCTGCAGCTCCAACCCCAAATCCCAGCGAGTTTCACCAAAGGGAGTTTGGCCTTTCCGTCGTGGTTTTTAATGGATACAAAAGAACAGAAAATGGGGAAAAACAGGGAAAAAACAGGGAAAAAACAGGGAAAACACAAGGAAAAGGAGGAATTGACAGAGAAAAAAGAAGAATTCTGGCACATTCCGCGCCTCCAATCCCCAGTTCCCACTGCACCAACGGGAGTTTCGCCTTTCCATCGCTGTTTTTTAATGGATACAAAAGCAAAATGGAGGGGAAAACCCCATGGAAAAAAACACAAGGGAGAACCCAGCAGGGACCCCAAAAAAAGCGCCAAATCCTGGAACATCCCAAACCTCCAACCCTCCCCAAATCCTCGCCATCGCCTCCAACCAAAAACCACCGGGGGGGGGGAAAGGGAGAAGAATCACCAAAGATGGGGGGGGGAAAAAAAAAAAAAACCCAAACCAAAAACCGGGTGAAAACCCCTTAAAAAAACCCCCCCAAAAAAACCCAAAAAGCAAGGCGGGGTTGGATGAATCCCTCAAGGAGCCGTGTGGAGCATCAAGTTCCTGAGGAGTTTCTGGCGGCCCAACTCGTAATCCTCCTCGTCCACGTTGACCAGCAGCTTGATGGCCTCGTGGCCCACGGCTTGTTTGAGCGAGTCCGTGATGAAGACGCCCTTGAGCGCCTCGAGCAGGGAGCCGTTGATGTAATCCCGCCAGAAAGCGTCGAGGTAGGTGAGCTCCGAGAATTTGATGTCGCAGATGATGGAGCCCAAATCCCGGGATTTGAGGATGGTGTTGGCTTGGTTGAAGCGCTCGAATTGGCGCTCCAGAGGGTCCTGCTTGTTGGAGAAGACGTTGCCGTGCAGGGCGGAGTCGTGCTGGCAATACTCGGCGCGCACGCGCAGGCGGATGTCTGCCGGAGGGGGGTGGGGGGTTGAAGGAAGGGGGTTTGTGGTGGTTTTTGGGGTGGTGGGAAGGGGCTTTGGGTTTGGTTGGCGTTTTGGTGTGGAGGGATTTGTGGTGGAGGTGGAATTTCTTTCGAATTTTTTTGCCTCATTGAATTTTTTTCTCATTTCATTCATGGCCCAGTTCTCAGGTCAGTCCTAATTCCCTCCCCCCAGTCCCAATTCCCTCCGCAGTCCCGGTCCCTCCCCAATCCTTGGATCCTCCCAAATCCCAGTCCCTCCCCAATCCCAATTCCCCACAATCCCAGTCCCTCCCCAATCCCCATTCCCCTCAATCCCGGTCATCCCAACCCTAAGGAGCCCCCAGTCCCGGGGGAAAAGGGATTCAGGGATTCAGGGATTAGGGCAGGTGGGGCTGCTCCTGAGTTTTGACGGATTTTGGGGTTTTTTCCCTCTCTTTTGGGGTTTCTCTGCTCAGAAATTTGTGCCT
>NW_008239045.1:24164-24933 GCF_000691975.1 Corvus brachyrhynchos | reverse complement strand
AGGGATTCAGGGATTCAGGGATTCAGGGATTCAGGGATTAGGGGAGGTAGGGCTGCTCCTGAGTTTTGACGGATTTTGGGGTTTTTTCCCTCTCTTTCAGGGTTTCTCTGCTCAGAAATTTGTGCCTAAATTGGAATTTCCTCCTCATTTCAGGCATCTCCTCATGTCCCAGTTCTCAGCTCAATCCTAAAGATTTCCCCAATCCCAATTCCTCACAATCCCAGGGGAAAAGGGATTCAGGGATTCAGGGATTCGGGCAGGTGGGGCTGCTCCTGAGTTTTGACGGATTTTGGGGTTTTTTCCCTCTCTTTCAGGGTTTCTCTGCTCAGAAATTTGTGCCTAAATTGGAATTTCCTCCTCATTTCAGGCATCTCCTCATGTCCCAGTTCTCAGCTCAATCCTAAAGATTTCCCCAATCCCAATTCCTCACAATCCCAGGGGAAAAGGGATTCAGGGATTCAGGGATTCGGGCAGGTGGGGCTGCTCCTGAGTTTTGACGGATTTTGGGGTTTTTTCCCTCTCTTTCAGGGTTTCTCTGCTCAGAAATTTGTGCCTAAATTGGAATTTCCTCCTCATTTCAGGCATCTCCTCATGTCCCAGTTTTCAGCTCAATCCTAAAGATTTCCCCAATCCCAATTCCCCCCAATCCCAGGGGAAAAGGGATTCAGGGATTCAGGGATTAGGGGAGGTGGGGCTGCTCCTGAGTTTTGACGGATTTTGGGGTTTTTTCCCTCTCTTTCAGGGTTTCTCTGCTCAGAAATTTGTGCCT
>NW_008239045.1:22262-23902 GCF_000691975.1 Corvus brachyrhynchos | reverse complement strand
TTCTCTGCTCAGAAATTTGTGCCTAAATTGGAATTTCCTCCTCATTTCAGGCATCTCCTCATGTCCCAGTTCTCAGCTCAATCCTAAAGATTTCCCCAATCCCAATTCCCCCCAATCCCAGGGGAAAAGGGATTCAGGGATTCAGGGATTAGGGGAGGTGGGGCTGCTCCTGAGTTTTGGGGGGGTTTTGGGGTTTTTTCCTCTCTTTTGGGGCATCTCCGCTCACAAGTTTACCCCCAAATCGAAATTTCCCCCCAATTTCAGGATGTCCCGATCCCATTCCCGATCCCGATCCCAATCCTGATCCTACATTCCCCAATCCCGATCCCAATCCCGATCCTGTTCCCATCCCCCTCTCACCGCAGATCTGCTTCCCCTTGGGGATCCCATTCCCGTTCCCATTCCCCTCTCACCGCAGCTCTGTTTCTCCTAAGGAATCGCATTCCCGATCCCATTCCTGATCCCGATCCCACAATCCTGATCCCCGTCTCACCGCGCGTCTGTTTCTCCTTGGGGATCCCATTCCCAATCCCACAATCCCAATCCCACATTCCCATTCCCGATCCCACAATCCCCATCCCACTCCCCTCTCACCGCTGCTCTGTTTCCCCTTGGGGATCTCATTTCTGATCCCATTCCCAATCCCATTCCCGATCCCACATTCCCGTCCCCGTCTCACCGCAGCTCTGTTTCTCCTTGGGGATCCCAATCCCGATCCCGATCCCACATTCCCATTCCCAACCCCAAAATATCAATCCCACATTCCCGTTCCCCTCTCACCGCAGGTCTGTTTCTCCTTGGGGATCCCATTCCCAATCCCACAATCCCAATCCTACAATCCCGTCCCACTCTCACCGCAGCTCTGTTTCCTCTTGGAGATCCCAATCCCGATCCCACATTCCCGATTCCGATCCCACATTCCCGATCCTGATCCCACATTCCCGATCCCGCATTCCCGTCCCCCTCTCACCGCAGCTCTGTTTCTCCTTGGGGATCCCAATCCCAATCCCGATCCCAATCCCGATCCCACAATCCCAATCCTGATCCCAATCCTGATCCCACAATCCCAATCCTGATCCCAATCCCCATCCCACAATCCCGATCCTGATCCCACATTCTCCTCTCACCGCAGCTCTGTTTCTCCTTGGGGATCCCATTCCCATTCCCGATCCCACAACCCTGATCCCACAATCCTGATCCTGCTTCCCTCTCACTGCAGCTCTGTTTCTCCTTGGGGATCTCATTTCTGATCCCAATCCCACAATCCCAATCCCGATCCCATATCCCCCTCTCACCGCAGCTCTGTTTCTCCTCAGGGATCCCATTCCCAATCCCGATCCCAGAATCCAGATCCCACAATCCCAATCCAGATCCCACAATCCCAATCCCGATCCCATATCCCCGTCTCACCGCAGGTCTGTTTCTCCTTGGGGATCCCAATCCGAATCCCATTCCCAATCCCAATCCCACAATCCCAATCCCAATCCCGATCCCGATCCCGATCCCGATCCCATATCCCCGTCTCACCGCAGGTCTGTTTCTCCTTGGGGATCCCATTCCCAATCCCACAATCCCAATCCCACAATCCTGTCCCACTCTCACCGCAGCTCTGTTTCCCCTTGGAGATCCCAATCCCGATC
>NW_008239045.1:20282-20668 GCF_000691975.1 Corvus brachyrhynchos | reverse complement strand
GACCCCAGAGGGGGGGTGGTGACCCCAAAAGGGGGTGGTGACCCCCAAGGGGGGTGATGACCCCAGGGTGACCCCAAAAGGGGGTGGTGACCCCAAGGTGACCCCAAAAGGGGGGTGGTGACCCCAAAAGGGGGTGGTGACCCCAAAAGGCCCCGTACCTGATTTGTGGGGGTGGCCGAGGCCGGGCGCGGCGCCCCCGGGCGCGCGGGGGGTGACGTAGCGGATGGACGTCTCCTCCAGGTACTTGTCCACCAGGTCCGGGCACACTGCGGGCACCGGGAAGGGCACGGGAATGGCACCGGGAATGGGAACGGGCACCGGGAAGGGCACGGGAATGGGAACAGGAATGGCACCGGGCATGGCACCGGGAATGGGACTGGGGATGG
>NW_008239045.1:17262-17645 GCF_000691975.1 Corvus brachyrhynchos | reverse complement strand
GGACGGGCTATCGCGACACAGGGCTGCTATTGCGACACAGGTCCACTATTGCGACAGGGGACAGGCTATCGCGACATGGACGGGCTACCGCGACAGGGGACGGGCTATCGCGACATGGGGCCGCTATCACGACAGCCCCTCCCGACCCGCCTGCCCCCCTGGGGCTGCGGCAGCGGCTCGTGGCGGGGGACGGAGTGACCCCAATACCTCCATATATCACGATATATCGCGACAGCGACCCCACATATCGCGATATATCGCGACAAGCACTCACTGGGCCGCCTCCACTTGAGGCTGACGTAGGGCAGCAGCTCGTGGCGGGTGATGACGTGACCCCAATACCTCCATATATCGCGATATATCGCGACAGCGACGTATATCGC
>NW_008239045.1:10327-15724 GCF_000691975.1 Corvus brachyrhynchos | reverse complement strand
CATCCCCGGCGCTGCCAGCTCGCCACGGGCACCTGGGCACACGGGGACAATGGGGTGAGGGGTCAGGGGGACGTGGGACTGGGGAGGGATCCAGGGATTTGGGATTTGGGGTCAGGGAGAAGGGAATCCAGGGATCCAAGGATTTGGGATTTGGGGTCAGGGATCCAGGGATTTGGGGTCAGGGATACAAGGGCCCCAGGGATTTGGGGTCAGAGAGAAGAAAATACAGGGATCCAGGGATTTGGGATTTGGGGTCAGAGAGAAGGAAATACAGGGATCCAGGGATTTGGGATTTGGGGTCAAGGATAAGGGGATCCAAAGATTTGGGATTTGGGGTCAAGGATAAGGGGATCCAGGGATCCAAAGATTTGGGATTCGGGGTCAGGGATAAGGGGATCCAGGAGATCCAGGGATTTGGGATTTGGGGTCAGAGAGAAGAAAATACAGGGATCCAAGGATTTGGGATTTGGGGTCAGGGATAAAGGGATCCAGGGGCCCCAAGGATTTGGGATTTGGGGTCAGGGATAAGGGAACACAGGGATCCAGGGATTTGGGGTCAGGGGATCCAGGGGCCCCAAGGATTTGGGGTCAGGGATAAGGGGATCCAGGAGATCCAGGGATTTGGGATTTGGGGTCAGAGAGAAGGAAATACAGGGATCCAAGGATTTGGGATTTGGGGTCAGGAATAAGGGGATCCAGGGATTTGGGATTTGGGGTCAGGGATAAGGGGATCCAGGGGCCCCAGGGATTTGGGATTTGGGGTCAGGGATAAGGGGATCCAGGGATTTGGGGTCTGGGACCAAGGTTTGGATTGCCCCCAAAGGCAGCTGGGCGAGCCCCGTCCCCACAAATTTGGGGCTAAAACGCCCCCAAAACGACGGATTCCAAACCCCCAGCGATGGAGGAACCCCAAACCCATCCCAGGAATCCCTTTCCTTTATAAATTTGGGATAAAATTCCCGCCCTCCAACACAACTCCCCAAAACATTCGGGATCGAGCTCCAGCTCCACCCCAAATCCCCGGAAAACAACGATCCCAAATCCTCCAAAGTGCCACCAAAACCACCCCCAGGGCAGCCAAAATCCCCCAAAACCAGCCCAGAACGGGGCAGGAATTCCCAGGGAATTCCAGAGCTTCCGGAACCACCCCAAAAATGGGGATCCCCCCCCAGGGATGCATCCCAAAAAAATCCCTCGGGAATCTGCGGGATCGGCGGCTCCTGGGTGGGATCCCCCAGTGGGGAGGAAATTCCCATAAAATCTTTTGGGAAAAAAGCGGGAATGGGAAGGAGGTGGGGCTGTGATCCCGAGTTTTTTTGGGATATGGGGAATTTTCCTGAAATTGTCCCGTTTTTCCTCGGATTTGGGAGTCAAACAGTGAAAAAGTTGGGAAAAATCTTTGGATTCTTCAGCTTTGACCCCCCCGGAATGATCCCGGGATTGTTTTCTTCCCATGGAAAGCAGGAAAGGGGAAAAAAAAGCAGAAATTGGGTGTTGGGATCCTTAAAAATCTGGGGAAAAAAAGGAGGTTTTACGGATTCTCTGGGAATTTTGGGATGGAATTTTCCCGGGAGAAAACCAACAGAAATAAAATAAAATCCACCAAAATTATTCCGTGGAATTCCGGCCGTGGAGGGGATCCCAAAATTCTCACAGCTCCCAAAATCCTGAAATCCTTGGGAATTTCCCCCTCACTCACCTCCCCAAATCCAAGGAGATAAATTTGGGATGAACGGGAAAAACGAATTCCTGGAGCTTCCCGGGGGCTCAGCTCGGGTGGGAAAAATCCCAGTGGGAAATGTTGGGATTTTCCACATGATCCCAGGAAAAATCCTTGCCTGGCTGAAGGTCAAAAAACCCCAAATCCCAATTTTTAGATGGAATTTGGAAAACCCCGAGGGAGCCTCCGGGTGAATTTTTTCCCAAATAAACAAAGAGGAAAAAACCCCCCCCCCGAAAAAAATTGGGATGAATCCCAGATTTTCCTCTCTGGGGAGATTCCTCCTCTTCAATCCCCTTGGGAATTCCAGAAAAATCCATTCCCAGCTGGAAGAAATTGGATTTTCTGGGATCAAAGAGGAGCTGCCGAGGTTGGGAAGGGGAAGGGAGGAGGAAACTCCAGAGAAAAGATCCCGAAGGAAAAAAAAAGGGACCCTTTGGAAAAGCGGCTTTGGGGCGGGAATTTGGGAATTCTGAGCGCCGGGAACGTGGGAATTTCATTTCCCAGCGGGTTGAGCTCCGATCCCGGTGATGCCAAGAGATCCCAAAATGTCATTCCGGGCCCGAATTCCAACGGGCTCTGCCAGGATTCCCCAAATTCCCGGGTGCCCGGAGCTCTCCAGGTGGGAATGATCGGCTGGAGCAGGGAGGGAGAGCCGAGGGAGCCATCCCGGATTCCTGGATCCACCCTGAACTTCCCTGGATCCACCCTGAACTCCTGGATCCATCCCGGATTCCTGGATCCACCCCTGGATCCACCCTGAACTTCCCTGGATCCATCCTGAACCTCTCCAGATCCATCCTGAATTCCTGGATCCATCCCAGACCTCTCCAGATCCATCCTGAATTCCTGGATCCATCCCAGACCTCTCCAGATCCATCCCGAACCCCCCTGGATCCATCAGGACTCTCTGGATCCATCCGGAACTTCCCTGGATCCATCCCAAATTCCTGGATCCATCCTGAACTTCCCTGGATCCATCCTGAACCTCTCCAGATCCATCCCAAACCTCCTTGGATCCATCCCAACCCCCCCTGGATCCATCTGGAGCCCCCCGGGGTCCATCAGGACCCTCTGGATCCATCCTGAACTTCCCTGGATCCACCCGGAACTTCCCTGGATCCATCCCGAACCTCCCTGGATCCATCAGGACTCTCTGGATCCATCCTGAGCCTCCCTGGCTCCACCCCGAATTTCCATGGATCCACCCCAAACTTCCCTGGATCCCTCCTGAGCCTCTCCAGATCCATTCCCCTGGATCCACCCTGAACTCCCCTGGATCCATCCGGAGCCTCCCTGGATCCCCTCTGGCTCCATCCCGATCCCTCCCGGCTCCATCAGAACCCTCTGGATCCATTTGGAGCCTCCCTGGATCCATCAGGACCCTCTGGATCCATCCTGAACTTCCCTGGATCCATCCCAACCCTCTCCAGCTCCATCCCGAACTCCTGGATCCATGCCAAACTTCCGTGGATCCATCCTGACCCTCTCCAGCTCCATCCCGAACTCCTGGATCCATGCCAAACTTCCGTGGATCCATCCTGACCCTCTCCAGCTCCATCCCGAACTCCTGGATCCATGCCAAACTTCCGTGGATCCATCCTGACCCTCTCCAGCTCCATCCCGAACTCCTGGATCCATGCCAAACTTCCGTGGATCCATCCTGACCCTCTCCAGCTCCATCCCGAACTCCTGGATCCATGCCAAACTTCCGTGGATCCATCCTGACCCTCTCCAGCTCCATCCCGAACTCCTGGATCCATGCCAAACTTCCGTGGATCCATCCTGACCCTCTCCAGCTCCATCCCGAACTCCTGGATCCATGCCAAACTTCCGTGGATCCATCCTGACCCTCTCCAGCTCCATCCCGAACTCCTGGATCCATGCCAAACTTCCGTGGATCCATCCTGACCCTCTCCAGCTCCATCCCGAACTCCTGGATCCATGCCAAACTTCCGTGGATCCATCCTGACCCTCTCCAGCTCCATCCCGAACTCCTGGATCCATGCCAAACTTCCGTGGATCCATCCTGACCCTCTCCAGCTCCATCCCGAACTCCTGGATCCATGCCAAACTTCCGTGGATCCATCCTGACCCTCTCCAGCTCCATCCCGAACTCCTGGATCCATGCCAAACTTCCGTGGATCCATCCTGACCCTCTCCAGCTCCATCCTGAACTTCCCTGGATCCATCCCAGACCTCTCCAGATCCACCTCAAACTCCTGGATCCATCCCAAACTTCCGTGGATCCATCCTGAACCTCTCCAGCTCCATCCCGAACTCCTGGATCCATCCCAACCCCCCCTGGATCCATCCCGAGCCTCCCCGATTCATCCTGAACTCCCCTGGATCCACCCCAAACTTCCTTGGATCCATCCTGAGCCTCTCCAGATCCATCAGGATCCCGTGGATCCATCCCAAATTTCCCTGGATCCATCCCAGACCTCTCCAGATCCATCCGGGGCCTCCATGGATCCATTTGGAGCCTCCCTGGGTCCATCAGGACCCTCTGGATCCATCCTGAGCTTCCCTGGATCCATCCCGAGCCTCTCCAGATCCATCCTGAGTCTTCCTGGATCCATCTGGAGCCCCCCTGGATCTATCAGGACGTTCTGGATTCCCTGGATCCATCCCGAGCTCCATCTGGAGCCCCTCTGGATCCATCTGGAGCCTCCCTGGGTCCATCAGAACCCTCTGGATCCATCCCAAACCCCCCTGGATCCATCCCGGATCCCTCCTGGATCAATTTGGAGCCCCCCTGGATCCATCTGGAGCTTCCCTGGGTCCATCAGGACCCTCTGGATCCCTCCTGGCTCCATCCCGATCCCCTCTGGATCCATCAGAACCCTCTGGATCCATTTGGAGCCCCCCTGGATCCATCCCAAACTCCCCTGGATCCATCCTGAGCCTCCCTGGATCCCCTCTGGCTCCATCCCGATCCCTTCCGGCTCCTTCAGAACCCTCTGGATCCATTTGGAGCCCTCCTGGATCCATCAGGACCCTCTGGATCCATCCTGAACTTCCCTGGATCCATCCTGAGCCTCTCCGGATCCCTCCCACACTTCCCTGGGTCCATTAGGACCCTCCAGATCCATCCCAGACCTCTCCAGATCCATCCCGAACTTCCCTGGATCCATCCTGAGCCTCCCTGGATCCATCCCAAGCCCCCCTGGATCCATCAGGACCCTCCTGGATCCCTCCTGGCTCCATCCCGATCCCCTCTGGATCCATCCTGAACTTCCCTGGATCCATCCCGAGCCTCCCTGAATCCATCAGGACCCTCTGGATCCATCCTGAACTTCCCTGGATCCATCCTGAGCCTCTCCAGATCCATCCCGAGCCTCCCTGAATCCATCAGGACCCTCTGGATCCATCCCAAACTTCCCTGGATCCATCCCGATCCCTCCCCACCTCCCTCACTTCACGCAGCGCTGGAGAAATCCCGAAAATTCCCAGGGAAAATTCCCAAAAATTCCCAGCACAGGACACTCACCTCAGCCAGCAGCGATCCCAGCCGTGCCTGGATCCCGCAGCAGGAGCGGTCGGAAGGAATTTTCGATCCCCTTTTCCTTTGTTTTTTCACTTCTTTTTTGTCCTTAAATTCCTTTTTTCTTTTTAAATAAAATCCCCCCCCCCCCCCCACAAAAACACCACACAATCCCGCGCGCTCGCACCAC
>NW_008239045.1:8164-9476 GCF_000691975.1 Corvus brachyrhynchos | reverse complement strand
GCCCCCCCAGCACAGGCTGGTCAGAGTCCCAGCTCCAGAGGAGTGGGAAGTCTCCAAGTGCTGCCATCCCCGAGGGCCCCTTCCACAACCAGGAGTTCAGTCCTCATCTTGACTGTTATGGAGACCACAGAAAAACCCACAGGAAACATTGAAAACAACTAAGTAACAACCAGCTTTGCCCACATCTAATCCAGCAAATTCTCACTGGTGGAAATCTCCCTGATAAAAAAACCAACTTGTAAGTTTAATTTGCTGAGGTGACTGAAGAAAGTGTTGGAGACTTTTTGCTTGCTTTGCCTTAAAGATTTCCACTGAAACCCTGGATGAGGATCGTTTTCAGGCAGCACTAATGCTTGGGTACACACCTCTACCATCCTGCAACTGCTACCTGAAAGATGGGGGCAGATTTTGCTATAAGGCTCCATTGGTGTTTTGTCAGTCAAGAAATCCGCTGGAGTCCTGAATAAAACAAAAAAAAAAAAAGCAAAACACCCCCCCTCCCCCCCCCCAAAAAAAACCCCCAAAAAAACAACAAAAATCTTTTTTTTTTTAATTTTTTGTTGCCTTCCTAATTAATAATTTAGCCAAGAAAAACAAAAAAAAAAAAAAATCAAAACAAAACCAACGCCGGGTTTGGCTTTGAAGTCATTCCTGGTTTCAGGGCCAGCATTCCCGAGGGATGAATTCCCTGGAGCCCGGATTTTAGGAGGATTTTGGGGCGATTCCGACCTCACTCAAAGGGAAAAACGCAAGGAAAAAACCCAAAAAAGCTCCCTCGAGGGAAGAAATCCTTGGAATTTCATGCCGCTCCTCCTTGCGATTCAAATCCCGGGATTTTTTTGATTTGTTTTGATCCTCGGGAAGAGCCGGAATTCTGAGGGGGGGGAGGAAAAAACCGAGGGAAAAGCGCTGTTGTTAAATAGGACCGAAAAAATAAAATAATAATAATAATCATTAAAAAAAACCCAAAAAAGCTCCGATTTGACCGCGATTTCCACTGAAATCGCCTCAAAATTCCAACGGTAAAGAAGCAAAACGGAGAGAACCGGGAGGGTTCTTCCCGTTAAAGGCTTTTAAAGCCCCGGGAGCTCCCGGTAAGACCCCAAAAAGATCCCGGGGAGGCTCCGGTTCACCCCGGGAGGCTTCGGGAAGGGCCCGGTTGGACCCCACAAAGCTCCGGTCAAACCCCGGGGAGGCCCCGGTAAGGCCTCAAAACAGCTCCGCGAAACCCCGGGGAGGCCCCGAAAGGCCGGCGAGGCCCCCCAAAAGGCCCCGGCGAGCCCCGAAAAGCCGCGGGGAGAACCCGGAAAGG
>NW_008239045.1:5181-5429 GCF_000691975.1 Corvus brachyrhynchos | reverse complement strand
CAAATCCCGGTTTGGGGGGGGTCACTCTGCTTTGGGGGGGATCGGTCCTGCACCCCAAAAAAGGGGGGACCCCACCCCTAAATCCCATTTTGGGGGAGCCCCGCCCTGCTCCGGTAACGGGAACCCCATCCCGGTGTCCCGGTTTGGAGGGGGGGGATGGGTCCTGCACCGAACTTTGGGGTACCCCACCCCTAAATCCCGGTTTGGGGGGGGTCACTCTGCTTTGGGGGGGCTCGGTCCTGCACCCC
>NW_008239045.1:0-3413 GCF_000691975.1 Corvus brachyrhynchos | reverse complement strand
GTTTTTTTGGGGCTGTTCCCCCATTTCTGAGCAGTTTTTTTGGGGCTGTTCCCCCATTTCTGAGCACTTTTTTTGGGGCTTTTCCCCCATTTTTGAGCCGTTTTTTTGGGGCTGTTCCCCCATTTCTGAGCAGTTTTTTTGGGGCTGTTCCCCCATTTCCGAGCAGTTTTTTTGGGGCTGCTCCCCCATTTCTGAGCACTTTTTTTTGGACTTCCCCCCCTTTTTAGGAGTGTCCCCTTTTTTGCGAATTTCCCTCCTTTTTTCAGCTGTTCCCGGGTTTGGGTTTTTTTTTGGAATGGGGGGGGTTGGGTGTCCCCCTCTCTTTTTTTTGGGGAAGGGAAACTGAGGCCGGGCCCCACCCAGGGAGGGGCTCTGGGCCCCCGGGCCCCCCCCGGGTCCCTCCCCCGCGGCGGCCGCAGCTGAGTCACGGCCGGAGAATTCCTGGAGAATTCCCAGAGAATTCCTGGAGCGTTCCCGGAGCGTTCCAGGAGCATTCCCGGAGCGTTCCCGGAGAATTCTCGGAGTTCCCGGAGCGTTCCCGGCTCATTCCCGGAGAATTCCCGGAGCATTCCCGGAGCGTTCCCGGCTCATTCCCGGAGAATTCTCGGAGTTCCCGGGGCATTCCCGGAGAATTCCCGGAGTTCCCGGAGAATTCCCGGAGCGTTCCCGGAGCGTTCCCGGAGAATTCTCGGAGTTCCCGGAGAATTCCCGGAGCGTTCCCGGTGCATTCCCGGCTCATTCCCGGAGTTCCCGGGGCATTCCCGGAGCATTCCCGGAGTTCCCACATCGTTCCCGGTGCGTTCCCGGTGCATTCCCGGAGAATTACCGGAGAATTCCCGGAGTTCCCAGATCATTCCCGGAGCGTTCCCGGAGCATTCCCGGAGTTCCTAGATCGTTCCCGGTGCATTCCCGGAGAATTCCCGGAGCATTCCCGGCTCATTCCTGGGGCGTTCCCGGCTCATTCCCGGAGAATTCCCGGAACGTTCCCGGAGTTCCCAGATCATTCCCGGAGCGTTCCCGGAGCGTTCCCGGAGTTCCCGGGGCGTTCCCGGGGCATTCCCGGGGCATTCCCGGAGTTCCCGGTGCATTCCCGGAGCGTTCCTGGAAAATCCGCTGCGCCTGGAACGGGGCGGGAGCGATCCTGGAGGGATTTTGGGGGATCCTGGAGAGATTTGGGGGGATTCAGGAAGAATTTGATGTTTCCAGGAGGAATTTGGAGCTGCCTGGGGGGGATTTTGGGGGCTCCTGGAGGGATTTTGGGGGGATTGATCAGATCCCGTAAAACCCCGGGATGGAATCCCGTAAAACCCCGGGATGGAATCCCGTAAAACCCTGGGATCAGATCCCGTAAAACCCCGGGATGGAATCCCGTAAAACCCCGGGATGGAATCCCGTAAAACCCTGGGATCAGATCCCGTAAAACCCCGGGATGGAATCCCGTAAAACCCCGGGATGGAATCCCGTAAAACCCTGGGATCAGATCCCGTAAAACCCCGGGATGGAATCCCGTAAAACCCCGGGATGGAATCCCGTAAAACCCTGGGATCAGATCCCGTAAAACCCCGGGATGGAATCCCGTAAAACCCCGGGATGGAATCCCGTAAAACCCTGGGATCAGATCCCGTAAAACCCCGGGATGGAATCCCGTAAAACCCCGGGATGGAATCCCGTAAAACCCTGGGATCAGATCCCGTAAAACCCCGGGATGGAATCCCGTAAAACCCCGGGATGGAATCCCGTAAAACCCTGGGATCAGATCCCGTAAAACCCCGGGATGGAATCCCGTAAAACCCCGGGATGGAATCCCGTAAAACCCTGGGATCAGATCCCGTAAAACCCCGGGATGGAATCCCGTAAAACCCCGGGATGGAATCCCGTAAAACCCTGGGATCAGATCCCGTAAAACCCCGGGATGGAATCCCGTAAAACCCCGGGATGGAATCCCGTAAAACCCTGGGATCAGATCCCGTAAAACCCCGGGATGGAATCCCGTAAAACCCCGGGATGGAATCCCGTAAAACCCTGGGATCAGATCCCGTAAAACCCCGGGATGGAATCCCGTAAAACCCCGGGATGGAATCCCGTAAAACCCTGGGATCAGATCCCGTAAAACCCCGGGATGGAATCCCGTAAAACCCCGGGATGGAATCCCGTAAAACCCTGGGATCAGATCCCGTAAAACCCCGGGATGGAATCCCGTAAAACCCCGGGATGGAATCCCGTAAAACCCTGGGATCAGATCCCGTAAAACCCCGGGATGGAATCCCGTAAAACCCCGGGATGGAATCCCGTAAAACCCTGGGATCAGATCCCGTAAAACCCCGGGATGGAATCCCGTAAAACCCCGGGATGGAATCCCGTAAAACCCTGGGATCAGATCCCGTAAAACCCCGGGATGGAATCCCGTAAAACCCCGGGATGGAATCCCGTAAAACCCTGGGATCAGATCCCGTAAAACCCCGGGATGGAATCCCGTAAAACCCCGGGATGGAATCCCGTAAAACCCTGGGATCAGATCCCGTAAAACCCCGGGATGGAATCCCGTAAAACCCCGGGATGGAATCCCGTAAAACCCTGGGATCAGATCCCGTAAAACCCCGGGATGGAATCCCGTAAAACCCCGGGATGGAATCCCGTAAAACCCTGGGATCAGATCCCGTAAAACCCCGGGATGGAATCCCGTAAAACCCCGGGATGGAATCCCGTAAAACCCTGGGATCAGATCCCGTAAAACCCCGGGATGGAATCCCGTAAAACCCCGGGATGGAATCCCGTAAAACCCTGGGATCAGATCCCGTAAAACCCCGGGATGGAATCCCGTAAAACCCCGGGATGGAATCCCGTAAAACCCTGGGATCAGATCCCGTAAAACCCCGGGATGGAATCCCGTAAAACCCTGGGATCAGATCCCGTAAAACCCCGGGATGGAATCCCGTAAAACCCTGGGATCAGATCCCGTAAAACCCCGGGATGGGATCCCATAAACCCTGGGATCAGATCCCATAAACCCTGGGATCAGATCCCGTAAAACCCCGGGATGGAATCCCATAAAACCCTGGGATCAGATCCCGTAAAACCCCGGGATGGGATCCCATAAACCCTGGGATCAGATCCCATAAACCCTGGGATCAGATCCCGTAAAATCCCAGGATGGGATCCCATAAAACCCCGGGATGGGATCCCATAAACCCTGGGATCAAACCCTATAGAACCCATTTTCCCCATTTTCCCCCCATTTTTCCCCCATTCTTCCCCATTTTCCCGTTGTTTTACCCCAGAACCAGCGCGACCCCCACACCCTGGATCCCATCCTGGATCAATATTTAGGATCTGACTCATTTTTCGCCCATTTTTGCCCATTTTTGCCCGTTTTCCCCCCATTTTCCCTCCATTCTTCCCCCATTTTCCCCTTT
>NW_008239044.1:173944-174836 GCF_000691975.1 Corvus brachyrhynchos | reverse complement strand
ATAAGCCAGATGATTTCCCCCTTCCATTGTATCAGGATTTATGTTCGTGTATTTGGTAGCAACTTCTCTTACCCTATTCAAAAAATCAGTAGGATTTTCATTAGGACCTTGTTTCACTTCATAAAGCTTTGCCCAGTTAAGAGCTTTAGGGACACCATGCTTTAACCCATATACTATGAGATCTTGATACCATTTTAATCTTTGCATTTCTGCTGGCACATTTGGGTCCCACCTTGGATCATCTGTTGGAAAATTATCCGCAACCGTACCTTGGAACATCCCATTAGCTATGCCTAATTCCATAGAGTCTACAATAACTTTGTTTACCATCTGTCTTTCAGTGGGATCAAGCAATGTCTCTATCATAGCTGCCAAATCACTCCAGTCAGGGTTCTGTGTTTTAATTGCTCTTTGTACCAAAGTAGCCACTCTGTCTGGATTTTCTTTATATTTTCCCACTGTACTCTTCCATTGTTCTAACTCTATGAGGGAGTATGGAACTTTCACATAGATTGGCCCTTGATTACCCACAGCCTGTCTCAGAGGGGCTTGCAAACCTGGCTCCCTTTTTGATCTGGTCCGTTTAGCAATTGGGCTTCACTCCCTTATTACTTTTCTTGCTATCTTTCCCCTCTTTTGCCTGCTTAAAGCAGCTATCTCATCTTCCTCCTCAGAGGAACTGCCTGGGTGAGAGTTGTCTGATTCTGTGGAGTCGGCTGTGTCAGGTCTGCCCCGGCCCGTTCTGGTACCTGGTATCACTGTCAGGGACCTGCTCCGTCGCAGGGGCCGGGCAGTGTCCCTGGGCCTGCGCGCTTCGATGACGTCATCCTCTAAGCCAGCCGCTCGGCGCTCGGCGTTGTCCTGGAGACTCCGATGGCTGGGGGAGGCAGGG
>NW_008239044.1:164963-173652 GCF_000691975.1 Corvus brachyrhynchos | reverse complement strand
CCCTTCTCCTTTTTCACCGGCCGGAACCCATCTAAAGCTGCCTCTCCTCCTCCCCCTACCCCCTGGACCCACGTCGGCTGAGAAGGAGGAGGAGGGGGAGGGGGCCCCATTCTCAAGGCGGGCGCTATTAAATCCATCTCCACGTCTTCCCCCTTTGTCAGGTCCAACATAGACTTAACATTTTTCTCTTTTTTCCTTAAAAACAGTAAATGCTTCCTTTTAGATATTTGTAACTTAGATGCAGCCAAGAAGAGCTTCGCATACTCTAGTTCTAAGAAACAGTCATCTCTTCAGTGATACGATATTAAACTCAATATTAATTCTTCATCTAGGCTTCCAAATTGCGGCCACTTTTGCCAGTTATCTAACCTATTAGCTGTCCAAATCAGTGTGGAAAGCCTAATTAATTCTGCTTTTGTAAGGGTTTTATCTTTGCCAGTCAATTTTCCCCGGTTATCTAAGTTTAAAGGTGAGTTCTGTGGTGTTTCACTCCCCATACAAGAAATATTACCACCCATGGTTTTATGCTTATAAACAGAAAATTCACAAAAACAAAACAAGATCTAAAATACTCTATAAAGCAAAGAGAGAAAACTAGAGAAGGTAGGATTTGAACCCATAACTCCAGGATTTGAACTCTGGCTGGAAACTCATTCCAAGCCTCCAGGCCACTGTGCCACCTGGCTGGATGTCTAAGGGTGGTGGCTGGACAGAAGCTAGCAACAAACCAACAGAGGGAAAATTAAATTCCCTGGGACTCTCACACAAGTTCCATGACAAGCTCTCACGAGCTACCAAGCTAACAAAAGGGGAAACACCAAATAAAAACCCCCTTGGACTCTCCCGAGTCCCTAAACAAACTGTAAGAGATCTCTTAACACCCAGTCCAGGTGCCAACAGAATACCATCTTTATTCAGTTACTCACGTGCCTCTGATCCCAGACACCAACCATAGAGGGATGTGGGAACTGATAGAACTATACAAAATGATGAGGGGATGTGGGAGGGGAAGGAGAAGCAGGGAGAAACAAAGAGGAGAGATAGACAGAAAGGGGGATAAAAGTTTCCAGTCACAGGTAAAAATGGGCCAGTCAGTATGGTTGTCTTGATGCCTTAAGAGACCTCCTAGAAACAGAGACTAGACAGGAGTAAGGGAATAAAAGTAGGTATTTATTTGAAAGGCCTTCAAAGGTACCCCCTGGGGCCAGAGGCTATTACCAAGATGGACCCCAAGATGGACAACAGGTCACAAGTTCTTCACTCTTTTATAGGTTTGGTTCATTTGCATATCAGGGTTAATTCTCCAATTAAAGCTTCAGTTTTCCCCTCAGCTTACCCCCCACCCCTTAGAGGCTCTTTGGTTTATACTTTTGGGTCTAGAACAGCCTAAGGGTCCTTGAAGAGCAGGCCCAGAGAGGCTTTGTTATGTCTACCTAGCAGGAGAGCAGAAATTAACAGGCTACAAGAAACTTCAGAGTTACACACTAAGCAGTACAGAATTTGAAAAATTTAAAAGTTAAAACCTATGGCATCAGTCTGGCTGAGCCCTGTGCCTGATCACTGCAGTCTGTCCTATTTTCTTATATTTTCTTTTTGAATGTTTTCTTAACTATCGCCCTGCTTAATCTCACTCTCTGTCCTCTGTGTATGTGTTGTGGCTTAACCCCAACTGGCAACTAAATACCACACACAGCTGCTCGCTCACTTCCCTTCCCCCCCACCCTCATTGTGATGGGAAGGAGAATCAGGGAAGAAAAGAAAATTAAACTCATGGGTTGAGATCAGAACAGTATAATAATTGAAACAAAGTAAAATATAATAATAATGATGGTAATATGGTAATACTAATACTACTGCTAATAGTTGTAATAAAATGAGACGGAGAGAGGAAGGTAAAACCCAAGAAAAAGAAGTGATGCACAATACAAATGCTCACCACCCACTGACCGAGCAGCAATTGGTCCCTTCTGGCTAACTTTCCCCACTTTACTCACCGAGCATGATGTTCTATGGTACAGAATATCCCTTTGGGCAGTTCAGGTCAGCTGAGTATGCTCCTCCCAGCTTCTTGTGCAGTTCCTCCCTGGCAGAGCATGAGACACTGAAAAGCCCTTGACTCAGGGTAAGCACTGCTCAGCGACAACCAAAACATCAGTGTATTATCAGCATTATTCCCATACGGAATCCAAAACACAGCACTGTACCAGCTACTGAGAAGAAAATGAATTCTATCCCAGCTGAAACCAGGACGGTATATGTGCTGCAAGGAACAGGTGCCAGCTGCTGGTGAGACCTGTGCGTGTGTGAGTGAAATTTGGTGCCCAGCTACTGGAGTCAGACTGGGGAGTGTAGGCACCCTGGGGCCTGTGGTGTCAGCTACAGGAGTGAGTGAGGGTTCAACCATCAGTAGTTGGACAGGCCATAGCCCTCTGAACCATTATCTTATGGTTTGGGTTAGAAGCGACCTTCAAAGGTCCAACTCCACTGTCATGAGCAGGGAATCCCTTTAGGGTTAGGTTGTTCCTAATGCCCCCCAAGATGCAGTTTGTCTTCTTGGTTGCTAGGGCTCACTGCTGACTCATATTGAGCCTCCTGTCAACCAGCACCCCCAGATCCCTTTCTGCAAGGGTGCTCTCCAGCCATTACTCTCCCAATCTATAATTATGCCTGGCATTATTCTGTCACAGGTTCAGAATCTGGCATTTGGACTTGTTAATTTTCATGCCATTGATGATTGCTCCAATCTATCCAGATCCCTCTCCGGGGTTTTCCCTGAGGCTCCTGTGCAGATGGTGAAAAGGTCCCTCTTTTAGTAAGGCGGGGTGTTAAATAGGGTCCCAGTGTAACAGTCACTCCAGCAAGCAAGCTCCACTCACGGTAGAAGGAAGGTAGCCGAAAGCAGAAGCCTGCAGCACTGACAAACTCCCTCCACAACGATGGGAGCCCTCCTCTCCCTCCGAACGAAGAGAACACCAGCCAGCCAGGGACTGTACTCACCCCCTTTTTCCCAGTTCAAATCTCGAGGCATCCCCTGCCCTACAGGAGAAAACCACAGGTGAAAGAGAGTAGCCAGTTGGACCTCTCCCTCTGTGGCCAGGTCTTTTGTTTTTCTTAAGCACCCAGTAATTTGTCCCCCTGGCAACATATATGGGGAAAATTCTTTAAGAGAAAAAGAAAATAGAAGGAGAACTCCTAAAACCCCAACAGTGTGTTATCAGCATTATTCCCATACTGAATCCAAAACACAGCACTGTACCAGCTACTGAGAAGAAAATGAATTCTATCCCAGCTGAAACCAGGACAGTATGTGTGCTGAAAGGAACAGGTGCCAGCTGCTGGTGAGACCTGTGTGTGTGTGAGTGAAATTTGGTGCCCAGCTACTGGAGTCAGACTGGGGAGTGTAGGCACCCTGGGGCCTGTGGTGTCAGCTACAGGAGTGAGTGAGGGTTCTACCATCAGTAGTTGGACAGGCCATAGCTCTCTAAATCATCATCATATGGTTTGGGTTAGAAGGGACCTTTAAAGGTCCAACCCCGCTGTCATGGACAAGGGCACATTTCACTAGATCAGGTTGCTCAAAGCCTTGTCCAACCTGACCTTTAACACTTCTAATGATGGGGCATCCAAAACTTCCCTGGGCAACCTGATTGTTCCAGTGTCTCACCATCTTAGTTGTAAACAATTTCTTCCTTATGTCCCATCTAAATCAGTTGAAAACCATTGCCCATTTTCCTGTAACTATGGGCCCTGGTAAAAAGTCTCCATATTTCTTAGAAGCCCTATTTAAATGTTAAAAGGCTACTATAAAATCTCCCTGGAGTCTTCCCTTTTTCAGGCTGAGGGACTCCAGCAACAGATATGAAACTGGGAGGAGTCGTTGATAGACCAGATGTCTCTCGTGCCATTCAGAGAGATCTTTACACTCTAAAGAACTGGCAGAGAAGGATCTCATGATATTCAACAAGTGGGAATGCAAAGTCCTGCATCTGGGGAGGATTTACCCCAAGCACCAGTACAGGCTGCAGGGTGACTAGCTAGAAAGTAGCTTTGGGGAGAAGAAAATGTGTGTCCTGACGGAGAAACTGAACATAAGCCAGCAATGCACCTTAATGATAAAAGAGGCCAACAGTATCCCTGGCTGCATTAGGAAGAGTATTGCTAGGATTTGAGGTAGATCCTTTCTCCCTACTCAGTGCTCGTGAGGCCACATGTTCAGTTCTGGGCTCCCCAGTACAAGAAAGGGCAAGGGCAGCAAGGGACTACAAAGATGATTAAGGTACTGGAGCATATGCCATATGAGGAGAGGCTGAGAGCTGGGACTATTCAGCTTGGAAGGAGAAGGCTCAGGGAGGACCTTATCACTGTGCATAAATACCTGATGGGAGGGAGTAAAGATGAGGGAGCAAGACTATTCTCAGTGGTGCTCATTGACAGGACAGGAGGCAATCGACACAAATGGAAAAAAGCAGGAAATTCCATCTGAACATTCAAATACACTTTTTTACTGTGAGGTTAGTCAAGGACTATAGCAGGTTTTACAAAGATGTTGTGGAGTGTCTATCTTTGGAGGTATTAAGAACCCAACTGGACATGGCAACTTGTTCTAGGTGACCCTGTTTTGAGCGGGAAGGTTGGACTAGATGATCTCAAAAGGTTCCTTCCAACCTAAACAATTCTGTAATTCTGTGCAAAACTGAAGATTTCTCTAATTCCTGTTATGTATGTGTGGTTGTTTGACTGTGGCTGGATGCCAGGTACCCACCAAAGCCGCTCTATCACTCCCTTCTTCAACTAGACAGGGGAGAGAAAATATAATTAAAGGCTCATGAATTAAGGACTGGGAGAGATCACTTGTCGATTACCATCACAGGCAAAACAGACTCGACTTGGGGAAATTAATTGAATTTATTACCAATTAAAATCAGAGCAGGATAATGGGAAGCAAAACAAATCTTACAAATATCTTCTCCCCACCCCTCCCTCCTTCCTGGGCTCTACCTTCTCCCTCCCCAACAGCACAGGGAGACAGGGAATGGGGGTTACAGTCAGTTCATCACACGTCGTTCCTGCTGCTGCTCAGGGAGAGGAGTCAGAGTCCTTCCCCTGCTCCAGCATGGGGTCCTTCCCATGGGAGACAGTCCTCCACAAACTTCTCCAATGTGAGTCCTTCCCACGGGCTACAGTTCTTCAGGAACTGCCCCAGTGTGGATCCCTTTCCATGGCGTGCAATCCTTCAGGCACAGCCTGCTCCACTGTGGGTCCCCCACAGGGTCACAAGTCCTACTGGCAAACCTGCTCCAGTGTGGGCTCCTCTCTCCATGGGTCCACAGGTCCCTGCCAGGACCCTGCTCCAGCACGGGCTTCCCACAGGGTAACAGCCTCCTCTCAGGCATTCACATGCTCCAATGTGGGGCTCTTCCATGGGCTGCAGGGGCACAGCTGCTTCACCATGGTCTTCACCACAGGCTGCAGAGGAATCTCAGCTCTGGCGCCTGGAGCACCTCCTCCCCCTCCTTCTGCACTGACCTTGGTGCCTGCAGAGTTGCTTCTCTCATGTTCTCACTCTGCTCTTTTCTGGCTGCAATTACTTCTATGCAATATCTTTTTTTCCTTCTTAAATATATTATAACAAATGCATTATTACCATCACTGATTGTCTCAGCCTTGGCCAGTGGTGGGTCCGTCTTGGAGCCGGCTGGCTTTGGCTCTGTCGGACATGGAGGAAGCTTCCAGCAGCTGCTCTCAGAAGCCACCCCTGTAGCCCCCCTCAACTCACAAAATCTGGCCACACAAACCCAACAGAGTAAGTCATCCTCAGTCTTCTTTATGATAATCTAAATAGGTTTTCTTTGTAAGGCATTTTCCTTCATTGTTGGACCATTTCTGTGCTGTATCCAAATTTTGAATATTCCTCTTAAAAATGTCAGTGCCACAACCTCATGTAGGGGTAAAATCCCTGTTTATAACTCCAGTGATTACACTTAACACTTTCTGCTAAAAAAGCTTACTTGAGTCACTTTTTCACCTTTAAAATGCTTTCCAGGGTCTTCTTTTCAGGTTGAAGCCCCTCATTCTATCACCTGCCAGAGCTTTAACTCAGCATTTGAATATGAAAAATTTATAGTGCAACTCATTAAACCAGAGGAAGGACAGCTTTGAAGAATGTGTAGCCATTTACAAGCTGATGGCAGGACTTTGACTTATTTCTGATTTTTATGAGTTGTTCCTGAAGTCACATAAATAAGTGAGAAAAGTTTCTGTTGATTTGCATTATTAAATAAGATATCTTGAGGGCAAGTAAGGTAAGAGAAAACTTTTAATATTTCAGTACATAAGGATTTGAACTGTTTCAGGGAAGAAAATGAAAAGAAATTTCTTTCTGGTATTGCATATTTTACCCATTGTGTTCTTACAGTATACTTTATTCAGTGTATGTTAGTTCTTTCTGAAAGCTGACGATATTGAAGGTACTATAATTTGCTTGTACTATGATTACTACATAAATTACTCTTTTTGTTCTTTAGAATTGTGATGACTTAGTGGGAAATATTTCCATCATTCAGTTTTATTGCATTGATGATTGCAAGTCTTTTTGTGAAGGCATGCTTAATTAAGAAGTAAACATTTATATGTGCAGCTTCTAGAATTAATTATTTTTGTGCATATAGGTAGCTTAAAGTGTGTTGTCTTAATATGGTATAAGGTTTTGAGTCTCCTCTCAAAATTTAATAATAGTTGCAGCTAATGTATACAAGTGTAGTTAGAGAAGAATCAGGCCTGTGAATGGATGTTTTTCTAAAAGTTCTTTACTTCAAAGCAGTAAATAGGTTTGTGTGCACCTTGCTTCTGACTTGATAAATGTATTTGCTATTACAAAGCAGACTGTAAACTGTTAGAAAGAAATCATGAAGTCCAAAGCTTATTCTCTTCTCAATGTGCTGCAAGCTCTAAGCAGACCTTAGATTAGATAAAGTAATAACATAATATATAATATGAATTTTCTAATACTTTAGGCCAAAACAGCATTTTAAAAAAGGAAAAATAAATTAAATATCTCTGTGTACTCATGTAATAGAACATGAAACAATCTTTAGCTAATCCCCAGATTTGATTTTGGGTGAATATGCTTCTTTTAAGATCTGAATAAGTGACAAAAAGCAAAGAAGTTCGTGCTGAACTTTTAATTTTACATTTTAATTTTATTCAGAGACCACGATGCAGACATCAGAGACTGGGTCGGACACAGGTTCGACTGTGACTTTACAGGCATCTGTGGCTGGCCAGGCAGCAGTACCCACACAGGTAGTACAGCAGGTACCGGTTGTTCAGCAACAGGTAGGTGTCTGTTAATTTTGGGAAAAAAAAAACCCTGGCAAGACAGAATGATGCATTTCAATAGATGTAGTGAAGAACTGATTTTTACAAGGCTGCAAAACCAATTCCTTTTCACTGTTTTATTCAATTTTATTTTGATGGAACTAAAATAGCTACATAAGCAGACATGCAGTTTTCAGAGTTTATTTCTTGAACTAGAATATTTGTCAAACACCAGAAATATATATGCATGATTCTGTAAGTAGATTATTATGAAATGTGTGAAATAGCTCATAAAAATTACATTCATTTAAGTTAATGAATATTCACATTTATTCCTTTGAAAGGAATGTGGATTTTTAAAATAAATTCAATATAGATGTAAAACACAAAAGCAATGTAATTTTGTACTTCTAAGCTGATCTCCCTGCAGGTTCTTGAGCAAATGCAGAAAAATATGAAGTAAAACAGTAAGTAATGCATAATTTGGATTTGCCAGGGAATTAAAAGGGCTTCTGAAGCAGCCAGTTCAGCACACACTTCTGTGACATGATTAATCACCTATGCAGCCCCACCAACACTGGAGGGTGTGCTGCATGGGGAGATCAAGGAGGGAAGCAGGAGTTGGAAAACAAGAACTGAATGTGAAAAGCCATGACTTTTGTCCAAGACTCCTTTAGTATGTGTAATTTAGCATTTTTTCTTTTTTAAAAAATTCTTTGTTCCAGTTGGAAGGGATCTACAATGTCTACTTCAACTACCTGACCACTTCAGGGCTGACCAAAAGCATAATATTAAGGGCATTGTCCAAATACCTCAAACACTGACAGGCTTGGGGGCACCAACCATGTCTCTAGGAAGCCTGTTCCAGTGTTTGACCACCCTCTCAGTAATGTTTTCTAATATCTAGTCTGAACCTTTTGTGATGCAGCTCTGAAATATTCCTACTCATCCTGTCACAGGATACCAGGGAGAAGAGAGCAGGATCTCCCTCTCCACTTTCCCTCTATTCAGCTGTCACTGTTTTAGGTTCTTTGGGTGAAATCTGATGTTCTTTTTTTCATATAAGTTGGCTTTACAGGTTCAAAATCACCAATATTAAAACTGAGAATAGCTTGTTAAATTATATGTCTGTTTCTGTGCTAGTGAATCATTGTTGTCTAAACTAAAATTTCTAGCATTGTGTTAAGTTTAGTTTTAAAATTTAAGGTTATTACCGCAGACCTGGGCCCTAGGGTATATCACCGTGTCCCGCAGCCATAGGGAGGAGGAGGAGAGAAGATACAGCAGGCAGGAATTGTGCAGCAAGATTGATTTATTTAATTATTTTACAAACTCTTTTATAGACTTTTTTCTTCATAGTCTAATTGGACAA
>NW_008239044.1:163765-164216 GCF_000691975.1 Corvus brachyrhynchos | reverse complement strand
TGTGTCTCGCCTGCAGACTGCAATGAGAGAAAATGATTCAGAATAACAGGATTATTTGAATTTTGTGGTACTGTAAGGTGATTAATTGTATACAAAGCTTTTGCTAGTTGGCTTCAGTAACCAAGTTCAAAGGTTCCTGTGAGAATCATTGAAAAGCCATGATAAAAGCCCTTAATTCAACTAACTGAGCAGAGTCTGACTTGGATTGGTGTGTTAGTCAACCACCGCAGAGGCAGTGTAGGATACTGTGTGCCCTTAAGGACAGTGACCCCTATTAAAAATTTGTCCCAATCCGTACCCCCCTAGCTGCCAACAAGTCCCATCCCCAAAGGTTAAGGGAAGTGGTAGCAACATAAGGTCTAATCATAGCTGTGTGCCCCTCTGAGTCCTTCACCACCACAGGCCGTTCACTTAAATAGCTCTGTGTGGTTCCTCCTAACCTGCGATGGGC
>NW_008239044.1:162664-163131 GCF_000691975.1 Corvus brachyrhynchos | reverse complement strand
TTTTGGTTGCTTTGGTTCACGACCAGAAGATGCGTGAACAGGCTGCAGGAACGCAGCCAAAGCAGACCTTCTCTGGTTCCCAGATCCCACCTTAGCGCAGGCTTCAACCATGTCTGTTACCTCAGGATCCCCTGGCAAAGCATCTATGATTTTTCTGCACTCCTCATTCACGTTCTCTCACTAACTGCCTTAATAACAACTGTCTTAACCCAACATCCTCAACCTGCTTCTCGAGAGAAGCAGCGACTTTCTCCACAAAAGAGAGGAATGACTCTGATTTCCCTTGAACTATTTCAGTATATCGCTTTCTAGGAGCAGACAACTCTATGGTTTTCAACAGGGCGGCCATGCCGACCTGTTGAGCTTGCTGCAGGATGCTAGAGGACAAGGTACCCTGTAGACTGGGATCAGAGAAGGGACCAGTCCCCATCAAAGCATCCACTCCTGCTGGCTGTCTAGGATCCACA
>NW_008239044.1:161850-162161 GCF_000691975.1 Corvus brachyrhynchos | reverse complement strand
GCCTGACGACCTGGGGCCAGAACCTCATCTGCCTCACTTCCCGATGACGAGTCATCAGGCAAAGGGAACTCTGAGGTGCTGGGAGCGAACAGAGGTGGATGGAGAGGGGCATTTTGGCTAAGTTCGCTAGAGCCAGAACAGACAGCACAAGACTGCAGTTGGCTGCGCTACAGTTTGAACAGCAGCTTCTTTTCGGGATGCCGTCTCGGCCGGTCCCGACCGAACTGGTACTGGAGCTGCTGCAAACATCTCTGTGACTGTAGCCGCACCCGGTGCCGCACTTGTCTCTTGCTCCGCGACGGCGCTCGGCA
>NW_008239044.1:160215-160835 GCF_000691975.1 Corvus brachyrhynchos | reverse complement strand
ATAGGGAGGAGGAGGAGGAGAAGATCCAGCAGGCAGGAATTGTGCAGCAAGATTGATTTATTTAATTATTTTACAAACTCTTTTATAGACTTTTTTCTTCATAGTCTAATTGGACAAAGGATCAGCCACCCCTTGGGGTGATTGGCTAAAATCCTAAAACATCCATTGTCAAAATATTTTTCTACTATACCATAAACAAGACTTTTCAAGGTTGCAGGTGTTTGGTTGTTTACATCACTCTGCTAGCTCTTCTGTGAGAGAGAAAAGTCTCTCACAGACTTAGAAAATAGCAAGAAAATCCTTGCTAGCAGCATTTTTGTATCTACATAAGGTGATGATTTTTTTCTGCATGTGTTGCAGGTTAATGCTGGCTGGATGCCAGGCACCCAAGAAAGCCGCTCACTCCCTCCTCTCCGCAGCTGGACAGAGGAGAGAAAATTTAACAAAGGGTTCATGGGTTGAGATAAGGACTGGGAGAGATCGTTCATCAAATACCACAATGGGCAAAACAGGCTCAACTTAGAGACATAAAGTGAATTTATTGCTAACAAAATCAGAGCAGGATAATGAAGAGTAAAATTAACCCTTAAAAACACATTCCCCACCCCCCCCCCCACCCC
>NW_008239044.1:151992-160059 GCF_000691975.1 Corvus brachyrhynchos | reverse complement strand
GCTGCACCCTGGGGTCCATCCCATGGGAGACAGTTCTCTGTGAACTTCTCTGACATGAGTTCATCTCACAAGCAACAGCTCCCTGTGAACTGCTGCAATGTGAGTCCATCCCACAGGCCACAGTACCCCTCAAAATGCTGCAGAGCGGGTGACTCTTCCATGGAGTGCAGCCCTTCAAGAACAGGCTGCTCCAGCCTGGGAGCAGGGCCCCTCCCTCCACAGGTCTCCCACAGGATCACAGCCTCCTCCCAGGTGGCGTGGGGCTCTTCCATGGTCTGCAGGTGGATCTCTGCATCGCCGTGGTCCTCCATGGGCTGCAGGGGGACAACGTGCTTCACCATGGTCTTCACTATAGGCTGCAGAGGAATCTCGGCTCTGGTGCCTGCAGCACCTCCTCCCCCTCCTTATTCACTGACCTTGGTGTCTGCATAGTCATTCTTCTCGCATGTTCTCACTCCTCTCTTCTCTGGCTGAAAATTACAACTGTGCCACAACCTTTGTTTTGATTTCTTCTTAAATATGTTATCACAGAGGCGTTACCACCATTTCTTATTGGCCCAGCCTTGACTAGTGGCATGTCCATCTTTGGAGCCCCCAGGGATTGGCTCTGCCGGACGTTGTGGAAGATTCTGGCAGCTTCTCACAGAAGCCACCTCTGTGGCCCTCCCTACCAAAAACCAGGCCATGCAAGTCCAATACAGCATGTTCTTTGCAATGCTGTTTAAATGCCTCATACATTTCACTAATAATATTTCCTGGTATACAGACTCAATTTATAATGTATAATAATTCCATTACTATCACTTCTACTTATAATGTACCTTGGAATACATTTGCTTTTTTTTTTTAAACATGCCCCCCCAAACCCCAAAAATGCAGTGTTTCAGCAAAACATTCAAATATTGGGCACTTAACATGAATTTAAAAGCTTATCTTCATGTACTTTCTCCTCTTTTAGTTCAGAACGATTCCCTCTTGTCCTATTACTATCTGCCTGTGTGAAAATGATAAGGTCTTTCTATTATTGTGCTTTTTAAATGAAGCTACTATGGTGCTTTGACTTAGTAAAGCTTTCTATGAGGCTTACTGTGGTTAACTCTTTTTAAGCTTTGCTTCAAACTTTTGAAAACTAGATATAGTTTTTATCAGAATATATTTTCAATAAGGTATTACTCATGTTCTAGCATTATTATTTCCAATATTTCCTTTTCACTGAATATTTAATCTGTACTTTGGAGCATTTTCTGATTCTATTAGACTGTATATTTCAGTTGAGTCTTACTTTGAAAGTATAAGTTATGTAAGGTTTCAAAAAGGAATGTTAGGGGATCAGCCTGGCCAAGGAAGAGGAGTTTGCTGCAATAATTTGTATAGACTGAAAAGGTGATGCATATGTAGTGAAAGCCAACGCAGATGATTCTGCAGTGATTAAGACAGAATATGAAGGAGATACTGGTTTAGAGAGAAAAGGATAGATGATAAAAGTGTTGAGAAAAGGTCAGGAATTCTAAAGGAATTGAATGTGTAGGGTAAGCAAAAGGAAGAATCAGCAGTCCAGCCCGATCAGCAGCCCAGAGCTGTGTCAGAGCTTGGAAGCTCTTGTGAGCCAATCAGACAAGGAGGGGTCATAGCCAGGAACACTGTGGGAGATTTAAACGACTCCAGAAAGCATGAGCAGCCCAGAGAGCATCGAATAGGGTGAGCAAACAGGATGTGGCATGTCAGAAGGATGTGACGTGGCAGTTCACGAGGGCAGGGCATATGGGGAGGGTGCTGCAATCTGAAAGTAGGTCCACAGCTCAGGTAAGTGCTAAGTGCTCTAGGTCTCTGCCATAATGGTGGGCACTTGTCTCAGAGCCAAAACCAGTGTGTCTACTGAGATAGCACCTAAGAAGTCTGATGCTTCTGTCCAGATGGAACTGGTAAGGAAGGAGATGTCAGTACAGGTGGTAGCTTGCAATGGATGCCCAGATACTTCTCCTGGAGAAAAGGCTGGTGCCTGCACAAAGTGTGCACAGGTTGATGACCTGTTGCAGCAGGTGGCTGAATTACAGGAGACAGTTAATAGGCTGCACAGTATTAGAGGGGCTGAAATGGAGATAGATAATGTGGCTTTGAAACCATCCACCTACAATGGATACCACTGAGCATGAGGCACCTTGGAACCTGGTGACCCACAAAAGCTGGGTTCCGATTCAACCTCCAACATCCAGACCAAAAACAGATTTGATGCTTTAAAGGCTTTAGATGTCCATGAGCAAGGCCAACAAGGAGAATCCACACCAGCAGCACACAGCAGTTACCATAAAAAGAAACTTTGAGTGCTCATAGTGTGCGACTCTCTATTAAGGGGCACTGAGGCCCCTATCTGCCAGCCTGATAAACAGTCACAAGAGGTATGCTGCCTACCAGGGGGTAGGATTGGTGATGTTACTGAGAGGGTACCCAAACTTGTCAAGAGCATGGACTAGTACTCACTACTACTTTTTCATGTGGGTACAAATGACACCACAAGCCAAAAAATAGATAGGATCAAGGAAGACTAAAGCCCTGGCGAGGCAGGTGAAAAACAACAGTGCCCAAGTCATCTTCTCATCTATCCTACTGGTTAGAGAAATGGGGACAGACAGAAGCAGACATGTAGTGCACATCAATGTCTCACTTTGTGGCTGGTGCCATCGAGAAGGTTTTGGTTTTTATGACAATGATTGTAGCCTGTTAGGGAGGGATGGGATCCACCTGTCTAAAAAGGGCAAGAGAATCTTTGGCAGCAGGCTGGCCAATTTGGTGAGACGGGCTTTAAACTGAAGGACTGGGGGAATGGGGTCCAAAGTGGTGATGCTTGTGCCATTGCTTCCTCATGGGGAGTAGGCCATGCCAACCAGTGCAGTGACAGATGTTCCTTGGCTGCCTCTCAGGATGAAAATCACAGAGCTAACCACATCGAGGGTGTGTATGGCTGTGGTGAATCCTCTTACACCCCTTCTAGCGAACCTGCATGCTTGGTTACCTCTCTGAAGTGCCTGTATACAAACACACGGAGCATGGGGAATAAACAGGAAGAACTGGAAATCTGTGTGGTCACAGGGCCATGATCTCATTGCAATTACTGAGACATGGTGGGATAGCTCACATGACTGGAATGTTGTCATGGACGACTATTTACTTTTTAGAAAGGACAGGTCAGTGAGGCAAGGTGGTGGAGTTGCTCTTAATGTGAGGGAGCAACTGGAATGTATTGAGCTGGGGACAGATGTACCCAGGGACAGACTAACGAGTTGAGAGTTTATGAGTGAGAATTAAGGGACAGGGTGATATGGGTGACACTGTCATGGGTGTTTACTGTAGACCACCTGATCAGTAGGAGGAAGTTGATGAGGCTTTCTATGGACAGCTGGAAATAGCCTCATGGTCACAGGCTCCAGTTCTCCTGGGTGACCTCAACCACCCTGATATTGGTTGGAGAGACAACACAGTTTGGCACACACAGTCCAGGAAGTTCTTGCAGATTATTGATGAAAACTTTTTGAGGCAAGTGGTGGAAGAGCCAATGAGGAGAGGTGTGTTGCTGGACCTTGTGCTAACAAACCAGGAGGGACTGGTTGAAGACGTGAACATTGGAGGCAGCCTTGGCTGTAGTGACCATGAGGTGGTGGAACTCAGGATCCTGCATGAAGGAAGCAAAGCAGTAAGCAGGACTAGAACTCTGAACTTCTGGAGATCTAACTTTGACCTCTTCAAAGACCTACTTAGAGATATCCCATGGGTTAGGGCCCTAGAAGAGAAGGGGATCCAAGAGAGCTGGTCAGTATTCAAGCATCACTTTCACCAAGCTCAAGACCAGTGTATCCCCATGAGCAAGAAGTCAAGCAAAGGGGGCAGGAGACCTGCATAGATGAGCAGGAAGCTTCTAGCAAATCTCAAATGGAAGAAAGAAATTTATGGGATGTGGAAAAAGGGACTGGCCACATGGGAGGACTATGAGAATATTGTCAGAATATGCAAGGATGTGACGAGGAAGGCCAAAGCCCACTTGGTTCAACAAGAGCAAGTGTATGGTCCTGCACCTGGGGAGGAATAACCCCAAGTACCAGTACAGGTTGGGGGCCGACCTACTAGAGAGCAGCTCTGCGGAGAAGGACCTGGGAGTCTTGGTGGATGACAAGTTGACTATGAGCTGTCAGTGTGCCCTTGTGGCCAGGAGAGCCAATGGGATCCTGGGATCAGGAAGAGTATGGCCAGCAGGTCGAGGGAGGTGATCCCCCCCCTCTGCTCAGCCCTAGTGAGGCCATATCTGGAGTACTGTGTTCAGTTCTGGGCTCCTCAGAACAAGAAAGACAAGGAACTACTGGAGACAGTCCAGTGGAGGCCACAAATATGGTTAGGGGTCTGGAGCATCTCTTATGAGGAGAGACTGCAGGAGCTGGGCCTGTTTAGTCTAGAGAAGAGAAGACCGAGAGAGGATCTTATTAATGCATATAAATATCTCAAAGGCAGGTGCCAAGAGGATGGTCCCAGACACTTTTAATTGGTGCCCAGAGACAGGACAAGGAGCAATGGCCACAAACTAAAACACAAGAAGCTCCACCTCAACATGAGGAAGAACTTCTTTCTATTGAGGGTGGCAGAGCACTGGAATAGCTGCCCAGGGAGGTGGTGGAGTGTCCTGCTCTGGAGACATTCAAAACCCACCTGGACGCGTTCCTGTGTCACCTGCTCTAGGTGACCCTGCCTTGGCAGGGGGGTTGGACTGGATAATCTCCAGAGGTCCCTTCCAACCATAACTATTCTGTGATTCTGGGAAGAAGATGTGAATCTACTATAACACTAGGAAATGTGGTGAAGAATGTGGGTAAGATAGGTGCTTTTCCACTGTAGGAAAAGAAAAGGCTATCAGGCATTAAAACAATGTCTTTGATGAAGAAGAATGGCTTTGCTCTGAAAAAAATTAATGTATATACTATATATTTGCTTAATTTTAAAATTTGAATTTATGTACACATGCTTTAGGAGCAGACTACTTTAGGTAAAAATGAAAAATTCAGAAGAAATAATTTATTTTTTTAAATTCTTTCTTGTAGTTATGAGTGGAATAATTTTTCAATGTCTAAATTATTTTCTGCTAAAATAAATTTTTTATTTGCACACAAACAATATAACTATGGCTTTCATGAAAGTTTGATATGGTGCTCCAAATGAAGAAAAAGAAATGTCCTTAATGAAAAACTGATTCCCTTCTGATTGTAGCGGCAGTAGTTTCACAGATGTTTTTAAATGACACAGCAATTGTCATTTTTGGAACCTTGAATTGGTGAAGGAAGAAACCTATATATGTGCAAGTAAAAAGTAGCAAAAGTAAGGCAAAAAAGTGAGAAGCATAATTAAATGCCATTTAACATCTTGTGCAATTTTTCGTAGTCTTATATTTCCTCAAATATGATTTTCCACTCATATATCATTCCTGTTTTAACATGCATTCTTAAGCATGAGGTAGCAAGCTTATAAGGATTTTAAATTAATTTCACTGACCTTATGGTTTATGTCATGCAATACAGAAGGATTCAAAGAGTAAAATTAAAAACAAGTGTCTAATCTATTTTAGAATGTGTATCCATACATTAAAGGTTACACAAAACAAATCTTCCTATTCATAGTAGACTATGACCATAGCATTCAGAAATAAATGTATCATTCAACTGGACATACAAACTTCTGCTAATGAAAATTGGAGCTTAATGAAAAATCATTTTTAACATAAAAACTAGTCATGAACTTATATTGGTCATTTATCTAAATATCAACGTTACAGCATGAGCTGCTTTCCAAAAGTATTACAGACTAATTAATGTATTAAGATGATTTTTTTTCTCTGAGAACAGAAATGTGTGTGTATACAGCTCTGATTTTTTTTTTTTTTTAATTTAAATGGGGTTTAAAAATCCTCACATATTTTACCCTGGTATTATTCTCTTAACCTTATTAGTACTTTTAATGCAAACACTTGTATCTAAAATCAAAATTCTGTACAATTTTATCTTGCTTTATAATAAGAGATGTATTTTTTGAATTTGGGAAATTATAGTTCAGGAACACTGTTAAGAGATGACAGGCCAATGTCAATTTATGTAACAGTTAACATGTGAAATCAGCAACCTGCTGAATTTTCCATTTAATCATCAAAAAGAGTACATATCATTACTACTGATTGACAGAAACTCTGTTTTTCTGTCACACTTGAACAGTCTTTTTCAAAGTAATGTATTTTTTTTCAAAATTAAGGTTTTCATATAAATTTTTCCTTAGGTGTCATGATTTCACCCCAGACAGCAACTAAGCACCACAGCAACGTGCTCACTCACTCTTCCCCTCCCCCCAGTGGGAGAGAATTGGAAGGGTAAAAATGAGAAAGCTCATGGGCTGAGCTAAAAACAGTTTAATAATTAAAAAGTAATTCTAATAAAATGTAAGGAAAAGAGGGGGAAAAAAGACCCAAAGAGAGAAAAATAAAATCCAAGAAAGATGAGAGTTGCAAATGAAAACAATTGCTCACCACCAACTGACTAATGCCTAGCAGTCCCCCGGCCAACCTTCCCCCTAGTTTTATTGCTGAACATAACATCATATGGTATGGAATATCCCTTTGGTCAGTTGGGGTCAGGTGTCACAGCTGTGTTCCCTCCCAACTTCTTGAGCACCTCCAGACTATTCCCAGTAGTTAACAATGAAGTTTAGAATCTTGTTTTGAAGTATATGACTTAATGGTGGAGAAGGAGGGATAGGAATTTTAGAGAGTATAGTGAGGATGATGAATGTGTTCTAACTAAAATGTTATTAAAGAGCTCTTGTAGATCATAGAATCATAGAATCAAAGAATAATTTAGATTGGAAAGGACCTTTAAGATCATTGAATCCAACACTGCCAAGTCGATCACTAAACCATGTCTCTGAGCTCTACATCTACACATCTTTTATATACCTCCAGGGATGGTGACTCAATAATTTCCCTGGGCAGTCTGTTCCAGTGCTTGACAATGCTTTCAGTGAAGAAATTTTTCCTAATATCCAATCTAAACCTGCCCTGGCGCAACTTGAGGCCTTTTCCTCTCATCCTGTCACTTGTTACCTGGAAGAAGGGACTGACCCCCACTTCACTACAACCTCCTTTCAAGTAGTTGTAGAGAGAGTGATAAGGTCCCCCCTGAGCCTCTTTTCTCCAGACTAAACAACCCCAGTCCCCTCAGCTGGTCCTCATAAAGACTTGTGCTCCAGACCCTTCACCAGCTTTGTTACCCTTTTTTGGACACGCTCCAGCACCTCAATGTCTTTCTTGTACTGAGGGGCCCAAAACTGAACACAGTATTCGAGGCCTTTCCAGTGCCTGGTACAGAGGGACAATTATTTCCCTGGTCCTGTTGGTGTCTTGGGGTGACTTTGTGATGTGTATCCCATATCGCTGCCCCATGCCCAGAAATTAATTTTGTGCCTTTCCGTGCCTTTAAACTGAGCCTGAGAGGGGGGAGGAAAACCTGAGCAAAACTTCTTCAAAGCAGTTTGCAGTTTGTTCAAGGTCACACAGAGATAGAGACTTTTTTTTCAGCTGCGGCAGCAGAGCGAGAGTGGGGAAAGCACCCTGCTTGCTTTCGGCCAGTTTTTCAGCTCCTTTTTCTTTCTCCACAGAGAGACGGAGAGTTGAACTTTTGTTTTCCTGGGACTTTGTTTTTTTTCCTTTTTTTTCTCTGCTGGACTGTTTCAACATCAGAATACATCGGGAGGAATTTCCACCGAGGCATTGGCCCTGGAGGTGCGCCCACCACCCTGTCCCAGCTCCAAGGAGGGGGAGAGAGAGATCTATGGAAGGACTCTGAAATTTTCCCAGGTTTCTCTCAGCAGGGCAAGGGGTTTTATTATTTAGCATCATTATCCCTTTTCCTGTGTGTTTGTTAAATAAATAGTTTTTATCTCTTTTACTTTCCTTCTAGGAAAATTTATTTTTTCCCAAACCTGGTGGGGGAGGGATGGTTGTAACCTGCCTTCTCTCAGAGGATATATTTCTAAATTTGGCCAAAC
>NW_008239044.1:145961-151940 GCF_000691975.1 Corvus brachyrhynchos | reverse complement strand
ATGGATCATGTTCAGCTGGCAATTGACTAACACCTCCAGGTCCTTTTCTGCCAGGCAGCTTTCCAGCCACTCTTCCCCAAGCCTGTAGCATTGCATGGGGTTGTTGTGACCCAAGTGCAGGACCCAGCACTTGGCCTTATTAAACTTCATACAATTGGCCTCTACCCATTGATCCAGCCTGTTCAGGTCCCTCTTCAGAGCCTTCCTACCCTCCAGCAGATTGACACTCTCACCCAATTTAGTGTCGTCCAGGAATTTGATAATGGTAGGCTCAATCCCCTCGTTTAGATTGTCAGTAAAGATATTAAACAGGACTGGGCCCCACACTGATCCCTGGGGAACACCACTAGTGTCTGGTCACCAACTGGATGCAGCAGCATTCACCACCACTCTCTGGGCCTGGCCATCCAGCCAGTTTTTAACCCAGCAAAGAATACACCTGTTTAAGCCATGGGCTGCCAGCTTTTCCAGGAGAATACCGTGGGAGGCAGTATCAAAGGCTTTACTGAATTCCAGGTAGACACATCCACAGCCTTTCCCTCATCCACTAGGCAGGTCACCTGGTCATAAAAGGAGATCACATTGGTCAGGCAGGACCTGCCTTTCCTAAACCCACTAATGACCACTAATTGGGCTCGCCTCTTGAGTTGGTAGGGGGACCGTGTCCTCCCTGCATGCCCTTCTTGCATGAACTGCTGTGTAAACTGCCAAGCCTGCCTTGGCTGATGTGCCCCTGTCCTGGGTTTATCCAGAACAGAGTTAATTTTTTGCAGTAGCTAGGAGGGGGTGTGGACAGGACCGTAATTTTATTCAGTACCACCTCACACCACTGCCAGGGGTGGGAAAGGGACTCTCTCTCACTTCGGGGGCAGGGAAAAGGGTCTCTCTCAAGGAGAAGGATGTTCCTTCCGGTTGAGAAAATGTGGCAGGGGAAGCTGTCCAGTATTTGTTTATTCTTGCGGGCTTTCTGTGTAAATAATTTCTTTTTCTTATACCTTTTGTTATTAATATTGTTGCTGTTACTGTTCATTTTCTTATCTTATTGCTGTTTCCAATAGATTGTTCTTATCTCAAAATGTGATCTTTGTCTTTTGTGCTTCCAATTGGAGGGGGGTGGGGAAGCAGAAGCATTTGTTCAGTGGGAGCACTAAATTGGGGAATACCATTCCTAAACCACAACAGCATTATTTAGCACCCAATGTGAGGCATGAAGGGTTGAGATAACAACAGATCTGCCCAGAGAGGGTTGGAAACAAATTTTATCTAAGCATTTGTTGTATTAGGTATGGAACCACTGGTCACAATGTTGCTTGGTCTGTTCCTGTGGATGTGGTACCCAACCCTGTATATATTCCTGTATGTGCTCCTTGTGATGATCTTCTTTAGAGCAGGGAGAGGGATCAGCATAGCTTTGTTGCTGTATTGTGGGATATCAGCTTATGACAGGATAGCATCAGGGGCAATGAGGGTCATTTGCGATGTGTATTCAGTGTTGCTCTCCTAACCTTACCTCAGGCGCTACCTTTGGGAGTGCATTAATAATCATACCCAGTCTGTGGGGGGAACAGGGGAGGATGATTTTCTTCACCTTTTCACCCCCTTTTCCTCCTTCAGGCCTGTTACAAGAGCTTTTGAGAATTTAGAATTTCCCTTGGATGTTAAGGAAAGCATGTTCTTGTTGCTAAGTCTGCCAGGTCTCCTCAGTGCGGCCCATACCATGTTTAGAGTCAAGAAGGAGATTTTTAGGACGGTCATTTAGAGATCTGCCCCAAGGGGGAATAGTCATGAGTGGCATGGAATGTGGGAGAAAATGGGCCAGTTTTTGGAGAAATTCTCTCCTCCAGTGTTTTGGGAGTCCACCCCTGAACAACTACAGGACCCTGATAAAATGACAGAATATTTACAAGGAGAAAGCTGTGTCAACTCCAGAGAAAAACAACTTATTACAGTGTGCTGGGCCCTGGCTACTATTTATCAGACACTGCTCATCACTAGACAGCACCCTTGGGGGAGGAAGAGGAAAGCAGACCAGCAGGCACCATGGCCACTCAAACTGCAGCTGAGCCAGGGGGACAACCCATGCTGGTAGCAGTCGCCCCCATACAGAAAAAAAATCTTAGACTAAATCAGTTCGCCTAGTGAGGGCTGAAGAGGAATCAGGGCCGTCTCCAAAGGAGGAAGAGGTAGGGCCAGAGATAATCACCCAATCCCTATCCCATGTGAGCTGCGAGATATGCAAAAAGATTTCAGCCGCCAATCAGGTGAGCCCCATGTGACCTGGCTGCTCCAATGCTGGGATATCGCAGCCCACGATATGAAACTAGATGGTAGTGAAGCCAAGCAACTGAGATCCCTGTCCCAGGAAGTGGGCATTGACAAGACAATTGGGAAGAAGACAGAAACTCTCAGCCTCTGGAAGTAACTCCTGTCAAGCGTGAGGGAAAGGTATTCTTTCAAGGATGATTTAATAGTGAGCCAAAGCAGGTGGAACGCCATGGAGAAGGGTATCCAGTACCTGAGAGAATTAGCTGTGCTGGATGTACTCTGAAGGGATTCAAATAACAAGCAGTCCCCTGTAGATCCAGATGGGGTCCAGTGTACACAATCAATGTGGCAGAATTTTGTACAGAGCACGCCATTGTCATACACCACCTCACTGGCATTGATATCAATGAAAGGAGAACAAACAGTGCTTCAGGTGATTACCCGACTGGCAATATGAAGATCTTTTTTTTTCCTCCCTACTAACCTGTGCCTCAGTTGTGGAAAGACTGTCCAAGACTATGCACAGACTTGAAAGACTCAAGCAAGTTAGAGAGAAAATGTCCCATGCACAGCCAGTATGGACCAGAGTCTCTGCTATTGGGAGCAAGCACCCTCCTGCTCAAGAGAGAAAGTACAAACCATGAGGTAACCTGTGGTTTTACCTGCGTGACATGAGAAAGTGGGATGGAAAACCCACCTCTGCCCTAGTAGCATGGGTATGTGAGTTGAGAGAAAGAACAACCACCACAGGAAATTCTTCAAGGATAAATGACGCTCCAGTTTCCAGAGGGCACGTCATCAGCTGGAATAGGCGTCATCAGATGGAATGGGAGGGCTGATGTTACTTCCCATCGTCTTGAAGGGAACTCCAGTTCATATTTACAACAAGTGAGCAATGAGTACTATGACCAGGACTAGAGGGGTAATGCCCCCAGCCAGGTGGAGGAAAGGAACAGTAGGATCTATTGGACTGTGGGGATCCCATGGCCTGGCACATCAGACCCACAAGAGTATAAGGCTTTAGTTGACACCAGTGTATAATGTACCCTGATGCCATCAAGATATGCAGAGGCAGAATCCATCTCTATTTCTGGGGTGACAGGGGGATCCCAACAGCTGACTGCATTGGAAGTTGAAGTTAGCCTGACTGGGAAAGAATGGTGAAAACACCCCATTGTTACTGTCCCAGAGGCCCTGTGCATCCTTGGCATAGATTACCTCAGAAGAGGGTATTTCAAGGACCCAAAAGGGCATTGTTGGGCTTTTGGGATAGCTGCTGTGGAGACAGAGGGAATTAGGCAGCTGAATACCTTGTCCGGTCTCTCAGAGGACCCTTCTACTATGGTACTGCTGAGGGTTAAAGAACAACAGGTACCGATTGCTACCAGAACAGTGCACTGTCAACAACACAGCACCAACCAGGACTCCAGGACTCCCATCCATGAGATGATTCATGGAGAGCCAGGGAATGGTCAGCAAGACTTGCTCACCCTTCAATATCCCCATATGGCCAGTGCGTAAGTCCAATGGAGAGTGGAGACTGACAGTGGACTATCGTGGCCTGAATGAAGTCATACCACCACTGAGTGCTGCTGTGCTGGACACACTGGAGCTTCAGTACAAACTGGAGTCCAAGGCAGCAAAATGGTGCTACCATTGATACTGCTAATGCATTTTTCTCCATTCCTTTAGCAGCAGAGTACAGGTCACAGTTTGCTTTCTCCTGGAAGGGTGTCCAGTACACCTGGAACCGACTGTCCCAGGGGTGGAAACACATTCCCACTATTTGCCATGGACTGATCCAGGCTGCACTGTAAAAGGGTGAGGCTCCAGAACACTTACGGTACATTGATGACATCGTCCTATGGGGCAACACAGCAGAGGAGGTTTTTGAGAAAGGGGAGAAGATAATCCAAATCCTCCTGAAGGCTGGTTTTGCCATAAAACAAAGGGAGCCCTAAATTGGGGAATACCATTCCTAAACCATGACAGTCACACCCTGTTTACCTGCCCTATTTGCGCCACTCCTGGTTGCTTCTTGGGTGCGTCTTTTGTACCTGTGGGAGTTGGTTACCTTCACTCCTGGTGCTGCCCATGCTGAGTTAGAGCTGCCACTTGTCTAGCTTTTAACACTTCCTGCTCTGGCTGAGGCTGGTGCATCCTCTGTCTCTCTGCGCTAGGTTCACAGTTTTGCTGGGTTTTGGAAAGCTCTCCTAGCACAATCCTCCACTCCAGAGCATTTCTGCCAGAGCAGTTCACCTCGGAGATATATGATGATGCATCACATGCATGAGAACCAGACTCTTCTAGGATTACACTGAATTTTTTAGGACCTACTCTCACAGGTCAAAGTTTGCCTTTTAACAGCACATGTGAGTTGTGATTTAGAAGCTTGTATTGTATAAATTGGAGTAAAAAAAAATACAAAAAATCAGCATATAGATGACCAAATAAAATTTTCTTCCTTCCTATAGTTCCTAAGCTTGATGTCAATCATATAGTTCTTGTTCTTTCTAGATGGTTCTTTCTTTGGCATTGAAAATACCCATACTCTCAAGGGCCTCCATCTCCAATGTTAGTACTCCACTTAGCATATTACAGACTTGCACCACAATATTACATTCCGTGTCATTTAGTAATTGTGAGAACAGGGATATCCCATAATTGAGAGCATTGTTTAGAAACCATTAGATGCACTGAAGCACTAGTCATTCTTTTTATAAGGTAAACTATCCTATATTTCTGGTGTTCTTGTTTGCAGGTACAGCAAGTACAGACTGTGCAACAAGTACAACATGTCTACCCAGCCCAGGTTCAGTATGTGGAGGGAAGTGACACAGTCTACACAAATGGAACTATGTAAGTTGGTTATTGATCTAAATTAGAATGTTTACTAAAATATGAAGTTAAATGCACATTCTTTTAATGACATCATATGGGATACTATATTTTAATTAGCAGAGAAAAAATGTTTGAACAAAAACTTTATTTTTTGTCATTTTAAATCATTATTTGAGTGAAAACAAGTTGGATTCATATCACTTGAATTAATCTAAAATGAATTCAGATAATTGTTACAGTTGGGCAGTGTGAAGCTGTATATGCATCATTTTGTTGTTTGGGGAAAAAACTTGAGTTTATGGACAAGTTTTAAGTTATACTGATAGAAAGTATGATCTAAATTTGTCATAATACGATCATCTGTGTAATAAAGAAGTCTTCATGTGGCCCTCTATTCTTCTAGTTGAAATTATACTGGCAATTTCCTGAATTGCTGAGGCAGCTGTAGTCATTACTTACAGAAAACAATTATGTAATTGTTCCGGTTTGGCCAAATTTAGAAATATATATCCTCTGAGAGAAGGCACAACCACCCCTCCCCCCACCAGGTTCGGGAAAAAATAAATTTTCCTCGAAGGAAAGTGAAGAAGATAAAACTATTTATTTACCAAACACACGGGAAAGGAAAATAATGTTAAATGGTAAAATCTTTCGCTGTAGAGGAAAAACCTGGGAAAGTGTTCGAGTCCTCCCTTTGGTCTCCTCGGAGCTGGGGCTTGGCCCAGGGCCAGGCCCTCTGTGCCCGGTGGAAAGTCCTCCCGATGTGCTCTGATGTTACAGCAATCAGGCAGTCCAGTAGAAAAGGGAGAAAATCCGAAATTCCAGAGAAGGAAAAGTTCAGCTCTCAGCCTCTCTCCAGAGAACAAGGAACTG
>NW_008239044.1:134638-141246 GCF_000691975.1 Corvus brachyrhynchos | reverse complement strand
TTACATATCAAGGACAAGATTGGAGCAAGTTGTGGATAGGCAAACAACCCTAGGGACCAAAAAAGCACTAATACCTCAATGAAGCCTAAGGACCAGAAAGACATGAGTACATCGAGCCAGAGAGACATTATGAACTCAACCAGCATGGTGACTACTTTACCCCAACACAGGATAAGTAAATTCAAACCAAAATGTGATTACTACAGGTTTTTTCACTTCCCTTTGAGCCACGCAGTTGGGCGCCACTAAATTTGTTCCGGTTTGGCTAAATTTAGAAATATATCCTCTGAGAGAAGGCAGGTCACCACCCCTCCCCCCACCAGGTTCTTTATTGTTTTAAGTGCAATTATATACATATTTATTATTTTTTCCAAAGGAAGGAAGGTAGAGGAAGGAGAATATGTCCTTTTGCTTCTCTCTCAGACTCTTCTATTTCCTGTGCTTTTCTTGCTTCCATGAACATAGTTTTCTACCATCAAATTCCTTTCTTCCATGTTCAAACTTAAAATCTTAGAATAATTTAGGTCAAAAGAGACCTCTAGAGGTTATATGGTAAAACCCACACACGCAGTCAGAGTAGGGCTAACTTCAAAGTTGCTCAGGGAGAACCTTCCCTCCCTCTTTTTCAAGTTACCTCTAAATATATCCCCTGAAGCTTTTGATATAAGGTTAAGGAAGAAGCAAAAGGCCTGTAGAAAACTTTTTTGGTGCCAGCATATAGGTATTTATTTATGATAATCTGGCATTGACACGAAAAAGTCAACAACACTATTGGGTTCTGAGACTGATGTTAACACTTGCAGCATCCTCTTCACTGACATATTTTGCCAAATTCATTCTTCAGATAAACTTTTCCAACACACTCTCTTGTTCCCTCATTTTTTTTGCTCTTATAATATCTAAGCAATCTTCTGTCCTAAATGGGTCTGTTAAGACATGCTTATTATTAAGAATGACCAATGTGTCCCTGTTTAAGATACTGTAAAAACAGAAAGTCACTCATCACATTGTTAAACTGTAATCAAAGACTGAAAATATCTATGTAGAATGTCTGATCAGGCTAACTTCTATTTGAAAAATGTCAGCCAAAGACACTGAACTGTTGAGACAAAAGAAAACATATTTCTTCATTCACACTTGTTTTTATTTTAAAAGCTCTAGTGCTTCTACTCTTTAAATTATGGGCAGTGATATTGGCAATGTATAGTTTATTGCAGTTCATGACATTTTTCCTGACTTTATAGCTCAAAGATATTAAGCAGAGGATTGTTTGTTTTATCCTATCTATATGTTAATTGCTCCAAAGACCAGTGGTTGTCCTCCAGATGGCTCTAAATGGGGTATCTCCTTGCAGCTGCTGCTTCTGCTATTAATTATGTGAACTCTGGTTTTTAGTACCTAATCTATTAACAAAGAATCTATTCTATTCCATATACAGGGCCTAGGATATATGGTTGAAGGAAGTTATCCTATTAAAACAGAGAAAGGAGCAAGTACTAAATCTATGGTGGGAATGGAAAATGTTCTATGACAAGTAACACGGATATTCTTTCATTCTCTTTTTATGGTCATGTACTAGCCTGATTCTAATGCAACCCTCAAGACCTCCCAAGAGATCATTTGCTCATGAAAACAGCAGCTAGGCCCAGTCAGTGAGGAGGAAAGGAAAACATGAGTTTTCTGATTCAGAAGAGTGAAACTGTGATCTAGTGAGCAGGAAAGGGTTCTGGTCTTAGATAAAGAGCTGGTGGAAGTGCCTGGAAAGGCGAGAGCTGAGAACCAGTGAGTGGAAAGAAGGAAGTATGGTGGCAGACATAGAAATCTAACAAAATGTCAAAATGCATGGTTGTCTGCGAAAAAGAACTTTAAAAAACAAAACAAAACAAAACAAAACAAAAATAAAAATACTGACTGGATAAACAGCCCAGAAAAGTTGTCTCCATACAGGAGATGATGCCTATATGATTTTCCTGGTATAACTCCTTACAATTTCATTTGTAGATAGCACCTTAAAAGGATATGGAAGGAGGAGCTGGCTGATGTGACAGTTTGTAGTCCTATTTCATCCACCAGTAAGCTGTATTTTAGTATTTAGGTTGTAAGGGACTTCCAGAGGTGATCTAGTCCAACCCTCTGCTCAAAGCAAGTCTAATTAGATCAGGTTTCTCAGGGACCTGTCCCATAAAGTCATGTACAGCTCCAGGGATAGAGGTTGTGTACATCTCCAAGGATAGGGGAGGTTCCTGAGGACCGGAAGAAAGCAAATGATACTTCAATCTTCAAAAAGGGCAAGAAGGAGGATCTGGGGAAATACAGGCTGGTCAGCCTCACCTCTATTCCTGTGAAGATGATGGAAAAAATAATCCTGGAAGCCATTTCCTGGCACACAAAGGACACAGGGGGATTTGGAGTAGTCACCATGGATTTACAAAAGGAAAATTATGCTTGGCCAACCTGCCAGCCTTCTACAATGAGTCAACTAGCTTGGTGGATGAGGGGATAGCAGCAGATGCTCTTTATCTTGACTTTAGCAAGGCTTTCAATGCTGTCTCATATAACATCCTCATAGACAAGCTGACAAAGTGCAGGTTAGATAAGTGGACAGTGAGGTGGACTGAAAACTGGCTGAACTGCCAGGCTTAGACAGTTGTGACCAGAAGCATAATGTCTAGTTGGAGGTCAGTGTCTAGTGGTGTTCCCCTGGGCTGATCCTTGGGCCAATACGGGTTAGCAACTTCATTAATGACCTGAACAATGTGACAGAGAGCACCCTCAGCAAGTTTTCAGATGGTACAAAATTGGGAGGAGCGTTTGATAGACCAGATGTCTGTTGTGCCTTCAGAAGGACCTCAACAGACTGGAGAAATGGGCAGACAGGAACCTCATGCAGTCCATCAAAGGGAAATGCCAAGTCCTGCCCCTGGGTAGGAATAACATGATGCACCAGTACAAGATAGGGGCTGACTGGCTGGAAAGCAGCTTTGCAGAGAAGGACATGGGGGTCCTGGTGGAAAATAAGCTGAATGTGAGACAGTAATGTGCCCTTGCAGCAAAAGAGGCCAATAGTATCCTGAGCTGCATTAGGAACAGTGTTGACAGGAGGTTGAGGGAGGTAAACCTTTCTCTCTACTCAGCACTGGAGAGGCCACACTTGTAGTACTGTGTCCAGTTATGGTCTCCTCAGTACAAGAAAGACACGGAAATACTGTAACAAGTTCAGCGAAGAGCCACTGCAGTGATGAAAGGATTGGAGCATCTCCTATAGGAGCAGATGGTGAAAGAGCTGGGATAGAATCATAAAATCATAGGATCATTGAGGTTGGAAAAGATCTTTAAGATCATCCAGTCCAAGTATTAACCTAATACTGTTAAGTCTAGCCCTAAACCATGTGCCTAAGTGCCTTGTCTTTATGTCTTGCCAAATGCCTTCAGGGATGTTGACTCAGGATCACAGAATCACAGAATAGGTAAGGTTGGAAGGGACCACAGTGGGTCATCTGGTCCAACCTCCCTGCTCAAGCAGGGTCAGACCAGAGCACATAGCACAGGATTGTGTCCAGAGAGTTCTTGAATATCTCCAGTGAGGGAGATTCCACAAGCTCTCCAGGCAATCTGTTCCTGTGCTCGGTCACCCACACAGTAAAGAAGTTCTTCCTCCTGTTCAGGTGGAACTTCCTGTGCATCAGTTTCTGCCCATTGCCTTTTGTCCTATTGCTTGGCACCACCGAGAAGAGCCGGGCTTCATCTTCTTGGCACCCTCCCTTCAGAGAGGCAAAAGGATTTTAGCCCATGAACTGGCAGAACTCATTGAGAGGGCTTTAAACTAGATTTGAAGAGGGAAGAGGATGCAACTGGGCTCTCCAGAAGCAAGCCCAAGAGTGGTAAGCCAGAGTCAGGGGTGAAATCAGCGGCCCAGCTGAAGTGCATGTATACTAATGCATGCAGCATGGGTAACAAACAAGAAGAGCTGGAAGCCATGGTACAGCAGCAAAGCTATGATGTAGTCGCCATCACAGAAACATGGTGGGATGACTCACATAACTGGAGCGCTGCACTGGATGGCTACAAGCTCTTCAGAAGGGACAGGAGAAGGAGAAGAGGTGGAGGGATAGCCCTTTATATTAGGGAGGCTTTTGATGCCATGGAAATTGAAACTAATGACGATGAAGTTGAATGCCTATGGGTAAGAATTAAGGGGAAGGCCAACAAGGCTGACATCCTGCTGGAAGTCTGTTATCGACCACCCAACTAGGAAGAAGAGGTGGATAACTTATTCTACAAGCAGCTGGAGGATGTTTCAGGATCACCAACCCTTGTTCTTGTAGGTGACTTTAACCTACCAGACATCTGCTGGGAACTTAACACAGCAGCGAAGAGGCAGTCCAAGAGGTTCTTAGGGTGTGGAGGACAACTTCTTGTCACAGCTGATGAGTGAGCCCACCGGGGGAGGGACTACACTAGACCTGTTGTTTGCAAATAGAGATGGGCTGGTGGGAGATGTGGTGATTGGAGGCCGTCTGGGGCATAGTGATCATGAAATTATAGTTTTCAATATTTGGTGAAATAAGGAGGGGCATCAATAAAACTTTCACACTAGACTTCCAGAGGGCAGACCTTGGCCTATTCAGGAGACTTATTCGGAGAGTTCCTTGGGAAGCAGCCCTTAAAAACAAAGGAGTCCAAGAAGGGTGGGCATGCGTCAAAACAGAGATCTTGAGGGCACAGGAACAGACTGTCCCTGTGTGCCGAAAGATGAGTCGACAAGGCAAACGTCCAGCCTGGATGGGCAAGGAGCGTTTGAAGGAGCTAAGGAATAAAAAGAGGAAGGAGGGTCAGGTATCTCAGGAAATATTTAAGGGGGTTGTTAGGGCATGTAGAAAAAAAAATAGAGAAGCCAAAGCTCAGTTAGAACTTAATTTGGCAACTTTTGTGAAGGATAATAAAAAATGTTTTTACAAATATATTAATGGCAAAAGGAAGGGTAAGAACAACCTCAGTTCTCTACTGGATGCAGGAGGGAATTTAGTGACTGGTAAGGGTAACAACTTTGTTTCTCTACTGGATGCAGGAGGGAATCTAGTTACTGCAGATGGGGAGAAGGCAGAGGTGTTTAATGCCTTCTTTGCCTCAGTCTTTAGCAAAAAGACGGTTTGTCCTCAGGACAACTGTCCTCCTGGGTTGGCAGATAGTGTCAGGGAGCAGAACAGTCCCTCTGTTATCCAGGAGGAGGCAGTCAGAGAACTGCTGAGCCACTTGGATGTTCATAAATCTGAGACCAGATGGGGTCCATCCCAGGGTGATGAGGGAGCTGGCAGATGAGCTTGCAAAGCCGCTCTCCATTGTTTACCAACAGTCCTGGCTCACTGGTGAGGTTCCAGATGACTGGAAGCTGGCCCATTGGAAATTATAGGCCAGTCAGTCTGACCTCGGTACCCAGTAAGGTAATGGAACAGTTTATTTTGAGTGCCATCACACAGCACCTACAGGATGGCCGGGGCATCAAACCCAGCCAGCATGGGTTTAGGAGGGGTAGGTCATGTTTGACCAACCTTATCTCCTTTTATGACCAGGTGACCCACCTGGTGGATGCGGGAAAGGCTGTGGATGTTGTCTATTTGGACTTCTGCAAGGCCTTTGCTTGTAGTGCTGGGGGAAGGCAATATAAATCAAAGCAGCTGCCTTTGTTTCCATCAGGCATTGTTTTGACATCACCCAAAGAACTGAACTTTATTTGCTATTGGCCACTCTGGCTTCAGAAGAATGTATTTCTTACTGGAGGGGATTTGCTGTGCACTAAAGTAAATTACCATCTTCTGCATTTTAAGATAACACAGAGGAAGAAACAGAACAAAAATCAGCTCATTAAGAAGTAAAGCGACCACTCTGATTGGGGCAATTGTTGTCAGAGAAGAGCAGTCTACAACTTGACCTGAGGTTCAGTTTCAGGAAAAAGAGAGGATGTGGAAATATTACCTAAAACATGGTTAATTCAGATTGAGAAATAAGTGTTTTGTTGAAAATCTCATTTTGTGCAACTCTAAAATGATGTGAGTTATCGCTACAAGGACAGCAAACGATAGAGGAAAATGTAACTGCTGGGGAATGAAAAGCCCAGAATAATGAGCTCAGTGCTCTTATCTGCTTACCAGCATTCGGATTTTGTCGTGTTTTAATTTTACAAGATTCCTAGACCAAAGGAGGGACGATGCTTCACCCAAAACTTACAGCAGGACCTGCTGCAGCTTTTGGGGGCTGTTCTCTCAGCATCGCCATCGCAGCTCCTTGCATCGAGAAGTTGTTGATTCAGCCATAAATAATCCCTGCTGGTTGGAAACCTGGAGTGCAAAATTCCAGCTCAAATTCAGCCACAGGGGTTGTAAATGAGACATAAAGGAGGTGTTTTAAACAACAAGAATTTGCCCCTTCAGTTCACGCATTCAGTGGGGATATGGGAACCTAACACATTTGGACACAGTCTTAAGCTGTGCCAAGGGAAATTTGGGTTGGATATTAGGAAAAAGTTTTTTACTGAAGGAGTGATAAAGTACTGGAATCATCTGCCCAGGGAGGTGGTAGAGACACCATCCCTGGATGTGTTTAAAAAAAGA
>NW_008239044.1:124123-134489 GCF_000691975.1 Corvus brachyrhynchos | reverse complement strand
CTTATAGACATTGATGAGGTCCCCTCTCAGTTGTCTCTTCTCCAGGCTGAACAGGCCCAGCTTCCTCAGCCTTTCCTCATAAGAGAGATGCTCCAGTCCCTTAATCAACTTTGTAGCCCTTTTCTGCACCCAGTCCAGGAGGTCCATGTCTCTCTTGTACTGAGGAGCCCAGAACTGGACACAGCACTCCAGGTGAGGCCTCACCAGGGCTGAGTATAGGGGCAGGATCACCTCCGTCCACCTACTGGTAATGCTCTTCCCAATGCACCCCAGGATACCATTTGCCTTCTTGGCTACAAGGGCACTGCTGGCTCATGGACATCTTGTTGTCCACCAGGACACCTGGTTCCTTCTCTGCAGAGCTGCTTTCCAGCAGGTCACCCCCAGCCTGTACTGGTGCCTGGAGTTATTCCTCCCCAGGTGCCGGACCCTGCACTGACCTGTGTTGAATTTAAGACAGTTCTTCTCTGCCCATGTCTCCAACCTGTTGAGGTACTTCTGAATTGCTGTACATCTCTCTGGAGTATCGGCCACTCCTCCCAGCTTTGTGTCATCAGCGAACTTGCTGAGGAGGCATCCAAGTCATTGATGAATAAGTTAAACAATACTGGCCCACATTGAACCTTGGGGGACCCCTAGTGACAGGCCTCCAACTAGACCCTGTGCCACTGATCACAACCCTCTGGGATCTGTGTTTCAGACAGTTGTCAATCCACCTTACTGTCCACCCATCCAGTCCACACTTCCTGAATTGTTTAGGATTGTTTAGTCTGGAAAAGAGAAGGCTCAGGAGGGATCTTATCTGTATCTAAATACACTGTGCATTGAAGATTGTTGTGGTTTAACCCCAGCCAGCAACCAAGCCCCATGCAGCCACTTGCTCACTCCCCCATCAGTGTGATCAGGGAGAGAATTGGAAGGGTAAAAGCTGGAGAACTCATGGGTTAAGATAAAGACGGTTTAATAGGGAAAGGAAAAATCTCACACACAAGCAAAGCAAAACAAGGAATTAAGTTACCGCTTCCTATGGGCAGGCAGGTGTTCAGCCATCTCCAGGAGAATGGGGCCCCATCATGCATAACAGTGACTTGGGAAGACAAACGCCATCACTCCAAATGTCCCCCTCCTGCCCTTTCTCCTTCTTCCCCCCACTTTATATACTGAGCATGATGTCATGTGGTCTGGAATATCCCTTTGGTCACTTGGGGTCACCTGTCCTGGCTGTGTCTCCTCCCAGCTTCTCATGCACCTCCAGCCTCCTCGCCAGCACGGCCATATGAAAAGCAGAAAAGGCCTTGGCTTTGTGTAGCCCTGCTCAGCAATAACAAAAATATCTCTGTATTATCAACCCTGTGTTCAGCAGAAATCCAAAACATAGCCCCGTACCAGCCACTGGGAAGAATATTAACTCTACCCTAGCTGAAACCAGCACAAAGATGGAGCTAAAGTCTTCTCAGGTGTGCTCAGTGAAAGGATGAGAGACAATGCACACAAACTGAAATGCATGAACTTCCATTCAAACATAAGAAAAATCTTTTTAACTCTAAGGATGGTCAAACACTGGACCAGGCTGCCCAGAGAGGTTGTGGATTCCCCATCATTTGAGATATCTAAAACCTGACTGGACAATGTCCCGAGCTACTTACTCTGGTTGATCCTGCTTTGAGCATGGGCTGGGAAGGTGTTTGGACTAGACAAGCTCCAAAGATCCCTTTCAACCTCAACTACTCTACTATTCTATGGTTCTGTGATTACACTTGAAGTCGCCACAGCAGAAGGTGTCATTTATACAGGATTGAAAATAGCTACAAGGGTAGCTGAGTTTCTACATCTTAAAATATTAATCCAACTTCATAAAGTGATTATTCTTTGTTCCACGGAAAGGAATAGAAAACTTGGTATTTAAAAGAATTATACTGGATTGTAAGCGGGAAATTTCTTTTTAATATTTAATGCAACATACAAAACATACAATGAATGATTTAGGAAGGAATTTAAACTACAGGCACCACCTCCTGGAAGATCAAACCGAACTTTGCAACTGATAAGATGTTAAACCAGGAGGGATCCCAGACATCAAACTGGGATGGATGCAGGAATTGATAGAACTATACAAAATGATGAAGGGAATTACAGGGGAAAGAGGAAGTAGGGAGAAACAAAGAGGGGAGATAGACAGAAAGGGGGATAAAAGTTTCCAGTCACAGGTAAAAATGAGCCAGTCAGTATGGTTGTCTGGCTGAGCCCTGTGCCTGATCACTGCAGTCTGTCCTATTTTCTTATATTTTCTTTTTGAATGTTTTCTTAACTATCGCCCTGCTTAATCTCACTCTCTGTCCTCTGTGTATGTGTTGTGGCTTAACCCCAACCGGCAACTAAATACCACACACAGCTGCTCGCTCACTTCCCTTCCCCCCACCCTCATTGTGATGGGAAGGAGAATCAGGGAAGAAAAGAAAATTAAACTCATGGGTTGAGATCAGAACAGTATAATAATTGAAACAAAGTAAAATATAATAATAATGATGGTAATATGGTAATACTAATACTACTGCTAATAGTTGTAATAAAATGAGACGGAGAGAGGAAGGTAAAACCCAAGAAAAAGAAGTGATGCACAATACAAATGCTCACCACCCACTGACCGAGCAGCAATTGGCCCCTTCTGGCTAACTTCCCCCACTTTACTCACTGAGCATGATGTTCTATGGTACAGAATATCCCTTTGGGCAGTTCAGGTCAGCTGTCTGGAGTATGCTCCTCCCAGCTTCTTGTGCAGCTCCTCCCTGGCAGAGCATGAGACACTGAAAAGCCCTTGACTCAGGGTAAGCACTGCTCAGCGACAACCAAAACATCAGTGTATTATCAGCATTATTCCCATACGGAATCCAAAACACAGCACTGTACCAGCTACTGAGAAGAAAATGAATTCTATCCCAGCTGAAACCAGGACGGTATATGTGCTGCAAGGAACAGGTGCCAGCTGCTGGTGAGACCTGTGCGTGTGTGAGTGAAATTTGGTGCCCAGCTACTGGAGTCAGACTGGGGAGTGTAGGCACCCTGGGGCCTGTGGTGTCAGCTACAGGAGTGAGTGAGGGTTCAACCATCAGTAGTTGGACAGGCCATAGCCCTCTGAACCATTATCTTATGGTTTGGGTTAGAAGCGACCTTCAAAGGTCCAACTCCACTGTCATGAGCAGGGAATCCCTTTAGGGTTAGGTTGTTCCTAATGCCCCCCAAGATGCAGTTTGTCTTCTTGGTTGCTAGGGCTCACTGCTGACTCATATTGAGCCTCCTGTCAACCAGCACCCCCAGATCCCTTTCTGCAAGGGTCCCCCCCAGCCATTACTCTCCCAATCTATAATTATGCCTGGCATTATTCTGTCACAGGTTCAGAATCTGGCATTTGGACTTGTTAATTTTCATGCCATTGATGATTGCTCCAATCTATCCAGATCCCTCTGCAAGGCCTCTTGTCCCTCGAGAGAGTCAGCAGCTCCCCGCAGTTTGGTATCGTCAGCAAACTTGCTAATGGTGCATCCAACTCCTGCATCCAGATCATTGATAAAGATATTGAACAGAACTGGCCCCTAAATTAAACCCTGAGGAACACTGCTAGTGACCAGTTGCCAGCCAGATGTAGCCCCATTCACTACAACCCTTTGAGCTCTGTCATCCAGGCAGTTCTTCACCCAGTGCACTATGAACCTGCTCATCTCACAGTTGGACAACTTTTCCAGAAGGATACTGTGAGGGACAGTATCAAAGGCCTTAATAAAATCCAGAAAAACTACATCCATCATCTTCCTTTCATCCACTAGGTAGGTGATCTTATTATAGAAGGATACCAAATTAAACAGGACTTTCCCTTTGCGAACGCTTGTTGATTGTGCCTGATGACTGCATTGTTCTTTGAATGTCTTTCAGTAGCACCCAGTATTATCTTCTCCATAATTTTTCCAGGAATTGAGGTTAGACTAACAGGTCTGTATTTCCCTGGGTCTTCCCTCATACCCTTCTTGTAACTAGGAATAGCATTGGCCATCTTCCAGTCAGCAGGGACTTCCTCAGACTCCCAAAACATTTGGCAGAAGATCGAGATGGGTCCTGTCATAACATCCTCTAGCTCCTTTGGAACTCTGGGACGAATCCCATCAGGACCCATCGACTTGTGAACATTCAGCTGATACAACTGGTCCCTTACAATTTCAGTGTCCACAAATGGAAAACCACTGTTCCCTCAGTCATTGTCCTCCAACTCAAAGGACTGGGCAGCCCAAAGTCTATCAATATCATTAAAGATTGAGGGAAAAAAAGAATGTAATGCCTTTGTTTTTTCTTCATCCCTATTAGTCAGGTGACCATCTTCAACAAGTATCAGTCCAATGTTTTCTTTAGACGTGGTCTTGCTATTAATGTATTTTAAAAAGTCTTTCTTGTTATCTGACACAACCCTGGCCAGTTTCAACTCTAGTTGAGCTTTGCTTTTCTTGTCTTCTCCCTGCAAATATGAACCACAGCTCTATAATCTTCCTGCAAAGCCTAACCTTGCTTCCAGAGAGTCTACAGTTTCTTTTTCCTCTTGAGCTCCACGAGGAGTTCCCTGTTCACCTGATTTGGTTTTCTGCCCCACTTGTTTGACTTTTGACACAGTGGAATTGCCTTCTCCTGTGCTTCTTAAAGGTGGTTCTTAAAGACTGACCAGCATTCATGGGCCCCTAAGCCCTCAAAGCAGATTCCCAGGGTAATCTTCTAATTAGCTCCATGAATAGCTTAAAGATTGCTCTCTTGAAATCCAGGGTAGCAACTCTGCTTACCTTTTTTCTCATTACACTTAAAATTTTAAACTCAACCATTTCATGGTCACTGTGGCCAAGACAGCCACCAACCATCACATCTCCCAAGAGTCCTTCTCTAGTCACAAACAACAGGTCTAGGAGGGCATCTTTCCTAGTTGGCTCACAGAGTACTTGTGACAAGAAATTACCTCCCACAAGCTTCAAGACTTCCCAAGGCCTGCTCATGTCAGCAGGATGATATTCCCACTTGATGTCTGGGAAGTTGGAATCTCTCATAAGGACAAGGGCTACTGATCCAGCAATTTCTCCTAATTGCTTACAGAATAACTCATCACTGCTTACATCCTGGCTGGGTGATCAGTAATAAACACCCACTATAATATCTCCTTTGTTTTTCATCCCCTTAAGCCTCACTCAGAGGCTCTCTACCACATCATTGCCAACTGTAAGGGCTGTACAATCAAACCTCTTCCTTACATATAGTGCCACATCTCCATCTTACCTGCCCTGCCTATCCCTCCTAAACAGCCTGTAGCCCTCCATCCCAGCACTCCAGTTGTGGGACTCCTTCCACCTAGCAAATATATCACTACTTGCTACATCAGTTAGACATACACAAGTCTATGGGACTTGATGGGATCCAGCCAAGGGTGGAATGTTTTGGAGCAGATCACCCCTACAGAGAGGGGTCTGGACAGGCTGAATTGATGGACTGAGGTGAATTGTATGAGGTTCAACAAGGCCAAGTGCCAGGTCGTGCACTTGGGTCATAACAACCCCATGCAATGCTACAGGCTTGGAGAAGAGTGGCTGGAAAGCTGCCTGGCAGAAAAGGACCTGGAGGTGTTAGTCAATTGCCAGCTGACCATGAGCCATCAGTGTCCCCGGATGGCCAAGAAGGCCAATGGCATCCTGGCCTGTATCAGAAATAATGTGGCCAACAGGAACAGGGAAGCAATTGTCCTTCTGTACTTGGCACTGGCAAGGCCACACCTCAAATACTGTGTTCAGTTTTGGGCCCCTCACTACAGGAAAGACATTAAGATGTTGGAACATGTCCAAAGAAGGGTACCAAAGCTGATGAAGAGTCTAATGCATGAGTCTTATGAGGACCAGCTGAGGGAACTGGGGTTGTTTAGTCTGGAGAAAGGAGGCTCAGGGGACACCTTATCGAGCTCTACCTGAAAGGAGGTTGTGGTGAGGTGAAGGTTGGCCTCTTCGCCCAGGCAACTAGCAACAGTACAAGGGGAAATGGCCTCAGGTTGCACCAGGGGAGGTTCAGTTTGGATATTAGGAAAAATTTATTCACTGAAAGCATGGTTAAGCATTGGAAAAGGCTCCCCAGGGAAATGATGGATTCACCATCCTTGGAAGTGTTCAAAACATGAGTGGACATGCACTTTACAATATGGTTTAGTTGACATGGTGGTATTAGGTCAAAGGTTGGACTTGATGATCTTGGAGGTCTTTTCCAACTTTAATGATTCTATGATTCTGTGATGCTATGACTACCAGGTCATGTTCATCTTGTCATCAGCCGACACCTCCAAGTCCTTGTCTGCATGGCTGCCCTTGATCCATTCTCTACCCGCCCTGTATATTTGCATGGTATTCCCCCACACAGGTGCAGGACCTTGCATGTGGCATCATTGAAATTCATGAGGTTTGCACAGGCCCACCTCTCTAGCTTGTCAAGATTGCCTTTGATGGCATCCCTTCCCTCCAGCTTGTCAACTTCACCACTCAGCTTGGTGTTATCTGCAAACTTGCTGAGGCTGCACTCAGTCCCATTGTCTATGTCATTAATGAAGATATTAAATAACACTGGTTCCAAAATGGACCCCTGAGAGACACCACTCATTACTGATCTTCATGTGAACATTGAGCTGTTAACCACTACCCTCTGGATGAGACCATCCAACCAATTCCTCATCCACCTAACAGTCCACCCACTGAATCCATCTCTCTTCAATTTAGAGAGAAGGATGTTGTAGGGGACCATATCAAAGGCTTTACGGAAGTCCAGATAAATGACATCTGTAGCCCTTCCCTTGTCCACTGATAGAGTCACTCCATCATAGAAGGCCACTAGGTTGGTCAGGCAGGACTTGCCCTCGGTGAAGCCATACTGGCTGTCCCAAATCACCTCCCTGTCCTCCATGTGCCTTAGCACAGCTTCTAGGAGGATCTGTTCCCTGATCTTCCCTGGCACAGAAGTGAGGCTGACAGGCTAGTAGTTCCCAGGGTCCTCCTTTCTACCCTTTTTAAAATGGGTACAATGTTTCCCTGTTTCCAGTCACCTGGGACTTCACTTGACCTCCATGTTTTTTCAAATATGGAGAATGGCTTTGCAAATACATGAGCCAATTCCCTCGGGACTGTGATTCATCTCATCAAGTCTCATAGACTCATGTCTGTTCAGTTTCTTCAAGTGGTCACAAACACAATCAGTGGGACGGACTTTGCTCCCCCAGTCCCCCATCTTGCAGTCCATCTACTCAAGATGTGTGGGAGAGACGTTGCCATTGAAGACTGGCAAAAAATTTGTTGAGTACCTCAGCCTTCTCCTCGTCTGTTGTTACCCATCTGCCAGCCTTGCTTATTGGGAGAGGTAGGGTACACCTTCTTTGACTTCCCTTTTCTGATTGACATACCTGAAGAATCCTTTCTTCTTGTTCTCTGGCCATTTTCAATTCTAGCTGAGCTTTAGCCTTCCTGACTGCATCTCTTCATGCCCTAGCAAGGTTCTTATGGTCCTCAATGGCTATTTGGCTGTCTTTCCAAACCTGATATGTTTCTTTTTTGCTTTTAAGCACACCCATAAGCTCATTGTTAAGCCAGGGTGGCATCTTGTTCTGCCTTCCTTTCCCTTTGTAGGGGGATGGACTGTTCTTGTGCTTCCAAGAGACTGTTCTTCAATAACTCCCTGCTCTCACAAACTCCTTTTCACTTCATGGACGATTTCCATTGAATGCCTCACACCTGGGCTCTGAGCATCTTCAAGTTGGCTCTTTTAAAATCCAGGGTCTTTGTCCTACTACTGGTCTTCAGTGTGCTTGGCAGGATATTAAACTCCACAACGTTGTGATTGCTGTATCCAAGGCTACTATTGGCAGTTATCTTGTCAAGTAAGTCTTCTCAGTTTGCAAGCAGTAAATCCAGCAATGAACTGCTCCTAGTTGGCATGTCTAGTATCTGTAGCAGGAAGCAGTCCTCAGTGCATTCTGAGAACTTGATGGTTGACTTGTGCCCTGCTGTGTTGTTTTCCCAACAAGTGTCCAGGTAATTGAAGCCACCCATGAGGACCAGGTTCTGTCAGCCTAAGAATTCCTTGAGCAGCCAAAGTAAGGTTTCATTAGTCTCATCATCCTGCTTGGGAGGTCAGTAACAGATACTTACCATGAGATCCCCCTTGGTGACAATCCCTCCAATCTTGATCCAAAGTTATTCAATGATAGAACTTTTGTGATCTCCACATCTCACCTTCATAAATTCAAATTTATCTTTTACATAAAGTGCAACTCTACCTTCTGTTCTTCCCTTCCAATCTTTTCAAAAGAATTTGTAGCCATCCATTGTGGTCTGTCACATATGAGTTTTCCCCCCAAGCTTCTTTGACTCTTATGACATCATAACTGTCATACTGGGCATGGAGCTCCAGTTCCTCCTGTTTGTTGCCCAGACTATGTATACATGCACTTGAGGTGGCTGGACTTGGGGTTTTTGACTTTGGAGAGGGTTGGGGAGCATTTCTCACTACTCCGGTAGGTATGCTCATCCACCCTGTTGCTCGTGGATATACAGGTGTCACAGCTTTGGACCCCACCTCCCCAAGTTTATTAGTTTAAAGCACGATTCACTAAGTCAGTCAATATGCTGGCAAAGATTCTCCTGCCTCCTCTTCTAGATCAGTAGATTCCAACTCTTCTCAATAGGCTGCATTCATCGAAGAACGTCCTGTGACCATAGAAACCAAAGCCCTGGGGACAACACCATCCACAAAACCAGGTATTGATTTGCATGATGCATTGACTTCTGCCTGCACCCCTATTCCTGACTGGCAAGACAAAGGAGAAGATCACTTGGACACCTGTCCCCTTCACTTGAAGCCCCAGGGTTTTTAAGTCCTGCTTGATCTTGTCCAGACATTGCTTTACCATGTCATTGGTGCCCATGTGGAAAAGTAGTGGATAGTAGTCTGCGCTTTTAGCCAGTTGTGGCAGTTTCTCTGTGACATCCTGGATCTTGGCTCCTGTCAAGCAGCAAACTTCCCTTGACTGTATATCAGGATGGCAGATGGGTGCCTTGATGCCTCTCACCCACTCTTAGCACTTGCTGCTTTCTTTTGCAGCTTTTAGTATGTCCTGCTGTTGCAGTTTCTCCCTGTGAATCGCTCATTGGTTTTGCCCACTGCTAAGGCTTCATATCTTTTGCTGGTTGGTACATACAAGGAAGGGGAGTGAAGCAATATCCTGTTCCCATGGTTCACCAAAGACCATGGTGCCTCCTTCTCCAAGGTGCTGTGTGTTTGCCACTGCAGCTCTTTGTCTGGTAATCCTTGGAGGTCAGTGACATGGGGTCCTAGTATTTATTCTTGCAACACCTCAAATAGTACTCTGTTTCTTGTTCCCCCTTGTAAAGGCCCAGAAAAGCTGACTTTAGTCATGGGGTGAATCCTCCTGCCCTCCTCCCCAGGCTGCACTATGATCTGAAAAATGCTCATTAGGCCTTGGCCTTGACTAACTGCACTTGGACTAAGCCCCTCTTGAGCTTATCAGAAACACTGTCTGTTCCCAGGAACTAACAACTCAGCTTATTCTGTGATTTCTCTTTTTTAACAAACAGCATTGGAAACTTATTTTTCTTGCCTGAAAAACAACCCAAGTAGAATAATATTTTTGTTATTGGACCTTCAAAGAAAGTTACTGACTCGAATTGCAGCCAGGATGGAAAATTACTATGACTAAAGCCCATTCTCCAACAACCCTATAAACAGCAGTCCAAAGTGACACCCTTTGAGCTCTTGATTCCCAGAAGATAAGGGGCTAATGTGTATGTCTCAAACACTGATAACCAGATGGCTGTGGAGCCAACCAAGGACTGGCCACCATGAGAAAAAACAAGATTTGGCTTGAGAAGGGGGGCCATGTGGAGGTAAGGCAGCACTTTTCTGGGATAAACATCCTTGTTGTAGTTCCTGGAGATAAGCACAGCACAGTACAGTGCAATCACAGGAATGAGGCCAAGAAGTGGGCATGGACTATAGGGGGAGATTAAGACCACCAAAGAGCCCTGAAAGCCCTCCAGACCATTTCCAGAAAGGTCTGAAGGAATGGACTGCACATGAGAATTAATGTGCATAGAAAGAGAGAAACCTGTCTTCAGGGTAGAGAAACCTATCCAGAAAAATGTACCCACCCCCCAAGCCTGGGCAGTGCCCCCAGGACCCTGGACATCTCATCAGCCGGACCAATGCTGCTGGACTGATGCTAAAACCAGGATTATAAGATGGATGAACACTGAAACCAGAACTGACATCCCATCAGCTGGATTGATGCTGGAACCAG
>NW_008239044.1:120682-124090 GCF_000691975.1 Corvus brachyrhynchos | reverse complement strand
CCTCTTTAATCTCTTCCTTTCTGTTTTTCCTTTCACCCTACCCCTTTTCCAAAACCCACTGCTGTGTGCTTATATAGTAGGTCAGGGACTAACATACCAAATTCCATGCCAAGTGTGTAATTTACTAATAAAACTTTCTCATTGTTTGTGGACCCTCTGACTTTTGCCTTTCCTTTCGAACACGAACATTTATGAATCTTAGGTGCTCCCTTCCCCTTAAGGATGGGTCTTCACACCCCTCCCTAATACAGCATAACCTAGTGACTTCCTTCTGCATCTCCTCCACCCAGGAGCATGATGTGCAGTCTTTACAGCCCTCCACCTGGACAGCAGCTTCCCTGATAGGAAGCTCGGTCTGGGTGGCTGCCTCCACTCATTCCAGGCTAGCCTGGCTAGACAGCCAATTCCTGCCTGCTGCAGAGTACAGCTCTCATCTGGTCTCTACCACCATGTTTTCAACAATCCCAAAGCACTGCCTAAAAAGGTCCTATGATTCCCTGGAGACCTCAAGCTGCTGGATAGGCTTGCACAGCCAACAGCTATTTGGGGTGACCATTTGGGCTGCAGCATAGGACTGTGTTAGCAGAGCAGGCAGCAGTCCAACATCTAGTAGGATGTGCTGCCTTTCTCATGCACCCTTCTGCTTGAACTGCTGCACAATCTCTTGCGCCATTCTTCTCAGGCACTGTTCCCTACAGCATCACACCCTGGTCACTGGCACTTCCTAGGGGCCAGTTACATGTGGATTCCTGTGGTTTGAAGTTGCTGCACCAACAGTGGGGATCACCCAACTCTCTCACGCCCCTCTTATGAGACCTGTTGCCTGCCGGCCAGTCCCTACACACACACACAGCCCAAGGGTATTGGGGGCCCAGAAAGCTCCTCAAACACCCTCCAGGACTTCATAAGCATCACAGTCTTCTCAGCACACAGCAAATACTACTGCTGCTGCTACTACTGCCATTGCTGCTGCTGGCATTGGCTTCCCATGGTTCGAACTGGCTGGGGAACAGCCACCATCACCCAAGCAAATGGATCTCCAAACTGAAATCAGACACAAAACGGAAGTACACAGAAGGTGGAAGCAGGGACAGACTACTTAGGACAAACACAAAGATATTGCCCATACATATAGCAAGACAGCTCTGAAGATTGTCTAGTGCACACCCCCCACCCCCTGCCCAGCTCAAAGGACATAGGAGACTATCTGCACTAGTTTTATACTTTTTTGGGCAATAGTGGATGCTCTGTGAATCTTAAAGATTCCTTACTGAGATGCACTGAAGGATCCATTTGCCATCCAGACAAAAGAACCAGAGGCCACTGATGTGTTAGAAACCAACAGAGAGACACCTGTGACATGCCACAAAGGAATTAGGTTGTGTTCCTCTAAAAAGGTGACAAGGTCAATAGGCCCACTAAAGTGCCTCTATAGCAATGCATGTAGCATGGATAACAGACAGGAAAAGATGGAAGCCTCTGTGCACCTGGAAAGCTATGATTTAATTGCTATCACTGAGATTTGGTAGGACAAATTGCATGACTGGAGCGCTGCAATTGATGGCTATAAACCGTTCAGAAAGCACAGGCAAGGAAGAAGGGGTGGAGGGGTTGCCTTCTATGTAAAAAAAAATTGATTGACTGGAGAGAGCTGTCTTTGAAAACCAGTGCTGAATGGGTTGAGACCTTTTGGGTAAAAATAAGGGAAAAGCCAACAAAGGAAACCTCGTGGTTGGTGTTTACTACAGGCTTCCCGATCAAGGTGAGGATGTCAATTAAGCATTCTTACTTCAACTGCAGGAAGAATCGCGCTCACAGGCTCTGATCCTCCTGGGGAACTTCAACCACCCTGACACCAGCAATCTCTCTTCCCACAACCTTAACCTCAAGGTCTATATCCAAGACAGGGAGGAAGCAGTTCCTCCCATCATAGGAGAAGATCGGGTTTGTGACCACCTAAGAAACCTGAGCATACATAAATCCATGGGACGACACAAGATGCATGCCAGGGTCCTGAGGGAATTTGCTGATGTGGTTGCTAAGCCATTGTCCATTATATTTGAGAAGTTATGGCAGTCAGACCACATCCCTGATGACTGGAAAAAAGGAAACATTGCACCCATTTATAAAAAATGTTAAAAGGACCACCCTGGGAACTACCAACCAGTAGACCTCACCTCCGTGCCCAGTAAGATCATAGGACAGATCCTCCTGGAATATATATTGAGGCATACGGATGACAGGGAGGAGATTAGCACAGCCAGCATGGCTTCACTAAAGGCAAATTGTGCATGATTATTTTAGTGGTCTTCTACAATGGAGCGACTGAATCAGTGGAAAAGGGAAGAGCTATGGATGTCATCTACCTGGACTTCTGTAAGGCCTTTCAAATGGTCCCCCAAAATATTCTGACCACTAAATTGGAGAGATATGGGGACTGTTAGATGAATTTGCTGGATGGCTATGTCCAAAGAGTTACAGTCAATTGTCGGGTGGAGTCGCGGGAGACAAGCACTCACGGCATTGTGGTCAGCAAGTCTCGTTTATTGTAATAATCTACACATACTTATAGTACTACTAATTAGCTCATACATATTGCAAAAGCTGAGCTCCTTATTGGTGGGAGCTATTCCATGAGATCACTGTGGTCTTATCTTTTCTCTTCCATATGGTTTCTTTCAGCTTACTTATCTGGACTCACATCCTGTCATTTGTACAACTCCTTGCTCAAGGATTTAGTGTCCTTGCCAAGTCTGCATCTTTACTAAGCCCGCTATGTCATCATGACCTTTGCTTTTTAGCCATTCTTCAGAAAGACTCTCAACAGTCAATAGTGCAGTGTTCAAGTGGAAACCAGTGACAAGTGGTGTCTGTCAGGGGTCCATATTGAGACCAATGCTGTTTAATATCTTCATCAATGACATAGTGAGTTTGAGTGCACCCTCAGCAAGTTTGCAGATGACACCAAACTGAGTGGTGCAGTTGACATGGCTAAGGGAAGGGATGCCATCCAGAGGGATATTGACAGGCTAGAGAGGAGTGGGCCCATGCAAACCTCATGAAGTTCACCAAGACCAAGTGCAAGGTCCTGCACCTGGATAAGGTCAATCCCCAGTATCAATGCAGACTGGGGATGAATGGATCGAGGGCAGTCCTGAAGAGATGGACTTGGGGATATGCTGGTGGATGAAAAGTTGGTCATGGGCTGGCAATGAGCGCTTGCAGCTCAAAAAACCAATCACATCCTGGGCTTCTGTCGTGGGGTGACTTTATGATGTGTATCCCATATCGCTGCCCTATGCCCAGAAATTAACTTTGTGCCTTTCTATGCCTCTAAACTGAGCCTGAGAGGGGGAAGGAAAAACTGAGCAAAACTTTTTCAAAGCAGTTTGCAGCTTGTTCAAGGTC
>NW_008239044.1:120332-120612 GCF_000691975.1 Corvus brachyrhynchos | reverse complement strand
GCGGGCTTGCTGTTTCCCAAGTCAGTTTCGTGGCCAGTTGTTCAGCTTCTTTTTCTCCGGAGAGAGACTGAGAGTTGAATTTTTTTCCCTTCCCTGGAATTTCAGATTTTCTCCCTTTTCCACTGGACTGCTTCAATATTAGAACACATCGGGAGGACTTTCCACCAAGCACAGAGGGCCTGGCCCTGGGCCAAGCCCCAGCTCTGAGGAGACCAAAGGGAGGACTCTAACGCTTTCCCAGGTTTTTTCTCCACAGCGAGAGATTTTATTATTTAGCATT
>NW_008239044.1:116144-117169 GCF_000691975.1 Corvus brachyrhynchos | reverse complement strand
GTGCCTCAGAGCAACCTGAAGGCAAACGCGGAAGTTACAGTCGGCCAGGCAATGGGCGGGGCAGCGGGCGGCCCTTCTTGTCAGCCGCGCCTCTACCCTGCTTGCCCGCCCCCTCCGCAGAGATCCATCCCGGACCACAGCCTGTTTCTCTGCCACAGACTGTTTCTCTGCCAGAGACTGTTTCCCTGCTGGAGCCACAGACTGCTTTTCAGTCGGAGCCACAGACTGTTCCTCTGCCAGATGATGACATACCAACGACAGAGGTGACAAATGAGCTACCTGCTCATCCCCCAGGATCTTGTGTGAACCCACAATCATTGGAAAGATGGGCTCATCAAGTGGTAGAGGCAATGCATCAAATGAAACAACACTTTGTGCTCTGTCTTCTATGGAAGAAAAGCTCAATTGAAAGCAGGAGCCACAACAAGGTCCCATTGAGTCCTGAAAGGGTGTGGCCCAGACGGCCCTGCAACTACAGGAATGGGCTCCAGTCGAGCCCTCCGCTCCACCTCCCAACTTTGAGCCAGGACGTGACACGTACAGCAGATGTTCCCAACCTTTGGAAAGTGAACCTCTGCTTGATGACCGACGACCTCACATTTGGACGACCACTTGGAGTCTGGGAACAGTCACTGAGTGTGCATGCTAATCACCGCAGGAATTGTTTACGCTGTTATAATAGCTTGTGCTTGCGCTGTGGGGGCTGTGGAGAAGAGCTTACATGGGGAACTTGGAATGTAGATGAGCGAGGTAGTTTATGCCGAGAATGTTATCAAGTGCCTGAGACAAGTTTTAGGCAGTGTGCGCTATCGTGCTCAAGATATTTTGTTGTGTTTTTGGGTGCATACGGAAGGCTTTAGAGAACGTTGTTCATCGGGCTTGGCTTGTGCAAGAAGCAAAAGGGGGAATTGTAGAGAAATGGCTGAGTGAACAGGGACATGTATACGTGCAAAATCCAAGCTATATTAGTGAACTGTCCTTGACTAGAGGAAAAAAGAGAGGAGCAATGCTGATGGGCAAGCAAC
>NW_008239044.1:112589-112863 GCF_000691975.1 Corvus brachyrhynchos | reverse complement strand
GTGAAAACCATCTGTAATGTGAAATGCCTGTATACCACTGCTTGCTGTCACTGTCACTGTTCATACATAGCTGTGTATACATATATGTATGTATTGATGTGTGTGTTTAGAGTTAGAATATATTAGTTTGGGCATTAAGCCAACGATATGGGATAAGGGATGGAATGTCTTGGGGTGACTTTATGATGTGTATCCCATATCACTGCCCTATGCCCAGAAATTAACTTTGTGCCTTTCTATGCCTCTAAACTGAGCCTGAGAGGGGGAAGGAAAA
>NW_008239044.1:110764-112530 GCF_000691975.1 Corvus brachyrhynchos | reverse complement strand
TGAAGGTCACACAGATATAATGACTTTTTTTTTTTCCCCAGCTGCGGCAGGGGAGGGGGGAAGCACCTGGCTTGCTGTTTCCCGAGTCAGTTTTTTGGCCAGTTGTTCAGCTTCTTTTTCTCTGGAGAGAGACTGAGAGTTGAATTTTTTTCCCTTCCCTGGAATTTCAGATTTTCTCCCTTTTCCACTGGACTGCTTCAATATTAGAACACATCGGGAGGACTTTCCACCAAGCACAGAGGGCCTGGCCCTGGGCCAAGCCCCAGCTCCGAGGAGACCAAAGGGAGGACTCTAACACTTTCCCAGGTTTTTCCTCCACAGCGAAAGATTTTATTATTTAGCATTATTTTCCTTTTCCCATTTGTTTGTTAAATAAATAGTTTTTATCTCTTTCACTTTCCTTTGAGGAAAATTTATTTTCCCCGAACCTGGTGGGGGAGGGGTGGTGACCTGCCTTCTCTCAGAGGATATATTTCTAAATTTGGCCAAACCGGTACAGCTTCATAAAAGGAAGTCTGGCCAGCAGTTTGAGGGAGGTCAATTCTCCCCCTCTACTTCACTCTCATGAGACCCCACCTGGAGTACAACATCCGGTTCTTTTAGAGAAAGTCCAGAGGAGGGCCACAAAGATGATTAGAGGGCTGGAACATCTCTCATAAGAGGAAAGATTATGAGAGTTCGTTTTTTTCAGCCTGGAGAAGAAAAGGCTCCAGGGAGACCTTATTGTAGCCTTTCAATATATAAAGGGGGCAGCGAGGCACTTTTTGCCAGAGCTTGTACTGGCAGGAAAAAGGGCAGTGGCTTTAAACTGAAAGAGGGAATGTTTACATTTAGATTTAGGGATCAGGAGCATAGCTGAAATGCTTGTACACCAATGCACTCAGTATGAGAAACAAACAGGATGAACATGTTGTAGTGGGTTGACATTAGCTGAATGCCAGGTGCCCAACCAAGCTGTTTTATCACTCTCCTTCCCAGTGGGACAGGGGAGAGAAAATAAGATGGAAAACAAGTAATAGGTTGAGATAAGGCAGTTTACTAAAGCAAAAGCAAAAGTTTGCATGAACATAAGCAGATAAAAAAAAAGTTTATACTCTACAGCAAGTGATGTTTAGACACTTCCCAGGAAGCAGGGCTTCAGCACATGAAGTGGTTGCTCTGGAAGGCAAACATAAATAGCAAATGTCCACCATTCTTCCTCCGTCCTTTAGCTTTTATATCTAAGCTGACATCACATTGTATGGAATATCCCTTTGGTTAATTTGGGTCATCTGGCCTATTTGTGTCCCCTCCCAGGATCTTGCCCATTCCCAGCCCCTTGATGGGGGGGGGATGGGGGTAAGGAAAGTTAGGGGGAGAGCACTGCTCAGCAGCAGCCAAAACACTGGTGTGTTATCAACACCTTTCCAGCTCCCAATGCAAAGCACAGCACTGGGAGGGCTGCTATGGGAAAATGAACTCTAGCTCAGCCAGACCCATGCTTGAACGACCCTGTCTAGGTTTGAGACAAATTGGGAGGAAACGTCTGGAATGAACGTGTCCTCTAATAGAAGGCAGGTGCCAGCAGCCCCTCCTCCACTCAGGTTTGGAAAGAAATTTCTTGGAGGAAAGTGAAACAAAAAAATATCTAAGCTGACATCACATGGTATGGAATATCCCTTTGGTTAATTTGGGTCATCTGGCCTATTTGTGTCCCCTCCCAGGATCTTGCCCATTCCCAGCCCCTTGATGGGGGGGGGAGGATGTTGGTTAGACAGCGCTGATGG
>NW_008239044.1:77984-110745 GCF_000691975.1 Corvus brachyrhynchos | reverse complement strand
CCCGCGGAGCCACGGTGTGGGGCCTCCAGGTGATGGTGTTCCATACCGGAACAGAGTTCCAGGAGAAGAAGAAAAAGCCACAGTCCCAGAAAAACTTTCTTGCCTCACCTAGCAGGCTAGCTAAAAAGCAAAAGATTTTAACTTTCCGTCTCTCTCCTGAGAAAAAGGAGCCGAGAGCTGGGGAAAAGCAGGAAGGTGCTTCCTCGGCTCTGCAGCGGTGAGAACGCAGGGGAGTGTATGTGTCCTTGAACATAAACCGCACTGAAGAATTCGCTCGGCTTCCCCCCCTTTCTCTCGGACCCAGCTTAAAGGCACAGAAAGGCACAGAATTCATGTCTGGCATAGAGCAGGTGATAGGGGATACAGCATCATAAAGTCACCCCAAGACAGTCTATTAGGTCTATTATGAGTTATTTTTTGAATAGATATGAGGTAACAGACAAAAGGCCTTAAACAGAGTTACTTACTATACATTATAAACTAAAAGAACTACTAGTAGATTACATAAAACAGTGCATGACATAAAGGTACCTATATTATAGCTAGCAAAGAAATAGTATAGATTAGGAGTCAATGTAACTTACTACCAAATTGATGATAGTGTACAGAGTCCTTTCACTCAACTGCCAGGAGAGTAACCCAAAACTCACGGTAGAAGAAAATAGTAGGAGACGGGACTCCGCAGTGATGGCGAATTCTTCCCACAGCGACCCCAGCCTGTCTCCCCTCCGATCCCGAGAGCGAGAGAGAGCTCGGAGCTGAGTCCATCCCCTCGCCCCCCAGCCAGAATCTCATGGTATCTCTGCCCTTCCCAAGAGAAAAGCCCCCGGCTAAGGGGGTGCAGCTGGCTGCACCCCTTCCCCCACCTTGGCCATTTCCTTTGTCTCTCTTAAGTACCGGTTGTTATTATCTCTTAGCAACAAATGGGAGAAAATTCCCTCAGAGAACAAGAAAAAAAAAGAAAAAAATCCTAACATCCAACAAAGATTAACTGGTTAATGAGGCCCAAAGGTTTAATAGTTGGAAAGAATTGTGGAAAATTGCTGCTGTTCCTTTGACTTTTTTACTCCCTTCACAAACCCTTTCATAAATTGTAGTTCTTTTTTAGTTTTTCCTTCTTTTTCGTAATAACACTGTACATATTGCTGTCCAATTTAAAATTTCACTCTGCTGAACTGAATGTCTTAAAATACAAATGAGTTCGGAATTTCAAGCTTCAGCCAGAGAATTTCAGTTAATTTGAAAACAAAGCAAAGCATTTATAGGACTCTTGTATATAGGACCCTCTTGGCTGACATTTTTTTGTCATGTTTACAGTTTTGTAATGTACACAGTTGTTGTGGTTTAACCCCAGCCAGCAACTAAGCACCACACAGCTGTTCACTCACTCCTCCCTCCCTGCAGTGGGATGGGGAAGAGAATTGGGAAAAGTAGTTTGACAGTTGGACTTGACAACTGTTGAGGTTGACGGTTGGACTTGATAATCTTAAAGGTCTTTTTCAACCTTGATGATTCTATGGTTCAATGATTCTATGAATAGTAAACCTCATGGGTTGAGATAAAGAAAGTTTACTAAGATTAAAAAAGGAAAAGAATAGAATATACAAAACAAATGATGCAAAATGCAATGGCTCACTAGTTGCTGACTGATGCCCAGCCCATCCCTGAGCTGTGATTCCAGCCCCCTGGTGAACTCCTCCCAGTTTATATGCTAAGTATGACATCACAGAATGTTATGGGTTGGAAGGGGCCTTAAAGATCATCTAGTCCCAAGTCCCCTGCCCTGGGCAGGGAAACCACCCATTAGATCAGGTTGCTCAAGGCCTTATCCAACCTGGCCTTGAACACTGCCAGGGTTGGGGCATCTACAACCTCCCTGGGCAACCTGTTCTGGTGCCTCACCACCTTCACAGTAAAGAATTTTTTTCTTATGTCTAACCTAAATTTCCCCTCTTTCAATTTGTATCCATTACTCCTTGTCCTATCACTACAGTTCCTGATGAAGAGTCCCTCTCCAGCTTCCCTGTAGGTCCCTTCAGATACTGGAAGGTTGCTATGAGGTCTTCATGCAACCTTCTCTTCTCCAGGCTGAATAGCCCCAACTTTCTCAGCCTGTCTTTGTAGGTGTCAGGAAAATTAATCCACAAACACCAGAGGTTTATGTCCAAAAAGGAGACAGAGGAGTCCTGTTACTTCATTCGAATAAAGGGAGAGGCCATGGGCATTTCCCATGGGGTCTCTCAAATTGTTAGAGGATGCAGTCTCCTTTTTATCCTAATTTCCTGGCTGCATTTCCCTCTCTTTCCCCATTGACTGAGGTACTTGAGAGGTACAGACGCCCTTCTAATGTGTACTCCCCCCCACACACACATTTTTCTTTTTTCTTGTGTCTCTGTTCTTTTTCTCTAAGTCCAGGGATTTAACACGGTCTTGAGTGAGTAACAGTCTGTGTCAATTAGTGAAATTCCTATGGAATTTATGGTTCCTCCCATTGCTTCTTTCACCTCTCAGTATCTGGCTTTATCTACCAGCAGGCCCACTGTTTGTAAAGACATCTCCTTCTCATTCCTTTCATAGGGGAAGTGCTCCAGTCCTCTTATCAACTTCATGGCCTTCCTCTGGACTTGCTCCAACAGTTCCATGTCCTTCTTATGTTGAGGGCACCAGAACTGTACTCAGTACTCCAGATGGGGTCTCACAAGAGCTGAGTAGAGGGGGAAAATCACCTCCATCAACCTGCTGCCAAGTCTCCTTTTGATGCAGCCCAGGATGTGGTTGGCTTCCTGGGCTCTGAGCTCATACATGGAATATTGTTTGGGTCAGCTGTCCTGGCTGTGCCCCCTCCTAGCTTCTTGAGCACCCCCAGCCTTCATTCTGGCAGGACATGAGAAGCTGAAAAGTCCTTGACTTAGTATAAGCACTACATAGCAACAACTAAAACATCAATGTGTTATCAACATTATTCTCATCCTAAATCCAAAACACAGCACTGTACCAGCTGCTAGGAAGAAAATTACTTCTATTCCAGCTGAAACCAGTATACAAAATAAATGTCATATAAATAAAAATCCAGCTTTAACTGGAGGATTTTAAAAGTTACAACAATTTTTAAAATTACTATATAATATATTAATACTTGAATGAGATTTTCCTCTCACATCTTCAATTTTTGTCATACTTTTCTCCACTCATCTCCAGATGGGGCTAAAACCATTTTCTTTTAAGTTTAATGAATACTTATTTTAACAGTGAGTCCAAGTTAATTACTCAGTACTTTGACATATGAAATGTTATTTTGTGTAGATGCAGGGGGTTTTTGCCAATCCTATTAAGTTTGATTATAGCAACTGTACACTCTTTTCTACAGTGATGTTTCCCTCACTTAAAGAATTCAGATAAATAACTACTACTTCTTTTATTTTCTTTTCCTGAAGTCGAACAACTTATCCTTACACGGAAACCCAGATGTATAGCCAAAACACTGGGGGAAATTACTTCGAAGGAAGTTCTGCACAGGCAACTACAGTGGTCTCCTCTCATAGTATGGTGGGCACCGGAGGGATTCAGATGGGTGTTGCAGGAGGACAGCTCATTAGCAGCTCAGGAGGGACCTATCTGATTGGCAATTCAATGGAAAATTCTGGTCATTCAGTGACTCATACAACACGGGCCTCCCCAGCTACAGTAAGTACTTCAGAACTATGTTAAATCTTTGGGGATATTTCTTAATCACTATGATGTTCTGGCATGCTGACATGTTTCTGTAGCAAAAAGCATATTATGTTGGCAGAATCAGTAATACATGGCTTTGTCTTGCAAATATTTACATTTAGTTTAACTCTGTACATGTAAATAGTACAGTGCTGTCATGGTTTAATCCCAGCTGTCAACTAAGCACCACGCAGACACTCACTCTCACCCAGTGGGATGGGGGAGAGAATCAGAAGAATAAAAAGGAAAAAACTCATGGGTTGACATAAAAGCAGTTTAATAATTTTAAAATGGAAACAATAGTGATAACACTGATAGGAATAAAAAATTATAAGGAAAAGAAAAATATAACAAAGAGAGTACAAATAAAATCCAAGAAAGACAAGTGATGCAAATGAAAGCAATTGCTCACCAACCGACTGAGCCAGTCCAGCTGCCCAGTCAGTCCCCAAGCAGTGGCGCCCCTGCCAATGTCTCCCCTAATTGTATTGCTGAGCATGACATCATATAGTATGGAATATCCCTTTGGTCAGTTAGGGTCCCAGTTAGCTGTCCCAGCTGTGTCCCCTCCCGACTTCTTGTCCACCCCCAGCCTACTCATTGGTGGGGCAGCGTGAGAAGCAGAAAAGGCCTTGACTCTGTGTAAGCCCTGCTCAGCAATAACTAAAACATCCCTGTGTTATCAACACTGTTTTCAGCACAAATCCAGAACACAGCCCCATACCAGGTACTGTGAAGAAAATTAACTCTATCCCAGCCAAAACCAGTGCAGTTCACTGGGGATGCTTGCATGCATAAGAATGTGGATGAGATTGAAAATCTTGCTGCAACCTCCTTTCAGGTAGTTGTAGAGTGATAAGGTCTCCCCCGAGCCTCCTCTTCTCCAGGCTAAACAACCCCAGCTCCCTCAGCCCCTCTCCTCATATGACTTGCTCTCCAGACCCTTCACCAGCTTCCTTGTCCTTCTCTGGACACGCTCCAGCACCTCAATGTCTTTCTTGTAGTCAGGGGCCCAAAACTGAACACAGTATGGGCAGGGACATCTTACACTAGATCAACCTGACCTTGAACACTTCCAGGTATGGGGCATCCACAACTTCTCTATGCAACCTGTTTCAGTGTCTCACCACCCTCATTGTAAACAGTTTCTTATGTCTAATCAAAACCTCCCCTCTTTCAGTGTTCAATCATTGCCCCTTGTCCTACTGCTACAGGCCCTACTAGAAATTTGTTCCTTTCTTATAAGCCCTCTAAGTATTGAAAGACTCCCTAGACCCTTCTCCAGGCTGAACATCCCCAACTCTCTGTCTTTCCTCATAGGAGAGGTGTTCCAGCCCTCTAATCATCTTTGTGTCCCTCCTCTGGAACCACTCTAACAAGTCTTGCTTGTGCTGGGGACCTCAGAGCTGAATGCAGTACTCTAAGTGAGGTCTCATGGGAGTGAAGTAGGGGAGAAGAATCACCTCATTTGACCTGCTGGCCATGCTTCTTTTCATGCAACCCAGGGTGCGATTGTCTTTCTGTGCTGCAAGTGCACATTGCCAGCTCATGGCAAATTTTTCATCCACCAGTATATCCGCAAGTCCTTCTCCTCAGAGTTGCCCTCAATCTGTTCATTCCCCAGTCTGTATTGACACTGAGGATTGCTCTGACCCAGGTGCAGTACTTTGCACTTGGCCTCTGTGAACTTCATGAGGTTTGCATGGGCCCACTCCTCAAGCCTGTCAAGATCCCTCTGGATGCTACATAGCAAGTCAACTGCATCACTCAGTTTGGTATCATCTGAAATCTTGCTGAGGGTGCACTCAATCCCACTCTGTGTTACATTGATGAAGATATTAAACAGTATTGGTCCCAGTATGAACCCCAGAGGGACACCACTAGTCACTGATCTCCATTTGGACATGGAGCCATTGACTGTAACTCTTCAGAAGTGGCCATCCAGATAGTTTCTTATCCATCTAACAGTCCATTGATCAAATCCATATCTCTCCAAGTTAGTGGCCAGAATGTTTTGGGGGACCGTTTCAAAGGCCTTACAGAAGTCCAGGTAGATGACATCCATAGCTCTTCCCTTTTCCACTGATGTGGTCACTCCATTGTAGAAATCCACTAGATTAGTCAAACATTATTTGCCTTTGGTGAAGTCATGTTGGCTGTGTCTCCAATCACCTCCTTGTTTTCCATGTTTTGACATACACGGAATCACGGAATGTGTAAGTTGGAAGGGACCACTGGAGGTTGACTAGTCCAACCTCCCTGCTCAAGCAAGGGGCCTAGAATACATTATTTAGGATTGCATCCAGACAGTTCTTGAATATCTCCAGGGAGGGAGACTCCACAATCTCTCTGGGCAATGTGTTTCAATGCTCAGTCACCTGCACAGTAAAGTTCTTCCTAATGTTAAGTTGGAACTTCCTGTGTTCCAGTTTCTGCCTGTTGATTCTCGTCTTATTGCTCGGCACCACCAAGCAGAGCCTGGCCCCATCCTCTTGGCACTCTCCCTTCAGATACTTATATACCTTGATAAGATCCCCTCAGTCATCTCTTCTCCAAGCTGAACAGGCCCAGATCCCTGAGCATTTACTCATAAGTGAGATGCTCCAGTCCTCTAATCATCTTTATAGCCCTCCACTGGACTTGGTTGAAGAGCTCCATGTCTCTCTTGTACTGAGGAGCCCAGAACTGGACACAGCACTCCAGGTGAGGCCTCACCAGGGCTGAGTAGAGGGGCAGGATCACCTCCCTCTACCTGCCGGCAATGCTCTTCCCAATGCACCCCAGGATACCATTTGCCTTCTTGGCCACAAGGGCACTGCTGGCTCATGGACAGCTTGTTGTCCACCAGGACCCGAGGTCCTTCTCCACAGAGCTGCTTTCCAGCAGGTCACCCCCAGCCTGTACTGGTGCCTGGAGTTATTCCTCCCCAGGTGCAGGACCCTGCACTGACCTGTGTTGACTTTAAGACAGTTCTTCTCTGCGCGTATCTCCAGTCTTTTGAGATCCTTCTGAATGGCAGCATAGCACTCTGGAGTATCCATCACTCCTCACAGTTTTGTATGGTCAGCAAACTTGCGGTGAAGGCACTTTATTCCTTCATCCAAGTCATTGATGAATAAGCTAAATAATACTGGACTCAATACTTTTCAGGACAATGTGTTTCATGATCTTACCAGTCACGGAGGTGAGGCTGACTGGTTGGTTGTTTCCAGGGTCCTCCTTTTTACCCTTTTTAAAAATGGGTACAATGTTCCCCTTTTTCCTGTCACCAGGGTCGTTTCCTGACTGCCATGACAAATATAATGCAGAATGACTTGGCCACTGTATCAGCCAATTCTCTCAGGATCCTGGCATGCATCTTGTTGGGTCCCATGAACTTGGTGCATGCTCAGGTTCCTCTGGTGGTCACAAACTGATCTTCTCCTATGATGGGAGGGACTTCTTTCCTCCAGTTATTGCCTTGAGGTTTGGGGCTTGAGAGATGTGGGAAGAGAGATTTTCATTGAAAGCTGAGGCAAAAAAAATTGTTGAGTACCTAAGCCTTTTCCATATCGGTTGTCACCAGTTCTCCTGTGCTATTTATCAGGCTGGATATGAGAATACATTTTCTTTAATCTTTCTTTTCTGGCCAACGTACCTGTAGAAGCCCTTCTCATTCTTCTCATCCCTTGCCAAATTCAGTACCAGCTGTGCCTTAGCTTTCCTGATTCTATCCCTACACATTTGGGCAGCATCCCTATATTCTTTCCAGGTTCCCATGTCCCTGTTTCCACAGCCTGTGCATTTCCTTCTCATACTTTAGGTTTGACCAGGAGGTCCTTACTAGGCCATTCTGGTTTCCTGCCTTTTTTGGTTTGCCTGATCTCTTGCATGTGGGAATCAAGAGCTCTTGTGCTCTAAGAATAATGTCCTTGAAGAGCTGCTGGCTCTGTTCAGCTCCTTTATCCCTGAGGGCAGTTTCCCAGGGAGTCCCATCAACTAATTTCTTGAATAACTGAAATTTTGCTCTCTTAAAATTCAAAGTCCTGACTCTACTCTTCACCTGGCCCATATTCCTCAAGATTGTGAATTCCACCAGGGCATGATCACTGCAGCATGGGCTGCCACCAGTCTTGAGAACTCTAATTAGTTCTTGACATCTCTAATTAATTTAAGGGTCTTGATATATAGGGTTCAACTCATACAAGCACTAATCAATTGAAACCTAAACAGTTCAGCTTAAACTGTGATGTCAAACACATGCTGTTTTAAATTTACTAGAAAGTAGAAATAAACCAGGTAAACTAGACCAACACACCAGTTCAATTTTTCTTGTTTTGTACCTGGTACATTTCACTTTTAATCCTAATTCTACCTGCACCATCATAATATTTTTTCATACTTGTATAGAGAATTTAAGAGATCACAATAATATGTAGCCAGACCTGCTTCTTAATGTAATACTCATCAAATGTATTCAAATATTTTGAATTAATTTTGAATAATTTTCACATGAAGACAAATGAACCAGGCATAGGGCTTTTTATAACCTCTGACACTTTTGCCATATCAAGATTTAGTTCTGTTTCACTGTTTACAATAAACAACTTCATTTTGTTTTATTCACTGTTACTAATCAAATAATTACATTTTTGTAACTAGCAAATTAAGTAACATTGATAAGATTTTAGCTGTTCCTGATAATTCTACTAATACATTGTAGCAATTTGAAATTATATTACATGTATCCTACTTGAATGATGAGCCTGGGTAGGTTACTGATGGTTAATGTCAGGATGGGCAGCTACAGCAAAGACTAATTAGAAAATTAACTGCCCTATAAATGATAGAATTTAAATCACCCTGCACTTTTTACTATATGTAAATGTTTTAAGGATTGTTCTGATAAAATTTGCATTGTAATACCAATGTTTCCTAATGTCAAAACTTCCAAAATGTGTATATAGTTATTAAATTAAAAAATGTATTATGCTTGTCAGCCTGGAAGGAACTCCCATCTATTAGTTCTGTTTTTTCTAACAAGCATTAGGGTTGACTGTTATTCATCAGTCATCACTATCCATAGGAACTATTGACTCAGAAATGTATCCTATTTCAGTCATGCTTGTGTGCATCAAAATGTACATGGAAATAAAAACAAAGCCAATATGAATTAATTAATTAGTTCATACTTCTGAATTAATTAATGAATACTCCTGGTACTAAGTACAGTGTGCCAAGCACTCTCCTGATGGAAAAGAAAGCATGGCACCTTTCTAAAATTAACCATTTGATAATGGAGTGGGAGAAAAAGAATAACAGCCACAAATAAGGAGGACCAATAGTAATGTCAAATCCTGATAATATAGTTTTGGAGGAAGTATAGTTCTTTTAAGAGAAAAAAAATATAAAAATGTGTAAGCTTCCATAGCCTTATTTTAAGCTGGAGTAGTTTTGATTTGGAAAGTAGTTTGAAATAAGATTTTATTTATTCAAACAGCCAACCTCTTTCCAGGTAAAGGAATTTTTTTCCTTTTTCCTCACCCCTCTGGTAATTGGCAGCACAGTTTTTATAGCTGGATTCATCCTAAAATGAACAAACTGTTTCAGATTAAAAAATCAGAGATACATGGATCTTTATGTTATATTGGAAAATTAAATTACCTAGTCTGACCTTTTAATCATACAGGCCTGACATTTTTATTCAAATCTTCTTCTGAACACAATGACTTCTTTTGTGAAAAAGGCATTCAGTCTAGGTTTCCAAACACAAGAAAGTGAATAATCTGTTTAATCAGTCATTCAAATGTTCAAGTACTATCACTGTTAAAAATGTTGGTCAATTATGAATTAACTAGTGGGGTGGAAGTTTAGAGGATTTGGGGGTCATGTACTCTCATTAACCTCTGTCCCCCAAGACTCTGCCTCCTGATTTGTTCTGCTCCATATCTGTGAAGCATCATGGCTTGTTTCTATCCCTTCCCAGGAAAAGAGATAACTTTCAGTGTTGCACAGTAGACAGAATTATATATATGTCCTCCTCTGCCCTGGGAGCCCCATACAGCCCCCACTGAATTTCCAGAAAATCCCCATGAGACTAAGGTCAGATACACTTGCACCATTTACATTCTGGCCTCATATGCTTATATTGCTCATTTCTCTCTAGCTTTCAGCCATTATCTTTTGTTGTGTTAAAAATTTTAAATTGCATTTAAAAATTAAATTTAAAAAGCCCTGTAGCACTTAGTATTTTGTTTCTAGTTTTGCCTCTTAATGTATTTATTCAGTAGATCACATACCTATATCAGCATGTTATATTTAGTGTATTCTTTGCAAACAAATTGTTTCTGAAATAACTCTTTGTGGTGGGTTGGCCTAGCCCCCAGGTGCCCACAAAGCCACTCTCAATCCCACTCCTCAACAGTCTGTTTTGCCTCTGACGATAATTGGTGAGTGATCTCCCTGTCTTTATTTCAACCCATAAGCTTTTTGTCATTTTTTTTTTTTCTCCCCCTGTCCAGCTGAGGAGGAGGAGTGATAGAGCAGCTTGGTGGGCACCTGGAGGCCAGCCAAGGTCAACCCACCACACTTTCAAAGGCAAATCAGATTTGACTTGGTGAAATTATTTTAATTTATTGCAAATTAAACAGAGCAGGACAATGAGAAATAAGAACAAATCTAAAAACACCTTCCACCCACCCCTCCCTTCTTCCCAGGCTCAACTTTGCTCCCAACTTTTCTACTTCCTCCCTCAGAGCAGCACAGGGAGACAGGGAATGGGGGTTGCTGTCAGTTCATAACACTTTGTTTCTGCCTTTTCTTCCTCTTCATGTTCTTGTCCTGCTCTAGCATGGGGTCCCACCCGCAGGAGACAGTCCTCCATGAACTTCTCCAATGTGGGCATTCCCACTGGCTGCAGTTCTTCACAAGCTGCTCCAGTGTGGTTTTTTTTCTCCATGGGGTGCAGTCCTTAAGGAATGGACTGTTCTAGCATGGGTCCCCCACAGAGTCACAGGTCCTGCCAACAAACCTGCTCCAGCATGGGCTCCTTTCCACAGGCCACCATTCCTGCCAGGAGCTTCCTTTAGGGCACATCCACCTTGTCCATCGTGGAGTCCTCCATGGGCTGCAGGTGGATATCTGCTCCACTGTTAACCTTCATGGGCTGCAGGGAAATCTCTGTTCAGATGCCCTGGAGCACTTGCTCCCCTCTTTCTTTACCGATCTTAGTGGCTGCATAATTTTATTTCTCACATATTCTCACTTCTAGCTGCCAGCGTGAAGTTTTTTTTACCCCTTCTTAAATATGTTGGGACAGAGACTAGCAACATCACTGGCCCAGATTTGGCCAATGGTGGGTCTGTCTTGGAGCTGGCTGGAGCTGTCTGACATGAGAACAGCTTCTAGCGTCTTCTCTCGGAAGCCATCCCTGCACTGCCAGGTCTACCAAAACCTTGCCACATAAACCCAATACACTCATATGGAAAAGTATTCTCATTATTAAAAATTGGTCAAAGGAACACAATGATGTTTTGTATCCGAGGTATTAAAAATTTGATATTGGAGATGCCTCTGAATCCCTGAAGTGAATTTCTGTCTGTTCTTTTTCCTTTTTTTCCAGTAAAAATGTATAAAGTAGGTCAAACATGACTAGCCACTGCTATCGTTATAGTTCAAATCTTAGTGGCATGGTGTTAGCACTTTTCTAGAGTAGTGGATTTCTGTGTGTTTGTTGTGGTTTAACCCCAGCCAGCAACCAAGCCCCACGCAGCCACTTGCTCGCTCCCCCACTAACGCAGTTCTTAGTGCCTGAAGCACGAGCTCTGGCGTGCCCCAGGTCAGAGACAGTCCAGCTGCGTTACTTCTGCCTGTCGCAGAAGCGACTTCGGCGTCAGGAAAAGAGCTGCTGGCTGAGCTAGCTAGCTGGCTTCTTTGCAGAGGGAGGGAACACGGCTCTTGTTTGAAAGGGAGACACGGGAGGAGCCGATGATACAGGCTCACGTTAGTTCGGAGATAAAGGAAGAGAGAGTGGGTTCTTCTGGTCTGGCTTCCAACAGGTTTATTGTCAGAAGTTTAGCAACCAGAACACGGCAACGATCTTAATCCTAATAGCCCCGGGAGCCTTTTCCCTCAGTTTTATAGGGGGTTTGAAAACCGCGGGGAAAGGGGAAAACAACCAATGAGCTACAAGCCAGGGGGAGGATACAATGTAACAAGAACCACTGGGATAAACCGAGAGGCGGGAGTTATAACAGAACCAATGAACACCCGAGTAACCGAGAATTTTCCCGAACAGGGGGAGGTGGCTTGGACCCAGGCACCGCCCAAGGGGGTGCAGCTTAGGTTTCTGAGCCGCCCATCAACCCACCCTCTGAGTCTACCTCTTCCGGAAACTCAATCCAGGGGATGGGCTGGGATTGATTGGCATCACGCTGCCCCAGCCCCGCAGTGGGCTGGGTCACACCAACACCCCACCAGCAGGATCAGGGAGAGAATCGGAAGGGTAAAAGCTGGAGAACTCATGGGTTGAGATAAAGACGGTTTAATAGGGAAATTAAAAGCCACGCACACAAGCAAATCAAAACAAGCAATTAATTCACTGCTTCCCATGAGCAGGCAGGTGTTCAGCCATCTCCAGAAGAGCAGGGCCCTATCATGCATAACAGTGACTTGGGAAGACAAAGGCCATCACTCCAAATGTTCCCCTCCTGCCCTTTCTCCTTCTTCCCCCCACTTTATATACTGAGCATGATGTCATGTGGTCTGGAATATCCCTTTGGTCACTTGGGGTCACCTGTCCTGGCTGTGTCTCCTCCCAACTTCCCATGCACTCCCAGCCTTCTCGATAGTTTGGCAGTATGAAAAGCAGGAAAGGCCTTGATTGCTGTGTAAGCCCTGCTCAGCAATAGCAAAAACATCTCTCTATTATCAACACTGTGTTCAGCAGAAATCCAAAACACAGCCTCATATCAGCCACTGGGAAGAAAATTACCATACCTCAGGCAAAACCAGCACGGTGTCTAATTAAATAGACAGTTTGTTCTTAAAGTGCCAATTGATCTCTTGCAAATTGTCTTGTCATATTTTTTTCTGAATTTTTAAAAATAATTATCTGAACTTTCTGTTTTGTTTCTCAATCCTGATTTCCTGATGGGACTAACTCTTGTGGAAGCATACAGCTCTTGCTATATGCTTTTTAGCTCAGTGGAGTGTGCCTGTTTTAGAAATCCTATTTAAGCTTGCCAAGGTTTTGGGGGGATTTTTGAGTCTGTACCATAACTGGCAGATCAACTACAGGGCAGCTTAGGGGTTTAGAATCTCAAGTGTATGAGAAAGGTGAGGTATACAGACTACTCTTTGATTTCTAAAAAGGGATTGCATTGAAGAAAAAGAGTGGAATTGATAATTTGACCAGCCATTTGAAACATCCAATAGGGAAATAAAAATGGACACTGAATTGTCTTTTGAGAACTTAGGGAGAAGGGAGTCATCTGGTATAAACACCAAACATTTTGAATTTTTACCAAGTCATGGATGTTATGTATGCTTCTGCTCCATATGTTGGCCCTGTATGTTGTTTTCTGATCAAAAGAAATATTTATATTCATCAGTCAATATGCATACCCTGTGCACATGCACAGTACTGAAGATAACTGTGCTGTGTTTATTGTAATGAAATTTAATGGATGGTGATAGCATCTGAAATACCCTCACATCAACATCAGAAAACAAACAAAATAATTAACGTCCCCATTAATTTCTCCCAGCTTTCCTATCTGATTGGGGACAGAAAAGAAGTCCTCAGACTAACTAAACATTTCATCTGGGAAAGGTGTGAATTTTGGAGGCCATTATTTTCTTGAACTTCTCCATCTTCCCCTTAATTATTATAAATATATTAGTTACAGTATTATGTTTTGGAAGGTAAACAGAAATAAGTGATACAGTAGCAGAGACCACAACTATGTCTAACTCTGTCTGTGGATTACCATAAATTTCAGTATTTTCATTATTTGACTGCTGTTCTTACTGAAGTGGACAACACTGTTCCAGTAATTCATTATTTTCTCTCTTGTTCTCCTTTGAATATGAACTACCTCCTGCTATTTGTGCATCTAGTCCAATATAAACACTTCTAAAGCTTTTCTGAGTTCTTTAAAAGTTGGCATATATAAAATATCAGATATATTTCATGATCTTTTTGTGTATATGTACAAAACTTTTTTTCACAAAAAAAAAATTGCTTTTTTTTCTTCTGTCTTTCAATTACTTTTTCATTCTCTTGAGCAAAATCCAATATAACTAGTAAAAGCTTTACTACAGTTGCTTAGTCTGTGAGAACTTTCAAGAGAATCTTTCACATTTTTCTGGGTGTTGGACCTGTGAGTTCTCTTTGTATGGTCACTGATGCTTCATTTTCAAGTCTTTGCATCTAGGCAATTTTGTCTGCCCAATTCAAGGCTCTGGTACGAGTACCTCTTCAGAGGACAGTAGCATTTGTATGAATGCACTATTTTGAAATATAAGTGGAAGGGACGCTGGAGTTCTCATCCATTTATCATATAACACTTTAATATAGTGATGTGCATAGACCTTGTTTTAGGATTGTCAATCAGAAAGTAAGAATTGTTACCAGGAAAAGCTATAACAGCAAATACAGTTATTACTAGTATCCAAGACTTAATTAGCTGTGCTGAATTTAATTTTTTTAATACACATTTGATGAATTAATAATTTTTTCACAACTTATTTTGTATTTCACTTGGCTTAAAGCCTACAACGGCAACATTTTTGAAACAGATAAAATTTGCTAAATATATAGCAGATAAAAATTAAAGGGAGCAGATGAAGTTAAAAATAGGTGCCTGTGTAGAGACATGGACTTCTTTTGGACATAAGGCAGCAGATATCTTAAACTTTAGGATATTATCAAAAGTAGTCTGTTTTACTGTCAGTGAAGAGGGGTTTAGAAAGGCAAACAAATATAGATAATGAATTAGAGGATGTCCATGTTAATTTCAGTAACTTAGAGCTTAAATTTCTTTTTCCTTATGTCCTAACTTCCTCAGAACAACTTAAGTATTTTGTGTCAAATACTTGAATCATGATGAAAGCAAGTTTTCCTTGCCATTGACTTTTAGGAAGGAAGTTTTTCAATGTGAATTGGGTAAAGTGTTTTTCTATGTATATACTATAGAGACATCTGAGATGTTAATGTATATATTCATCTGATAAAATGTTAATGGACAAAAAGACTTTAAAAATAACGGTTAATAAGATTACATAAAGGCTGAACATTGTAGGATTTAGTTGACATATAATAATCACAGTTTTGAATTTATTATCCACAGAAATGTTCTACCCTTCTTAACCATTAATGACTACAGCAAATAATAAATTAGCATTTTAGAAGGCAAACTGAGTGAACTGACTTAGAAGTCTAAAATCACAATTCCCATTATTATCATGCCGTAATTTCCCCATCCATGTTTATATTAATATGTACACTCATAATTATATGTATCAGTAATTAGTAATGCAGATATGTTTAACATGCTTTGGTTGGGGCTGCTGCAGAAATGATAACTTCTTTCAGTTATCAGTCAAAACATTTTATTAAATGTCTTTCAATATAGAATTGGTTTTTCAGTAAGAAGAAATGTATGACCGATCACACATTCAAACAGATGGGTGTGTGATTTTTTTGTCAATTAGCATTCCAGTTGTAAATAGGCCTGCAACTTCTGATTGATTGTCCTTAGAAATGTAAGGAATGTAATTAATTAATCTCTATCTGTGCATAATATAATTTCAACTATATGTGCATAATATAATTTCAACTTATTTTTGTAATTTTTCCCAAAATGTTAAGGCTACAATTAAAAAAATTAACAAACACTATTTGGGATAACCACTATTTAATTTGGGATATATGATTAAAAACACTATGAATGAAGGTGAATTTAAGTTCATGCTCATCTTTTTCCAGAACCAAAACCTAAGTTCCTGGTCCTAACTTTGAACTTAAAAGATTGAAGGAACAAATTCTGCATGTGAATAACTTGCCATTAAAGTTTCTGTTACTTCCCCAACATGCAGGGGCCGGTTTCACATAGAACATTTTGAAAGCTTGAGGACTCAAGCCTATCAGAAGCTTGGGATTTTTAAAAATAAAATAAATTGTAATGAGAGAGAACCCAGAAGTAGCTGAAAGTTTTCAAAATGAGCCAGACAAATGATTCATTGTCTAGAAAATCTGCCTTCAAGTTAAGTTATTAACTACATGCTAGAGAAGGTTAAGAGCTGCTTTGTCTATGGTTAGGTCCCTGCATGGGAAAAAGTTACCTGATGGTAAAGAGATATTTCAGTAGCAGGTTGTCCTGGTTTAAAAGACAGATGTCTGCCAAGGAAGGCAGGAACACCCCTGGAATGGAAAGATGACCCTCTCCCTCCTATTATTATGATTGAAATTACAGGGCATCCAGGCAAAGATATGGGAAAAGGAATAGTTCTTTACTAAACTATATTTATATAACAAGACAAAACAAACAACAACAGCAACAGCAACAACAACAAAAGAAAACCCAATGACAGCCTTTTCCTGCCTGTTAAGCGACTTCCGCTTTGGTGTAGTTACGACCACAACCGGCAGGGGGCGCTGTTGGCTCATGTAAAGGCAGTGAGGCTGCAGTAACTCCCCCGTGGCTTCAGAGGGCGCTGTTGGCTCAGGTGGCTTCAGAGGGCAGGCCAATGTGAGCCCTGAGCCTCCCCAGGGGGTAATGGTGGCCTCGGAGAGAGAGAGAAGGTGGAGGGGGGGTAAAGAGTTTGGTTTTCCCCAGGTTCTCACATGCACGATATGATATCCTGGCGATGGCAGCAGCCGAGGTTCCAGTCAAACCAGCAGCTCTGGAGAGAGGGAGGAGTTGTGTGAGGGGGTCCGGTTTACCCCTGAAGCACCCACGCAGACGGTATGGGTCTTCCTGGCAATGGCGAATGCTGAAAAGTCCCTGTCAACCGGCAGCTCCTGCAAGCCTCACCCATGGGGGGCAAGGAGAATTCCCCAGCAGCAAGGGTCCAGCACCAAAAACTGCCCGCACAGCCCTGCTCTTAGCCCAGCCAGCTGGTTCCCTCCTCAGCAAGCCAATGCCCAATCCCTGCCCTCCCTCCCTGGAAGCTTTCAGTGGAATGCAAGGGTCGTTGGCCAGTTCTTTTGTATCTTAATTGCCCATCATTCATTCTCCCCGGGCGTCAACCGCCCTTTCCTCTCAGTGTCCCCCTTTTCAGGTAACAAATGGGAGAAAATTCACTGAAAAAACCGAACCCACAACACAGGTAAAGCTCAAAAGGCAACATGTTGCTGCCTGTTCTGAGCTTCCCCTCCCCCCTCCCAAAGACATGTGCTCCGAGCTCCTTTTTTCCAAGCGCGGGCAAAGCCAAATGTAACTCAGACTCTTCAGCAGTGTCTGATTGGCCGGTCACCCCGGGTCCGCCCCCAGTCCTCCCCTTTCCCCTTCTCCTAATAAAGATGGTCGAGGGGAGGCAAACGCTCTCTTAGCTCAGCTACTTTCCTGTGAACATCTCTTGTTGTCTGTCTCATTTGAAAGCTTCTAACTGCAGGGAATTGAGCGGGCAGGGAGCTATATTTCTCCCTCTTTGCTTCTGCTGATGGTATTTGCTCTGCAGCTGATTCAGGTACCGATTTTAGAGCTACTAAAGTGCTAGATCGCCCTTGCTACCTCTCAAGGCTGCTCGAGGCTTTCTAAGGCATTGAAATACAAGCGCTAGCCGGTATAAAGCTGAAAAGATACCTTCCACATTTGGCGCCTAACGTGCTATCTCTGAACTCCGGTTCTGAGAGACTTTCAGGGTGTCCCGGCAGCTGTGTGTCTGCTGGAGTTAGCTCTGCACGTCCTGCTGTGCCAGCTCTGTGTGGCGAGGTGTTACTTTTTGTGTACCACAGCAACGCATCAAAATTTAGACAAGGAATACTGCACAAAATGTTTAATAATGAAAAGAATTATTATTGGAACAAGTTACACTAGAATATGATGAATACTTATAATTTCAAATATAGATCAAAAGTCTTTCTGGAAGACCTGCTCTAGTTCACTAATACTTCATGAGATTAATGAAATAATTAAGGGCGAATTTTAGAGGCAAACATTTCTTGACCTACATTATTCAAAAAAATAAGACAAGCTGATCATAGTAATCATTAAGATCTCTGGCTTTAAAATCTATGGATCTGTGGCCATGAGTATGCCGACAACATCAAGCTGAGTGGTGCAGTTGACACACCTGAAGGATGGGATGACATCCAGAGGGACCCAGACAAGCTCGAATTCTGGGCCCATGAGAACTACATAAGACTTAACAAGGACAAGTGCAAGGTGCTGCACCTGGGTAGGGGAAAACCCAGGTGATAATATAGACTGGGGGATGAACTGATCGAGAGCAGCCCTGCTGAGAAGGACTTGCAAGTGCTGGTGGATGAGGCTGGACATGAGGTGGGAACGTGTGCTTGCAGCCCAGAAAGCCAATGATATCCTGGGCTTCAATAGAAGCAGCATGGTCAGCAGGGTAAGGGAGGTGATTCTGCCCCTTTACTCCACTCTGGTGAGACCCCCCCTGGAGGCCACCAAGACGATCAGAGGGCTGAAGCACCTCTCCTCTGAAGAAAGGATGAGAGAGTTGGGAGTTGTTCAGCCTGGAGAAGAGGCGGCTTTGGGGAGACGTTATTGTGGCCTTTCAGTACCTGAAGGGAACCAACAAGAAAGCTTGAGAGGGACTTTTTACAAGAGCATGTAGTGCCAGGACAAGGGGGAATGGCTTCAAACTGAAAGAGAGTAGGTTTAGATTAGATATTAAGAAGAATTCTTTACTGTGAGAGTGGTGAGGCCTTGGCACAGGTCTCCCAGAGAAGTTGTGGATACCCCATCCCTGGAAGCATTTAAGGCCAGGTTGAATGGAAGTCTCAGCAGCCTGGTCTAGTGGAATGTGTCCCTGCCCATGGTGGAGGGGTTGGAACTGGATGATTCTTAAGGTCCCTTCCAACCCAAACCATTCTATAATTCTATGATTATATATATATATATATTCATAATTTATGGTTTTAAAAAATTGGTTCTTTGAACAGGTCACAAAAACTTGTCTCAGTGAAGTGAGAGGGTAGTGTAATAGCTTGAATGAGCCAGCAGGAGGCAGGACTTCAGCCCTGTAGTACTGCTGTAGAGAAGGTATTGTCAAAGAGTGGAGTGAGATTCAGAATTATGATTTAAATTATGCATCATGTTATAATATGTTAAAATGGGAGAGTCTACGGTTGTACTATATAGTGAGTTGATCTTATTATGATGAAATCTTAACCTTTTAATTTTTAATATAGAGTATCCTTTTAAATTTGACCTTTTCTGTCTGATTGAATAGTTTGACCTAATAGTATTTTCTACTGAAGCAAGAAAAAAATCTGTGTTCAAACATTATTTTTGCAATATTTCTTGCATACTCATCAGATCCTAGTATGCTTTTATCAAAAGGCTTATATTTCTAATAGTAAGCAGTTGTAAGAAAGACTTTCTTTTTCATTGAGAATTCCTACAGTAAGAATACTATTTGATTAGTTTATAAAAAGGGGAAAGCACATTTTATTTATGCACTAAGTGAAATATAATCTGAAATATTTTTCAGTTTTGTGCTGTATATTGAGTGAAGTCATTTTAGTAATGCAATTTGCCAGTATTAACTCTTTGGATAGTAGTATAATAATTAAAGAAGGGTAGGGAAGATTTATTTAAAAACTGTCAACAGTGGATATAAGTGGTTTTAAATGTACAGATGCTTTTCCATTGCTTTTCTGTTTTTTCCATTTAATGTGGCTCATTATGTGCCTTTTTTTACTGTACATCCCATTGTCTCAATGACTTTCAATGTTTTTGCTATTCTAGCTCTGCATCTAAACTACAGTTAGATTGTAACTTTATTTTTCTTGTTGTCATTATTGAATTAATAAGATGTATTAATATGGAAGGGAAGAATAGGAATGGATATGGTTGTCTACTCATTTGTATTAGGAGTAATACTACTGTATAATTAGTGGCTTATAATATTTTTTCATTTAAAAGTATTATTTTGAACTCATCTGATTTTTTATTTCCTTTTAATGATGAATCTTGCTGTCTGTGTAAGCCTCCAATTTTTGTTTACTTTGAGAGCTCTGGATATTCAAAGAATGCTCTAACAGGCTGTAGGGGGTGATATCCTGTACATTGAAGCTAATGACAGAAAACCTACTGAATGATTGAGATTTTACTCCATGGTTGCAGACAGCAGAAATTTTATTTCTTATTCACACTCAAAGTGTGCACAGTTCTTTCTCAAATACTTAGAGGAAGAAACATTGAGGCCTTTCTTAGGATTTTATTCTGGGATTTTTTTTTCTTTTATTCAAAACACTGATTGTTCAGTAATTTTTACTGTTTGCAATGTAGATTACTAGTAAATCCACTTCTCTTATTTCATGAATAGGGAGGAAGGTAAATTGGACTTTGAAAGTGGGATCCTGCAGTATATACGCAAGCAAAATGCCTCCCTGACTTCACTAGGAGGTTTGCCTTCATGAGGACTTCAGGATGAGGCCTTTAAGTAGAAAATATCCCTTAGCTGTGACCAAACTAGATATTTCTGTTGAACTTAAAGCAATCTATCAAAATTTTTCTGATTAGTCTTTTATACTGTCTTGAGTCATTTTCTAATGACATCTATTATCAGATTGAAATGGCGATTGAGACACTTCAAAAGTCTGATGGTCTTTCTACTCACAGAAGCTCTCTTCTCAACAGCCATGTAAGTTGTCTCTTCTTTCATGAAAGCTAATCTCTATCTTGTTCTGCATGCTTAGCCTGCCTCTAAATGTTTGTTTTAATTTATTGCTATTTTTTGCTTGTAATCTTTCCATTTTAGTTGCTTGTAATCTACATCTTATGTCACTAAATTTTGTCAGGCTAAGTGTCATGATACACTGTAGAGTGCATTTCTTTTCTAGGTTCTGTATTGTGTTAAGGAAGCTTAACATATTTGTCTATTTTGCAGGTCCCAATGTAAATGTAAAAATAACCAAATAACCCTTAGGTAGTCTGTGTTTGACATTTAAAAATAATTCTCTATAATTTGTGTACCTCAAATAATACTTTAAGAGCAGGTAAAGGGGGAAAGAAGCAGTGCACACATTTTGAATAAAAAATATACTTTAGATTTCTTTTCAGATATTTCTATTATTCTGAATAAGTTTATTATAACAATTCTGCAGATCCGTCTCATGAGATTTAAAAATGAAAACAATCTGTTAGTGTCTAATATATTTTCTTCTTCTGCCTTTTGCTTTGTTCTGTCTTTGCAAATCCTGTAGTTAGGAATTTTCCGTAATAAAAGGCTGAAGAGTTTTGCATAAAAAGATGGTTCCAAATATAACTTTTAGGTAAAGGAGTAAGGCTCAAAATTTAATCTTCAGTTTGTTTTTAAATAGTGCTAGTCTTTCTTGAAATGTTGTGCAAACAAAATGTTTTTTCTTCAGCTGGTATAAATAGTTTTGTATTTTTAATTGCTGCTAAATTTATATACATACTGCATCCCTTTTGCTTCTAAGCCTTACTAACAAACATAAAATTACATATTTTTTCAGATTCTTGTATTTCTTTACCACAGAAAAGTAAATATTGATTGTGATATGAATGTATGAGTATATTGGGTAGAGTCTATACACTTATTTTGATTTGTTGACATCTCCCCCCCCTCCCCCCAAGAGTGTGGTAATATGGAGGTGAAAAGCAAAATTTTTTTGTATAAATTTATCATCATGGTAGAAAAAGACAGCAGGAGCCAGTACAATTTCTTGGAAGAGAATTTAGTTTTCTTAGAAAATGTTAAAATTAGATGAAGGAAATTGAATTCTGTTTGAAATGTGAAGAAAGAGATTTAGATAATTTTGGATGTTTTAAAAGTAAATGTTTCCAACCTAGAAACATGTTAAAATTATTTTAGCATCATAATTAAATGAGTGATAAATTTTTTTGCAAAATGCCAAACATATGTATTAAAACTTAGATATACAAAGAATTGCTAAATCTGCCTTGAATCTGACAAGGAAATCCAGAATCTTCATAATGAAAACAATAAGAATTAAAGGACAAGCTTTTCTACATCAGAAAACCGTATTCCCCTATTTCCTCTGTAATGCACTAGTTAAAAGATCATGGAACAGATCCTCCTGGAAGAGGAGGAAACATATGGAACACGGGGAGGTTATTAGAGACAGTCAATGTGGCTTCAGCAAGGACAAATCATGCCTAACTAATCTAGTGGCCTTGTACAATGGAGCAACTGATTTGGTGGACAAAGGGAGAGGTATGGATGTCACCTATCTAGACATCTGTAAGGCCTTCGATACAGCCCCCTTCCTGCTGCTAAATTGGAGACATATGGGTTTGATGGGTGGACTCTTAGATGGATAAGAAACTGGCTGGATGGCTGCATCCAAAGCATTACAGCAAACAGCTCAGTGTCCAAACGAGGATCAGTAATGAATTGTGTCCCTCAAGAGCCTGTACTAGGACCATTGCCATTTAATATCTTCATCAATGGCTTAGATAGTGGGATAGAGTGGGTCTAAGTAGGGCCACAAAAATGATTAGAGGGCTGGAACACTTCTCCTATGAAGAAAGACAGAGAGACTTGAGGTTTTTCAGCCTGGAGAAGGCTCCATGGAGACCTTATTGCAGCCTTTCAGTACTTAAAGGGGGCTTATGAGAAAGATGTAGAGAGACTTTTTACCAGGGCCTGTAGTGACAGCAAAAGGAGCAATGGTTTTAAACTGGAAGAGGATAGATGTAAATTGAACATAAGGAAAGAAGTTCTTTACAATGAGGGTGATGAGACATTGGAACAATCAGGTTGCACAGAGAAGTTGTGGCTGCCCCATCCCTGGAAGTGTTCAAAGTCAGGTTGGATGGGGTTCTTTGCAACCTGATCCAGTTGAAAATGTCCCTAATCATTGAAGGGGAATTAGACTAGATGACCTTTAAAAGTCCCTTCCAACCCAAACTATTCTATTATTTTATGAAAATATCTTTCTAATAATGAGATTTGTATCTGTCTGTTATGGTAGTCTTATCCTGATGTTTCTTAACTGTTTTGAGGTATTTTAAAAACTACTGAAAGACAAATAGAGGGATCTATTGTGGATTCTGTGGGGAAAAAAGACCTGCAGGCATCTTGCTGTAATAAATGTTCTTTCCTAGCCTCAGTCATTTTGGAAGAAATTAATCAAACCCAGATCAAACTTACTGGATATTTTCCCTTTTTTAGAAACTTTTATTGAATTATGACTCAAGGACAGTAAATATGGTTTTAGTCCTATCTTCTTCCTTAAGCTCGCATTTTGCTGCCTTAATTAATACCTGTTTATTTTAATGATTTTTTTAAATTTTCCTTTATTTCCTTTCCTGATTTCTTTCTGTATGAGATTAAATAATTTATAATCTAATGATTTTTAAATATTGGCATTTCATTGAAGTTGTAGTCAATTTACCCATTCTGCATAAACCATTTAATACCATTCCAATGTTGTTAATATTATAAATCAACAAGTCAAAAATCAAAGTGTAGACATTTCAATTTTAGAATTAGATTTTTTCAAATACAAAAATGTGTTTAAGGTTGTTTGCAATAATGTTATCATGTCTGCAGATTATTTACTTTTTACATGGCATTCAGCTATTGGCATTCTTCTTTGAAGGCTGTAACTTGCCAAATAATCATGTCAGCATTTTTTTATTGAAATATCTTCACCCTGGAGCAAATATCCTTACTTGGTACTTATCTTGGGTTTTGCCTTCCCATTGTTGGCTAATGCCAAGCTGTGGTTGAAAGAATATCTGTCAAATACAGATAATTAGTAAAATGCACTGAAATTAACCCTAATAAATTATAATTAATCTGGAAAAAAAGTCTAATACTATATTTAGAAGTTAAATTGGAAATAATTCAGGGGTTTTGTTAATAATTTTTTTCTTTGTGAGGTAAAACAAATTGCTCATATTCCATAAACTAATTAGTATAGCTTAAATTGTAAGTTTGAAGGATATAATTAAGATATAATGAAATGGTTTTGATAATACACTCATGTAAAGGTAAAAAGTTATAATATTTTTTCCTAGGCTTTGTTTCAGAATTGTAAATGCTCAAGTTAATAAAAAATTGTGAATGTTAAGACTGCGTTTATACCTAAAAAGTTGATATAAGGATGATGAACTGCACTTTTTAATGTTTATTTAAAGTGCAACATTATCTACATCCATCTTGCACACAGCTAGATTATGCTTCTCTTACATCTTTACACAGAGCTCTTGTTTAGAAACCTAAGCATGATAGTTCTAGTGATGTTTTCTGTAAGAAAGTAAACATGCAGATGGTCTTTGAAAGGTCTCGAGTAAATGTTTTCCTAATTTTTTTTTCATTTTTCATGTATTGTGTTCAGTAAATTGCTTACAACTGACTTAAACAGAACTGTATGTCCAATATATTCATTATAATCTAATTTTTACTAATAGTTCTGCAATAAAGAAGGGTCAGAGTGGAAACATACTTCAAGAGTAATGGACACTAAAATATTGATATTCTTGTTCTGTAAATGACAAGTTATATGGAACATTACTAGAACACATTTTGTTCAGTGATCTATTAGTAAGTAGCCCTGCAGAGTAGCATATTCAATGTCACATAATTATATATTTTACTATACTTTAAACACATATCTCGGTCATATTAATTGCTTTGGTGGACTAAAGTGAAATGGCTTAAACAACTGTGTGAGGGTCCAGCATAATGGAATAAAACTTTGTTCCAAATGCCAAAACCAAATCCATGGTTTGGGGATTTATTGGATGCTCAAACTAAGTCCAGACTTTCTGTAAGATTTGTGAACCTGGAAAATTTGGATGTTCATTCTAATTAATTTTGGTATAATTACTTGCTTAAGTAATTAGTAAATACAAGATGAAAACAAAATTTGGAAATTATTCAAGTGGAAATTAAAGGGAAATTCCAAGGTTATGAAACCATGGGGGGAGGAAGGTGCAAGCTAAATAAAATGATAGTATCCCCAAAAATCTGAAACCACATAAGTTAAATATAGAATCATAGGATCATTTAGGTTGGAAAAGACCTTTAAGATCAAGTCCAACTGATAACACTGCCAAGTCTACCACTAAACCATGTCCCTAAGTGCCATAGCTACATGTCTTTTAAACACCTCCAGGGCTGGTGACTCAACCACTTCACTGGGCAGCCTGTTCCAATGCTTGACAACCCTTTCATTGAAGAAAATTTTCCTATATTTCCATTTACTCTTGTCCTATTTCTTGTTACTTAAGAGACTGACATCTACATCACTACAAGCTCCTTTTAGGTAGTTGTAGAGAGTGTGATATGGTCCCCTCTAAGCCTCCTTTTCTCCAGGCTAAACAACCCCAGTTTCCTCAGCTGCTCCTCATAGGACTTGTGCTCCAGACCTTTCACCAGCTTCATTGCTCTTCTTTGGACATGCTCTAGCACCTCAGTGTCTTTCTTGTAATGAGTGGCCCAAAACTGAACACAGGATTTGAGGTTCGGCCTCACAGCTGCCAAGTACAGGGGGGCAATCACTTCCCTAGCCCTGCTGGCCACATTATTGCTGATACAAGCCAGGATGCCATCAGCCTTTTTGGCCACCTGGGCACATGCTGGCTTATGTTCAGTCAGCTGTCAACCAGCACACCCAGATCCTTTTCTGACCAGCAGTTTTCCAGCCACTCTTACCCAAGCCTGTAGTGCTGCATGGGGTTGTCGTGACCCAAGTGCAGGACCATGCACTTCGCCTTGTTGAACCTCATACAAGCTCTGTAGAGCCTTCCTACCCTCCAGCAGATCAACACGCCCACCCAACTTGATGTCATCTGCAAACTTACTGAGGGTACACTCAATCCCCTTGTCCAGATCATTGATAAAGATATTAATCAGAACTGGCCCCAATACTGAGCCCTGGGGAACACCACTTGTGGCCAGCCACCAAATGGATGTAACTCCATTCACCACCACTCTTTTGGCCCAGCCATCCATCCAGTTTTTTACCCAGCAAACAGTATGCCTGTCCAAGCCATGAGCAGCCAGCTTCTTCAGGGGAATGCACTGGGAGACACTGTCAAAGCCCTTACTAAGGTTCAGGTAAACAACATCCACAGCCTTTCCCTCATCCACTAAGTGCGTCACCTTGTCATAGAAGGACACCAAGTTAGTCAAGCAGGACCTGCCTTTCCTAAACCAATGCTGACTGGGCCTGATCCCCTGGGTGTCCTGTACATACCATGTAATGGCACTCAAGATGATCTGCTCCATAACGTTCTCTGGCACTGAAGTCAGACTGACAGGCCTGTAGTTCCCTGGATCCTCCTTCTGGCCCTCCTTATAGGTTTGCTAACTTCTAGTCAAGTGCAACCTCCCCCATTAGTCAGGAGTGCTGATAAATAAAAACTATAAAAATATTTCCATTTTATTTTTTGTTCTCTTATACTGGTAATTGTCATTAAAATGACCATTTTACTTGAGTTTTGTGTGAATGACCCTGAGATTTGCTCAGTTGGTTAGAGCATGGTGCCAATAACACCAAGGTTGTGGGTTCAATCCCTGTATGGGTCATTTACTTAAGAGTTGGACTTGATCCTCATGGGTCCCTTCCAACTCAGAATATTCTGTGGATCTATGTTAGTTACTATTTGTCCTATATAAAGGTACAGTGATGTATTAGAAACTGTTTGCCTAAATGTTTCCAAAATTATTCACCAAAATTCTGAAATAAATTACAAAGGAAAAAAAAATAATGTTAATTCTCTTCCTCTTAGAAGTCAAAAGCAAAGAGTCTACAACAGAAAGGGATTGGGCCCATGATGCTTTATAGCTATACAAGTTATTTTTCATGTCCTCTAGATTGCTTTTTACCTTATATTTGATAGTTTCTTCTTTGTATTTGGAAGACAATAAACCCTATTAAGTTGAATGTAGTACTGGGTTTTTTTCATTTGTATTTTTTTAATTCCATGTGAAGAGAAATAGTATATCATTCCAGATTTTAAAATTTATTAACTTAGTTCTATTAGGTTTTTTTCATGCAATTAATATAAATTACATTGGTTATTTTCTTTCCTTGGAGTTCCAGCAATTTTTCTCCAAAGCACAAATAATTTCATAAAATGTTAATGAATGGTACTGAATCTGAAATATTTTTAGAAGTGGAGCTATCTGGGCTCACAGGTGCCATAAGTCTTGTTATTTCCTTGTAAACCTAAAAAAAATTCCGAAACTAAGGCATCATGGCATATCTAACATTGAAAGAAATTTAAAGAGATTATATTTGCTTGAAGAACAAAGTCACTGTATTAAACAGGCCTTAAGAGTGGTCTAAAAAATATCAGAGTTCTGTGTTGTACAATTAAGTGGGGGTTTTCAGTAGAGTAATACTGAATTTACATATGTTCACTCTTTCATATTTGACATAGCTCCAATGGCTTTTAGACAACTATGAAACTGCAGAAGGAGTGAGTCTCCCCAGAAGTACCCTTTACAACCATTACTTACGTCATTGTCAGGAGCACAAGTTAGATCCAGTCAATGCTGCCTCCTTTGGAAAACTCATACGGTCAATCTTCATGGGATTACGGACCAGAAGACTGGGAACCAGGTTTGCGTTAATAAAATCTTAAAGTTTAATTAAAGTTTAATTTAAAGTTAGAAAAATACCAATAATAATCGTGAACATGAAGCTCATATATTAAAAACAAGCAAGGAATTAAGCAAATAAAAATATTTAAAACTTTTCTGTTAAGGGAGTTGCCAAATCCAGCAGACTTCAGGACTCAGGGGACTCCTGGTCTGCTATAGCCAGATTCTGTGTACTCTTATGACCCAGATATCTTCCATCTCAGTCCAATGGATGCAGCTACTGCTGTTTCCATTTGCAGGTCCAGATAATAGTGAGACTGAACATGTATTCTAAAGATGCAGACAAATGCACACATGACACTAACACAGCTAACCACAGAAGCTAACACAGGGCAATGCCTTTACCAGCACCCATATAGACACTCTCATAAACATGAACACAGATAGCCCAATTCTGTTCTTTCATTCCAGTTGACCAGGACTGATTAGTGGAACATTCACAAACCCTCACTCACAAGCATATCCCATTTATGGAATTGTTTTATTCACCATGACTGCATAAGTAATTTAGTTGGTTTTTTATTTACCTTATTCTATTTAAATGAAGCCCAACAGTAAAGTGCTGGAAAATATAGTTTAAGTGAACTGATTTTCAGAAGCTGGTGGAGCTATATCAGTTTTATACCAGAGTGAGAGGAAAGACAAGCCTAACTTTTATGTACTGTTTTCCAGTCAGCGCAAATGTTAACGTGTGATGTATATACAAAAGAAACAATGTTATTTTTGTTCTTTCATGAAGGGGGAACTCTAAATACCATTATTATGGGATTCGTGTCAAACCAGATTCTCCCCTTAATCGTCTACAAGAGGACATGCAATATATGGCTATGAGACAGCAACCCATGCAGCAGAAACAGAGGTATAGTGTTATATGAAACTACTTTTTCATATTTTTAGTTCTTAGAACCTTACCTGTCTGCATTTATGTGGCAAAGTTGAATCTCTAATGGAAATTTTTTAACTTCCCTTGGGAAAAAGAGAAGTTTGTCAGTTCAGCAGTTGATGTTGCTGGAGTCTGATATCAGTAGACAGACATACCTAAAAACTCATAAATTTGAAAAATTTATTAAAAAAGTAAAATATTATTCAGTTCTTCAGAACAGACACTTCTTGGTGGTCTTGGGTTATTTTCTCACAAGATGGAAAAAAAAGTAATAGGAGCTTTGAATTTCAAATTCTGCTGTTCATTTTCATCTCTTTATTCAGCACACATAAAAAATGATAGAAGAACTTGTGATTAGGTTCAGCTTTGTGTTGATCTCCTCCTCCTGACAAGAACTGATTCATCAAACCCCCGAACTTGAGCAGAGAAGACTTGGGCCTCTTCTGGGCTCTGCTTGGAATAATCCCATGGGAGACAGTCCTACAGGGCAAAGGGGTCCAGAAGAGCTGGTTTATTTTTCAAGGATCACCTTCTCAAAGTTAAAGAATGGTCCATCCCAACATGCAGGAAGTCAAGCAAAGGTGGAAGGAGGCCTGCATGGATGAACAAGGAGCTCCTGACAAAGCTCAAACGTATAAAGAAAGTATACAAGAGGTGGAAGCAAGGTCAGGGAACCTAGGAGGAATATAGAGTCTGTCTATAGACTCTCTATATGTATAGACTGTCTGAGTGTGCAGGGATGGTGTTAGGAAAGCCTATGAAGGACAAGAAGATTACTGAGAGTTGTCAGCATGTATTTACAAAGGGGAAATCATGCTTGACCAACCCAATAGTTTTCTACAATGAGGTGAATGGCTCCATGGATGAAGAAAGAGCAGTGGATTATGTCTATATTGACTTTAGCAAGGCTTTCAAAACTGTCTTCCTGTCAGGGAGCAGCAAGGGCTGGCTTCTCCCTAAGGAATGGGGAACTGGGAGTCGAGTACCATGGTATACACAGCAGGGACCTCACCAGCCTGGGCCTAGTCCTGCAGTATCCAAGTGAAGTGAGCAGGGCAGATCTGGAGATGGTAGTCAAATTTAACCGAGAGTCCAGATCATCAGACAAATTTGTGGTGATGACACAGGTCCAAGGTCCAGCCAGGAAGTCAGTCCACAAATCAGACTCAGGTCTGGTGAGGACAACCAGGGTCAGACACAGTCCACTGATCATTGGGTAGGTCCCTAGGGGCAAGACAGGTCCAAGGTCAAGACAGAATGCAAATCTATAATTTGGGGTCCAGGTCAATGGAATCCATACCAGTCACAGGCGTGGGTGTGGCTGAGCTAGAGATCAGTACTACTGCAACACAGGGATCTTATCAATGTGTATAAATACCTGATGGGAGGGAGTAAAGACAAAGCCAGACTCTTCTCAGCAGTGCCCAGTAACAGGACAATGAGCAATGGGCACAAACTGAAAAACAGAAAATGTCATTTAGTTGAAAGACACCTCTGGCAATTGTCTAGTCCACACACACACACCCGCAGCACAAAGCTGTGTCAGCTAGAGCAGGTTGCCCACGCCCATGTACAGTTGGGTTTTGAATTTGTCTAAAGGTGGAGACTCCACAAACTTACTGGGCAAACTGTTTCAGTGTTCAACCACCCCTAGAGTAAAAAAACCCCAGAATTTTCTTATGTTTAAGTGGAATTTCCTGCAGTACAATTTGTGCCCATTGCCTTTTGTCCTTTCACTGGATACTAATGAAAATAGTGTGGATCTGCTTTATTTATTCCATCCCAACAGTATCTATATAAAGTAGTTTTGAAGATCTTTGTTCATCCCCTAAATCAATTCAGGTGTGCAAAGATTTCAGTAAAATAAATTTCCAAATCCCCAGCATTCTAAATAGATGACATGCAGAGTAGGGAGCTAGAATGACTCTGTGATATTTACAAGGTGAAAAACTTAGTACTGTTTGTTTTCTGTGCAAAATCAGATATACTAATATACTTTTCAGACAAGAGGTGTTTATCCAATAGAAAAATAAGAAATTTTCATTGAAAAAATTGGGAATCCATGAACCAACTGTTACCTACACAACGTTTTGTGCAAAAACTGCCAACTTTGAAGGTTTTGATGTAAATTTTTTGATGGAAAAAATAGACATTTTAAAAGCAAGACCAGATGTCTTCCTAATATTTTTATCACAATGGACTATGGTTAACATAATAGTAATTTTAAACAAAAGTTTAAATATATATATATATATAAAAACTAGCATTTCTTATTCTAACATGTTTAATACAATTTTGCTGTTCTCTAGCATGCAGAAATCTTTCCTTCTACTTTTTATTTCTGTTTATATCCTTATTTTGCAGGGTTTAGGATACAGTTTGGTCAGATTTTCTTCTGAAATATGTATGGAGGGAAAGCTTGACCCATATAGTTGCTTGTTTATTTTAATGGATATAAAGATTCTCATGTATGTACTAGACCTCAGAAGTTAATGCTTGGGGGGTGGGGGAAAGGATAAAAGAGCTACATGTAAGAAAAACAAAAAAAAAGTATGCATTAAGCTGCATTACATTTTTTAAACACTACATTTCTGAACTAAGACTTCTGCCACAGTTATGAAGCATGCTTAGTATATATCTGAGAAGTTTAGTATATAACTGTATATTTGTATAAATTTTATCTTACAGTATTCATAAATCTATCATGTTTTAACACAAGATAAAGGGCTTAATACTATAGCTTGAGTCATTAAGAGCAATCTTGTTATTCCCAGTTTTATTAATATTTCTAATTTTATTTAAAAACTAAAAAAAGTTTTAACTTACAATAATTCTCTTTTAAGAAGACATTCAGAGCAAAGAGAATCTAAGAATCATGAATGTTTCCTTCTCCTTTCTGATAACTCAAGCTGGGAAATGTTATTTTTCTCCTTTAGAATCAGCTGACAACTGTGTTTGCTTTTTCTGTTCAGATGTATCAATTCTACCCCCTCTCCATCAATCACATCTAATTGGATAGACACTTCTAGTTTTTGACTTCTTGACAAAGTGTAGGCTGAATTTATGCTACAGATCACTTTTCCTCATTCTTAATTTGAAAGGTCATGCAACTTTCCTACTTGTGTGACATTGTATTCCCAGAATCACAGGATATGATGAGTTGACTGGGACCGATAAGGATCACTGAGTCCAACTCCTGGCCCTGCACAGGACCATCCCCAAGAGTCACACCATGTGCCTGAGAGTACTGTCCAAATACTTCTTGAACTCTGTTAGGCTTAGTGCTATGACCACTTCCTTGGGGAGCCTGTTACAGTGCCCAACCACCCTCTGGGTGAAGAACCTTTTTCTCATATCCAACCTAAACCTCCCCTGACACAGCTTCAGACCATTCCCTTGGGTACTGCCATTGGCCACCACAGAGATCAGTGCCTGCCCCTCCTCTTCCCCTCACAAGGAAGTTGTAGACTGTGATGAGGTCCCTCCTCAGTCTCCTCTTATCCAGGCTGAACAGACCAAGTGACCTCAGCCGCTCCTCATTCAGCTTCCCCTCAAGGCCCTTCACCATCTTTGCTGCCCTCCTCTGAATGCTCTCTAATAGCTTAATATCTTTTTTATATTGCGGTGCCCAAAACTGCACACAGTATTTAAGGTAAGGCTGCACCAGTGCAGAGCAGAGTGGGACAATCACCTCCTTTGACTGGCTGGCACTGCTGTGCCTAATGTACCCCAGGACACGGTTGGCCCTTCTGGCTGCCAGGGCACACAGCTGACTCATGTTCAACTTTCCATCAACCAGGACCCCCAGGTCCCTTTCTGCGGCCCTGCTTTCCAGCATCTCATTCCCCAGTCTGTCCGTACATCCAGGGTTGCCCTATCCCAGGTGCAGAATCCGGCACTTTCCCTTGTTGAACTTCATATGGTTGGTGATTGCCCAGTCCTCTAATTTGTCGAGGTCTCCCTGCAGGACCTCTCTGCCTTTGAGAGAGTCGAGACCTCCTCCAGTTTTGTATCATCTGCGAACTTGTTTAGTATCCCTTCCGGTCCTGCATCCAAGTAATTTATACAGATGTTGAAGAGCACACGAACAAGGATGGAATCCTGCAGAACTCCAGACACAGGTCACCAGTCTGATGTCACCCCATTCACTATAAGCCTTTGCACCTGACCCATGAGCCAGTTGCTCACCCATTGCATGATGTGTTTATTCAGCTGTGGGCTGGACATTTTGTCCAGAAGGTTCTTGTGGGAGATGATGCCTTTTCCTGGTGTTAAAATCAAGAGTCATACACGGTTAGAAGGGGAAAAGGGATTTTACCTTGGTATTTATTTTAAGGATCCTTAGGTGTACACGTCCAGGTCATATGCATCGAGATGCACCCC
>NW_008239044.1:70175-77954 GCF_000691975.1 Corvus brachyrhynchos | reverse complement strand
ATCGGGTATAACATTATAGGTTTTACTAATTAGCATATCTATCCAAGATTCCCCAATGAGAGGCTCAAGTGAGCCCCCCTCCCCAAGGAACCTTCCCCTGGGTGGTTCTATCTTGGTTTACAGAATATGTTCTGGAGAGGACCTTGGGGTCTGGGGCACACTGATCCCTAGCTACAAAGCTTCTAAAATGTTTACTCTCTTAGCTTGACAAACAAGTCCAAGAATGTAGGCAAAAAGCACTGGGAATACAGTTGTAAAAAGGTATAACAGGGGTATAAAAGAAAAGGCAAAAATCTTCATGGCGTCAGAGACAGCATCAAAAGTTGGGCTGAACTCCAAAAAGATTACATCAAGTGGCTTCCCTTGATCAGCTAGCTGGGTTACCTCATCATAAAAGGAAATCAGGTTTTACAAGCAGGACTTTCCTCTCATGAAGCCATGCTGGCTGTGAGCAATGACTGCATTGTCTTTCAGCTGTTTTTCAATACCTCCCAGAATAATCTTCTCCATAACTTTACCAGGCACCAAAGTGAGACTAACAGGCCTGTAGTTTCTGAGGACCTCCTTCTTGCCCTTCTTGAAAATTGGGACAATATTTGCCAACTTCCAGTCAGCTGGGACCTCTCTAGATTCCCAAACTGCTCAAAAATCCTTGAGAGGTTTTGCAATGACATCAGCCAGCTCTTTGAGGATTCTTGTATGAATCCCATCAGACCCTATAGATTTGTAGGGATCCAGCTGAAGCAGCAGATCCCACACAAGTTCGGGGTCGACTGGGAGTTGATCATGCTCACAGTCGTGGTCCTCCAGCTCAGGGCACTGAGACCCCCTTGGTCCATCATCCATGTCAAAGACAGAGGCAAAGAATGCACTAAACACCTCTGCCTTGTCCATGTCCCTGTTTATGAGGTGACCATCCTCATCCTATAATGGCCAATGTTTTTTTTACACTGCCTGTTGCCATTAATATATTTGAGAAAACTCTTTTTATAGCCCCCCACAGTTCTGGCAGCTTCAACTTCAGTTGAGCTTTGACCATACAGATTTTCTCCTTACAGTGGCAAGCAGCATCTCTGTATTCTTCCCATGTCCCCTGACCTTGCTTCTACTGGCCATATGCTTTCCTTTTTGGCCTTATTTCCAAGAGAAGATCCCTGTTCAGTCAAGCTGGTCTTCTGCCTTGCCTTCTTGACTTCCAACATTTGGGAATTGCCTGCTCCTGTGCCCTTAACAGGTGGTGTTTAAAAAGTGACCAGCACTGATGGACCCCAGCACCTGCAAAAGCATTTTCCCAGGGGACCTTATTCACTAATTCCCTGAGCAACCTGAAGTCTGCTCTCCTTATGTCCAGAGTTGAGGTTTTGATGGACCTTTTCTTCTGTCAACAGAGATTTTAAACTTGATCTCTTTGTGGTCACTTTGTCTAAGATGACCACCAATCTCCACTTCGCTCATGAGTTCCACTCTGTTGACAAGCAGTAGGTCAAGGAGGGCATCTTTCCAAGTTGCCTCCCTTAGGACTTGTTCCATAAAGTTGTCATCCTGGTTTCTTAGGAATCTTCTGGTCATGTTTGTACCAGCTGTGTGATGCTCCCAGTTAATTTCTGGCAAATTGAAGACTCCCATAAGGACAAGGACAATTGACTTGGAAGCATCCCTTAGTTCCTCAAAGAATAATTCATTGGCATCATCATCCTGGCTAGGAGGTCTATAGTAGACTCTCATGATGACATCTGCATTGTTTGTCCTTTGATTCTTAAGGTTTTGGTAGTGGGTAAGGTGTTGCCCTGTGCTGGACACAGCTGGTTCCAGCTGGCTTGCTAATGGACCCAATGCAGGCCAAAGCTGAGCGAATCAACAAAGTTGATGGTGCCTCTGTGAAAACATACTTAAGACCGGGCAAAACCCACCAGACATGCAGAGGAGTAGGGGGGGAAAAGAGTGAAAACCAGCAGTATGAACAGAGGTCAGAGAAGAAGGTGGGGGAGAAGGTGCTCCATGGTGCCAGAATCAGTATTCATGTAGCAGCTTACGTAACAGACCATGCTGGAGCAGTTGGATATTTTGTGAAGGAACTGCAGCCCATGGAGAATCCATGCTAGAGAAGAGAAGTGTGAGAAGGAAGGAGTGGCAGAGAGATTTTCTTATGTACTGACCATAACACCCATACACCCATGAACTGTTCATTGCCTCACTGAAGGGGCTGCATGTAACCTGTGTCAATAGCAAGGGGGGGGGGGAAGATGAGTCTGGAATGAAGGCATGAGCCTGGGAAAGGAGGAAGTGTATTTTAATATTTGTCTTTTTGCTTCCTGCTACTTGAATTAGTAATTACATTGTTATTTTAATTGGTGATAAGTTTACTTAATTTTACCTGAGTCTGTTTTTCTGCAACGATGATTTGTAAACAATCTCCTGTCATTATCTTGGCCTGCAATCTTTCTTGCTCCCGTTCTTCCTATTTTCTCCATCTGACCAACTGGGGCAGGAAGGGTGTGAGTGGCTGAGTGGGAATTTCACTGTTAGCCAAGGCTAAACCACCACAAATGTGAATACATCCAAAGATCTGCTAGAGGTATGCTTGTGTGCAGTGTTTGACATGGCCCTGAATTCAGGGTCTGAGATTTCAGAAATTAATTTCAGTTGAGTGGCAACAACCATTGAGCTAATTCAAAGGTTGCTGAATCACAGTTGTGGTCAACATGAGCTATGGGAGTGCTACTTCTGTATTCCAATAAGAAATTTAAAAATAGTAAGTGTAAACTACGTGACTACATGACTGTTGCTAACAGTCCCATCTCCCAGTTGAGACAGTAGCTTGGACACAACAGACACAGATCAAGCCATTTAAAGCACCTTTGTACTGGAATTGAAGAAATTCACAGGTAAGGACTTGCCTCACCTATATAGGTAAGAGCCCTGACTTTCAACTGGAGCTGCTTTATGGCTCAGATTTCCAAATGGAAGTCTGGTTTGTGTTTGACATACTGGTGTTAGATGGTTTATGGGAAGGAAATGCCAGGATATTTAAATAATTGAATTCACAGCATCACAGAATCACAGAATGGTTGAGGTTGGAAGGGACCTCTGGAGGTCATCTTGTCCAACCCCCCTGCTCAGGAAGGACCACCTAGAGCAGTTGATCAGAACTATGTCCAGATGGCTTTTAAATATCTCCAAAGAGGGAGACTCTACCATATCCCTGGGAAACTTGTTCCAGTGCTCAATCACTGGATATTTCCTGATATTCAGAGGGAATTTCCTATGTTTCAGCTTGTGCCCATGGCCTCTTTTGCTTTCACTGTGCACCACTGAAAAAAGTTTGGCTCTATCGTCTTTGTATCTTCCCTTCAGGGATTCATATACATGAGTAAGATCCCTCTGAGCCTTCTCTTCTCCAGGCTAAAGAGTCCCAGCTCTCTCAGCCTTTCCTCATAGGAGAGATGCTCCAGTTCCTTAATCATCTTGATGGCCTTTTATTGGCGTCTCTTCATTATGTCCATGTCTCTCTTGTACTGGGGAGCCCAGAACTGGACATAGTACACTAGGTGTGGCCTCACCAGTGCTGAGTAGAGGGGAAGGATCATGTCTCTCCACCTGTTGGCAATGCTTTGCCAAATGCAGACAAGGGTACCATTGGCCTTCTTTGCAGCAAGGGCACAATGGTTGTTCATGTTCAACTTGATGTCCACGAGGACCTCCAGGTGCTTTCCTGGAAGCAACACAACCCTCTGTAATATCAACCACTCTTCCCAGTTTTGGTGCTGTTTGCAAAGTTGCTGAGGGTACACTCTGCCTGATCATACAGATCATTAATGAAAATGCTGAACTGGACTGGACCCAGTATTGACCCTTGGGGTACACTGCTAGTCACTACACTTTTTGCCACTGATCATCATCCTCTGGGCCCAGCCATTGTGGTGGGTTGACCTTGGCTGACTGCCAATTGCCCACCAAGTTGCTCAGTATGACAAGGGAGAAAAATACCACAAAATGCTCATGGGTCAAGATAAGGACAGGGAGATCACTCAGCAATTGCCATCACAGGCAGAACAGACTCAACTTGAGGAAATTAATTCAATTTATTGTCAATCAGAGTTGGATAATGAGAAATAAAAATAAGTCTAAAAAACCATCACTCTAAATTCTTGCTTCTTTGCAGGCTCAACTTCACTCACAACTCTTCTAACTCCTCCCCCCCAGCAGCACAGAGGGATGGGGAATGGGGGTTGCAGTCAGTTCATAATGCATTATCTCTGCCTCTCTTTTTTCCTCGCCTGCTTCAGTGTGGGATCCTTCTCACAAGTGACAGTCCTTCATGAACTTCACCAATGTGGGTCCTTCCCATAGACTGCAGTTCCTCATGAACTCCAGCATGGGTCCTTTCCATGGAGTGCAATCCTTCAGGAACAGACTGCTCCAGCATGGGTCCCCCATAAGGTCACAGGTCCTGCCAAAAAACCTGCTCCAGTGTGAGCTCTCCATGGACCGCAGCTTCTTTCAGGGCACATCTACCTGTTCTGGTGGGGGTTCCTCACGGGCTGCAGGTGGATCTCTGCATCCCCATGGATCTCCATGGGCTGCAGGGGGACAGCTGCTTCATCATGGTCTTCACCACAGGCTGCAGAGGAATCTCTGCTCTGGCACCTGGAGCACCTCCTCCCCCTCCTTCTTTTCTGATCCTTGATGTCTGCAGAATTTTGTCTCACATATTCTCACTCCTCTCTCCCGGCTGCTGTTGTGCAGCATTTTTTACCCTTTTAAAAATATGTTATCACAGAGGTGCTACTAATGTCTCTGATTGGCTCAGGCTTTGGCCAGTGGTGGGTCCATCCTGGAGCTGGCTGAAACTGGCTCTTTCCAACATGGGGATAGCTTCTGCTGTCTCCTCTCAGAAGCTACCCCTGCAGACCCCCACTACCAAAACTTTGCCACATAAACCCAATATCATCATTCAGCCAATTCTCAATCTATCTCAGTGTCTGCTGATCCAGCCCAAATTTCATCGATTTCTCCCCTCATCTACCAGGCCAGTTGTATCATTGTAGAAGTTTATCAATTTGGTCAAGCGCGAACTCCTTTTGGTGAATCCATGCTGACTACTCCCAATTGCCATATTCTCCTTCATGTGTTTTTAAATGGTTCCTAGGTTTAGCTGCTTCATCAACTTCTCAGGAACGAGGTGAGGCTACCCAGCCTATAAAAGCTGTTAAAACTGTTTGACTCCTATAATGTCACCTGTAATAATGCCAGAATTAAGACTTTTCCCCAAGATAAAGCACATTGGAGCAAGTGGTAGGATAATCCTGGCTCCTAGCACCTATATTTTTTTTTTGTGTGAAAGCTTTTTTTAAACCCTAGAAACTCAAAGGACTTCTATGCATTCAAGGCACTTTGGATTCTACTTGAAGAGCTGAAAAATTTGTGAAATAATAAATTTTGTAGAAACTAGTGGAACTATGTGAACATACTGATTTTGATTTAAAAATAGGAATTGATCTTCTGCCAGACATTTTTAAAGTATAATGAAAATAAAGTTAAAAATTCTTTAAAAATTAGGTTTTTGGATTGCAAATAGATCTATCAAGTGATGAGAAGTTTATCCATAAGAGTTCAATGTTACTGTTGATCAGGGTAGGGAAAAGATAGGAAAAAGTTCTGGAGCTAACTACGAATACAATAATAGGCTACAGAGCTACAAATATATGTGTAAAGAATATAGAGAATATATAATAGAAAAAAAGGCAAAAATCAATTCAGCATCACTGTGATAGTAGAGATTAAACTTTAGTCTTCCTAAAGTTGATTACAGTTGTACAATTTATTTCTGCCAGCCTGGGATTTTATCCTGGGCCTTTACAATAATTAAACTTCATATAAAAGTCATAGAGATTTAGATGATGACAAAAGTTTTTGTCTTCAAGTATTATCATTTAGGAATGATACTCTATGTTAATCGAGCCAAGAGGTGTCTTTTGGAAAAGTATGCTTCTTGTATATCACATGTTCTATGTTATTGTATAGTTAAATATATGTCTAGAATGACCAGAACCTTGGATGCTTGCTTCTTATGGGAACTTTCTCATAAACTAAAATTTAAATAGCTACATAGGACATTCCTATTATCTGTTTAATAAGATCAAAATGGGAACATGCTCACATCTTACTCAACTGCTTCTTAAGAGGAGAATTTTCAGAGTGGAATTTGTTGATGTTTCTAAAGTTAATACAAAGCTTTACAATCTGCAATTTCAGACTTGGGCAACAGTTCTGTAGTGGTTTGGTTCGAAATATCCATTACTTACTTATTTTCCTTCTGTGAGATAAGAATTAGGAGAAAACAAAGCAGGCACAAAACTTAAAAGAATATAAAGAAGTTTATTAACAGACCTAAAAGAAAGAAAAAAAGTCAGACTAAACCTTCAGAACACTTCTCTTCCCCCCACCTTTCTCCCTTCTCCCACTGACAACATAAAAAGACAACCCTTGAGATTTTTTCAGTCAGTTTACCACCCCTATAATAATCTTTTTCAGTTCACTTAGGGAGAGGAGTCTCTCTTGATCATGCTATGGAGACATCTCCACAAGAAACAGTTCTCTCATGGCTTCAATGTCATAGAGAGACAGCCGCCCAGGATGGTTCTCTGCTCACATGTGAAAGTCCCTTCCCTCATCTTACAGCTTTCCCCACAGCTGTTTTCGAGGGTTCGATCTTGAGCTACTGGGGTACCATTTTAAGGATGAGCTGTTCAGAAGCAAAAGGTTCTCTTCACCTATCTCTGGGATCATCTTCATCTCTAGGAACAGAGGTCTTCTTCTTCCCTGGGAGCAAGGGTCTTCATCACTTTCATCTCTCTCTGTTCAAGTGTCATGGGTTAGCAAGCATAGTCCTGGAAGTGATGTTCTTGCAAAGGGGTGCTTACAGCTTCTTCTGTGACCTAACAGAACCTATCAGCTGGCCAGTTTGAATACGGACAATTCTTTAAGCCACTTAAAGTTGTGACCGCCTCTGTGATCCACACTTAAGAATAGACAAACCCCCCCACAGGTCTGTTTCGTTTCCGGTGCTGGGACAGGTGGCTGCGGGCCCCGGGCAGGGGCCAGCAGGCCCGGCCCAGGCCCTGCTTGGGCCAGGCCACGGCCATCCTGGAGCCGATGGGCCCTGTTCCACCCGCGGAACCCCCCCACAGTCCTGCTGTGGGCAGCTGGAGTGGCTCAGCTCCCTCCCCCTCCAGCGAGGCCAAGATTCAGCCGAAAGCTTCCCACCGATGTCCGGCAGAGATCATGTGACCAACAGCGATAAGCTTCATTCCAGCTGCAAGGCCTGGGTGAGATTAACCCTTTTAGTGCTGTGAAGAGCTGAAAACCTGAGGGAAGAGAGAAGATGCTTAAAGCTGAAATTCTGTTTTAAAGCCATGATATATCAGAGTACTCGTAATTTCATGAAGGCATGGGGGGTGGAGCGTTCAACTTGTACTTGTGAGCAAAAGCACCTGCACTACACTAAGGCTGACAGACCTGTAGTTTCCCAGATCCTCCTGACCCTTTTTGTAGATGGGTGTCTGTGTTGGTTTTTCATGGCCTGGTTCTTGGCAGTGGGAAGGTGTAGCGGGGTCAGTTTGTAACCAGGCAGAAACACCAATTTAGTGTAGTGGTTTGGTCCAAAATACTCATTACTGTTTATCTTCTGTGAGATAAGAATTAGGAGAAACGCAAAGCAGGCACCAAACTTGAAAGAATAAAAAGAAGTTTATTAACAGACCTAAAAGAAGGAAAAAA
>NW_008239044.1:68583-69105 GCF_000691975.1 Corvus brachyrhynchos | reverse complement strand
CTTTGTTTGTTCTTAAATGTGGATCACAGAGGCATGTCAAGCTTCTTAAGTGGCTTAAAAAAGTTGCCAATATTCAAACTAGCCAGTTGATTGGTTCTATTGGATCTAGAGGAAGCTGTAAGCACCTCTTTGCAAAGAATCACTTCCGTGGCTGATGGAGCCCTCTTTAACTAAAAACCCAAACTATGCTAAACCATGACAAGTTCACATGCATTGCTTTCTGCACTGAGGTTTCTCTAGTTTTCTTCTGGCTACAAAGCTATTTCAGAAGGACAAAGGTCCCAAGTTCTTATCACTAAGAGTTGTGGTGATGCCTTTTCCTGGTGTTAAAATCAAGAATCATACACGGTTAGAAGGGGAAAAGGGATTTTACCTTGGTATTTATTTTAAGGATCCTTAGGTGCACACGTCCAGGTCATATGCATCGAGATGCACCCCACCCAGTGTGTGTGTCCCCCCAACATCGGGTATAACCTTATAGGTTTTACTAATTAGCATATCTATCCAAGATTCCCCAATGAG
>NW_008239044.1:40860-68559 GCF_000691975.1 Corvus brachyrhynchos | reverse complement strand
TCCCCCGGGATGGTTCTATCTTGGTTTACAGAATATGTTCTGGAGAGGACTTGGGGTCTGGGGCACACTGATCCCTGGCTACGAAGCCTCTAAAATGTTTAGTCTCTTAGCTTAACAAACAAGTCCAAGAATGTAGGCAAAAAGCACTAGGAATACAGAAGCTGTAAGAAGGTATAACAGGGGTATAAAAGAAAAGGCAAAAATCTTCATGGCATCAGTGGCAGAATTAATTTTCAGTTGTGTTGAAGATGGCAGGCAGAATCTTCAGCCTGTCAGTGTGATGGTTTTAACATCTGACCACCCAAAACAGGACTCCTATTTTTATTTTTCTCCTTTTTATCCTTTATAAAAGTTTTTATGACTTAAATGATGAATAGAATAGAATAGAATAGAATAGGATAGAATAGAATATTTCAGTTGGAAAGGACTTACAATGATCATCTAGTCCAACTGCCTGACTACTTCAGGGCTGAACAAAAGTTAAAGCATATTATTAAGGGCATTGTTCAAATGCCTCTTGAACAGTGACAGGCTTGGGGCATTGACCACCTCTGTATGACACTGAACCGTGCCATAAATCAAATCCCTCCTGATGGGAGAATGGAGTAGTAGAAGAAGGAGAAGAAGGTTTAGGGAACATCAACAATCCTCCATTTTGATATTTTTTACTCTTATCTATTTACTACAAAGAGAAGCCCAAAACCTCTAAATTTTTCACCCTGTGACAATCTTACATAGTAGTCTATCACCTAATTCACACCACTGTATTTTCTAGTTCTTGTCTGATTGTTGGTAATTTTTTCCAAGATTGGAGGTTAAAACCGTGTTGTTCAGGGGGGTAAGAACCCTTAAAAACAGGCAGAGAAATATTCTTCTCACTCTGGGTTAGTACACTGTAGGAAGCCTGTTCCAGTGTTTGACCACCCTCTCAGTAAAGAAATGCTTCCTAATATCAAGTCTGAACCTCCCCTGCTTCAGCTACTTAATTTAAGTAGCCTTCTCGGACCTTCTGAGCTCATGAGAAGTTTATTACATGCTAAAATTATTTAAATTACTTTGTCTTCAAACAAATGAATTGCCTTTCTTTAGGTGATTAAACCTTTATTTTTGAGCTACTTGATTCCTGGGAAGACAAGTCCTTTGGAAAAGGAAATATTGTGTTTCTGTTTAGTGTAAATGAGCTTTACATGTTAGTGGTATAGTTTTTAAACCAAATTCTACAAGAAATTGGTAGTTGTGCCGTGATATCTGGTTTATGAATTTTATAATGTGTTACCAATGTTCTACATTTCCTTGCTACAATTATTCCGATGTTACTTTTTTCTTTTGTGTGAACTAGCAAAACTGTATATTGATACTCAGGAATCAGGCACTTGCAAAAAAGTGAACCTAAAGAATAATTTTGTATTTGATAATTCTGTAGGTACAAGCCTGTGCAGAAAGTGGATGGCGTTCCAGATGGTTTCACAGGAAGTGGTCAACAGACAGGCACATCTGCTGAACAAACTATAATTGCCCAAAGTCAACATCATCAACAGTTTTTAGGTATGAAAAGATGTTATACTGTCATCTCACTGATAATAGAACAAAAAGATACTCATAGGAGCTATATGTTCTGTATTGCAAGACTTCTGCAATATTTAATATTCATCATGCAGATATAAAACAAAAAAATGTGCAAAATCTATTTGCACAGTAGATTTAAAATATATTGTAATGCAAGTGAGGTGAAGACTCTGGGGCAAACTGCTCTGACAGATGTGCTCTGGAGTCAAGGATCATGCCGAGGGACTGTGGAGAGAGTTCCTGAAGTGGCAAGACCTCGAAATTAGCACCAAGAGGTGCCTCAGCACCCCACCTTCCCCCTCCAGCAGGAAGTGCTGAAGCTCTGACTCAGAGGCAGCTCTGACTCAGCGTGAGTGAGGTCAGGAGTGATAAGGTCCACTTTGCACCCTGTAACACCCCAGACACTTAATGTTTGGGGCTAAACTGAGGTTCCTTTGCTCTGGGTAGACGCAAGGGAGAAATACTGACCAGATATTCTCAAGAGGTAAAAATCCCACAAAGGTTTACTGGCAAAAAATAGAAAATCAAGGAACTTTGGCAAAACATTCAGTACAACATAAAATACTTATCACAGCATCAACTTAGCCCATTCAACTTAGCAACCTTTAAACCCATTTGATGCTACGTTCCATGAAAAGAGAGTTAGAAGAAGAAAGGGAGAAAGACAGGAAAGATATAGCAAAACAGACATATAGCTACCAACTCCTGGGTTCCAGCAATGTAACAGATAGAAAACTCCAACATGAAGGTAGGGTTAAAGAACAACATGCTTGCCTTGTGGTCAGCCTTCTTAAACCCTTGGCCCTTCGTGGGCCTTCCTCCCAGGTAGGACTTCTGGTTGCTCAGTCACTCAGGGGCTGGGTTAAGCAACACTGGGGGACTGCCTCCAGTGTGCTATGATTGACAGAGACTGCGGGGCTTGGGGGTATGGGGGGCAGGGCACCACCTCACCAGAGCAAGGCCTGACCCGCCCCCTACTACACATATTCCAAGCATCCTAAAATGTCTCCAGACATTGATCTTTCCAGTCTCTGACACACCCCTACAAAAGCAGCTCCTAGGGTGCAGAGTAGGTAAACAGGGCAGGGTGTGGCAGTTCAGGAATGTAGAATGCAGTCACCCACCAGCTCAAGAGGAGAGCTCAGTTGGTGGTCATTACATTCTCGGAAGGAGCTCAGCTATGGTATCCACTTGGCAGGGAGCTATGTCCTCTGGACTTGCCAGAAAGGATGTGGTGACACAGACAGAGCTGCCATGAAAACACGCAGCCATCTAGGTCTTGGGCTACAGGGAATGCCAGAGCCTGGCACTGGTATTGGATGGCAGTAGAGACAACAGCTGTGTGAGGTGTGATAAAGTGGGTGATCTGCTCAGCCCAGGGACAGAGCTAAGAGAGGAGGTAGAAAAGTTAAGAAGTATCAGGGACTCTGAATGGTTGAGACACTCTGCCATTCCTGAGGCAAATGCACCAGCTGGCCACACCACAAGAAGAAAAGGATCCCTTACACTCTCACCACCAGGCAGAAGGAGGGGACCTAAGAGATGGGAGGGAATGGAAACAGGTCTTTACTCAAGGCAGCAGGCAAATCCCCTCCTGGCCTACCTCACCTTCCCAGCTGCAATACAATAAGTATGAGGCTCTAGAACTTGAAGACCAGGTACAGAATTGTCAAGGTTGGAAGAGACCTCCAAGATCATCTAGTCCAACCATCAACCCAGCACCTCCATAGTCACCTTTAAACCATATCCCCAAGTGCCACATCCAGATGCCTCTTGAACACAAATACAACATGGGCACACTACAATATGGACAAAGGTCCATCCAGGTTGGAGGAGTTGCCTAGGGTGAGTAAGTCTACGCCCCTGCATCACAACTGCCTCAGTCAAGGAAAAATAGAGCAATTGTCATTGGTGACTCCCTTTAAGAGGAACAGAGGCCTGATATGCTGACTGGACCCAACCCATAGGGAAATGTGGTGCCTCCCTGGGGCCTGGGTAAGAGACATTACCAAGAAACTCTGTAGCCTGGAACAGCCCTCTGATTATTATCCATTACTGGTTTTTCAGGTGGTCAACAATGAAGTCCAAAAAAAAAGTCTAAGGACAATCGAGAGGGACCTCAGGGCTTTGGGATGACTGGTTGAAGGATCTGGAGCATGAACAGTTTTCTCCTCTATTATGTCAGTTACAGGGAATGATGGAGGCAGAAATAGGAAAATCATGCAGATGAATACCTGGTGCTGAGCCAGGTGTCACCAGCAGAATTTGGTTTTTTTCATCATGGGTTGTTTTACATGACACTGAGCCTGCTGACAACAGCTGGGGTACACCTGTCTCAAAGGGGAAAAGGATCCTTGTTAGTTAGCAGGGCTCACTGAGAGAACTTTAAACTAGATTTGAAGGGAATAAAATCAGGAACAATGGAAATAAGCCTGGGAGTGGCACGCCACTGACGGATGGTGTGCTAGTGAGGTCCTTCAGTCTGCTGTCTCGATAGAGGTAAGGGATGGAGATCCATGCAGTAGAAAGGATGCACGGGTTATTGATGTGCTAGAAACCACAGAAGCAGCTGAGAATGGTCAAGCAGAAATTAGAGCTTCTCCCCCAAAAAGGTAGTGGATCAATAACACAACTTAAGTGTATTACATCAATGTATTCAGCATGGGCAACAAACAGGAGGAACTGGAAGCCATGGTGCAGCAGGAAAACTATAACATAGTTGCCATCACAGAGACATGATGGAACAAGTCACACAACTGATGCAGATGGTCTTTAAGGTGCCTTCCAACCCAAACCATTCTATGATTCTGTAACCTGATCTCCTTCTATGACAAGGTGACCTGCCTAGTGGATGAAGGAAAGGCTGTGGATATTGTCTACCTAAACCTCAGTAAAACCTTTGACACTGTGTCCCACAGCATTCCTGGAGGAACGGGCTGCTCATGGCTTGGATGAGTACACTGTTCCCTGGGTAAAACACTGGCTGGATGGCCAGGCCCAAAGAGTGGTGATGAATGAATTTAAATCCAGTTGGTGGCTGGTCACAAGTGGTGTTCCCCTGGGCTCAGTATTGGGGCCAGTCCTGTTTAATATCTTTATCAATGATCTGGATGAGGGGATTGAATGTGCCTCTGTAAGTGTGCAGATGACCTCAAATTGGGCAGAAGTGTTGATCTGTTGAAGAGCAGGAAGGCTTTGCAGAGGGATCTGGACAGGCTGGATCGATTGGTCGAGGTCAGTGGTATGAGGTTCAACAAGGTGAAGTGTTGGGTCCTGCATTTGGGTCACAACAACCCCATGCAATGTTACAGGCTGGGGGAAGAGTGGCTGGAAAGTGTCAGAAAAGGATCCGGGGGTGCTGGTCAACAGCTGGCTGAACTTTAGATGGCAGTGTGTCTGGGTGACGAAGAAGGGCAATGGCATCCTGGCTTTTATGGTTGCTTATGTAAAAATGCTTATTAAATATGTTGTTGCAGTAATTGTACACTTTGTTTTGAATTCATATATTGGGATTTTGAAGCACCACATCTTTTGGCATAACCTTGCTGTGTACCAAAATCATTGGGAAACTTAGGCTATAGTTAGCAGGTTTTTGAATTTTCCCTTCCACTGTTCCCATAGTTGACAGTGCATTTTTCCCCCCATACCAGTATATCTGTTGGAAACACTTATGAGAAATAGTAAAAGCACGTTTGCTACAGTTGAAAGGCTTTTAAATTTCAAGTAAATATATGCTGCTGAGTCTACTAAACCCTAACATTCATGTCAATTCAAAAACTCTTTGGTTGATCAAAATAAAAACTATTACATTATATTGATCTCTTATATACTGACATGAATATTCTGAAAATGAGTCTTATCTTTTTTCTAATATACAGATACAATATGTATGTGCAATCATTTTTATCTGTTACCTATCAAGAATAATTTAACATCTCCTTTTGTTTTAAAAATAGCTAGCTGGTTTGTTCACAACTTTATTGCAACTTTAAAATATATTTAGTATGAAAGACATTCCTCTTTGGGCATTATGACCTTCTAGACTTTATTTCTTTACATCATCCTTAAATGTTTTCTAATCAAACTGTAATTGGCATCATTTGCAATAGCTTTTTTCTGTTATGTTGTCATGGAAACAGATGCATCTCGAGTACTTCCAGAGTTTGGAGAAGTTGAAATATCTTCTCTGCCAGATGGTACTACCCTTGAGGACATAAAATCATTGCAAAGTCTTTATCGAGAACACTGTGAGGTAAGAAAAGTGTCTTTTCACAGAAATCATTCTTTGAAAATTCATGTTTTCTAGTAAGAATCAGTACAACAGGGTGACTGACACAAAACAGATTGCAGGCAGCCTACTTGTACCTTATGTGATCCTCAAATATTTTGCTTATTCAGAAAGGATATTTGCAAAAAAAACCCTGAAATTTCTCTCTTAACAGGGAAAAAAAATAACATGTAATAGAATACCGATACTGGAATGTAATCATGTGTAGGTTTTGAGAATTTTAGATAAAACAAACTTTAGATAATATATATACAGAATTTTGCTTTTTTTTATATGAGTTGAAATCAGATTAAATTATTATTTCTAATGTTTATGTTAAAAACAAACTTTTTTTTCAAGTTTTAAAGAAGCAGGTTGCTTAAGAACTTAAGGCTGCATGTTATATTGAATAACGTGTTTTAAAATTATTGTTGAAGGTGCTTTAAAGCATGTAATGAAGTAACAAAATTAATGAAATAGGTTTCCTTTGTGTTTGCAATAGTGTTAAAAGTTCCGTTTAAGTGAATTCACCTGAGATATGTGCTTAGGCTCTTTTCTGGAGGGTTGATCTTAGTCACTTGGCCTGATCTAAATCTGCGGTTACACTAGTCCAGACAGTTGGAAAAATTTTTGCTAAAAAGTTATTAAAAAGGATATTATATGTTTATTTATAAGCATACCTTTTAATATTTTTTTCTGCAAAATGGCCAGGGGCAGCGATACCCCTGGAAAGAATTGGGGGGAATCACTTAGAAGACTATCTGCACTGATTTTATATTTCTTTAGGCAATAGTGGATGTTATTGTGAATCTTCAGTTTAGCCTGATAGAAAAATTGTGGCAAACTTTCTGGCGCTATTCTCCCTCTGCTCCAGCTGATGACACAGCTATTATTGAACTGAGGTCAGTAAATGTCTCTTTGCTTACTGTTCCCCATCATGATACAACAGCAGGAGTCAAATCAAAGAAAGACTGTTTTACATATAGGCTAAGAACCTTTTCTGATATCAGTAGTTTTTCAGGTTAAATTGGTGTTGTCTGCTATTTGATATATAGGGTGTTGGTATATGTCAAACTGCAGCCTTGAAATGATTGTATACATCTTCTATTTTTTCCTTTGGATTACTAAATTCAAAGTATCTTTTCCCAATGTATTGTCTGGTCTGTTTAAATTGCAAGGACCATTTTTATCATACCTCTGCATTATTTATGGTCTGGAGCTGAACTTTGGAGGCTATTTTTTCCCCCAGTTTCATATGGCGAAGTTAGAGTTTCAATTGGATGTAACAGAGACATCTATAAAGTTTTCATTAAATAATCTATTTCAAAATCCATTGTACTTTTCTTATCTGTATGTAAATGCATTTCCATTTATTCACAACAGCAATCTGAGTGAAATAGAAAGTCGACTTCCAAAAGGAAAACTAATTACTCTGTGCAAAAATGAGTCTATTCTGAAATGGATGGGTAACTGTGACCATGTGATGTACCAGGCTTTGGTGGAGATTCTCATTCCTGATGTCCTTAGACCTATTCCTAGTAAGTCAAACACAGATAACATTTCATAACACTGTCTTTTGTTTTGTTTTATGTGGTGAGATTTTTGTGCCTCATGTGAAACTTTTGGGAATGATTTTGAAGGATGTAAACGTAGTGTCTGTGTCATTTTTCCTTAATTCTGTTGAGTAGAAAGGTGTACTGGAGTTGATGTAAGCATTGTACTTAAAGAAAAGCAGAGTGGATGCTTCATTGCATTTAGGAAAGCCTCTAGAATTTTTATGAATATATTTTCTTATGAATTATGCCTTTTTTAACTGCAAATTCTAAGTTTTTATTAAAGATAAAAATGGCTTTCTTTATATACTAGCTCTAGTCTGACAGCTGTGAATGCACTATGGCCCTGAGCCTGAGTCCAGTAATGTCAAGACAGTCTTTCTGTTGACCTCAGTAGGCTTTAGTTTAAGTTTTTTATATATAAGTTCTAGTTGTTAATAAAAGTAAAATGTATATGCTTTGTCATTTCATTTTTGGATAATTAAACATTAATGTATTATCAGTGGCTGCTAAAACCTTATCAGTTTTGATACCTATTAAACCAACACTATCAAACATCTTAAGTCTTGTTTATTGTTCCAATCTATATTTTCTATTTCCAGTATGAAGGACTCATCAATTGATTCTAATATTATGGCCAACTGACTATTATCAGTAATAGAGCATTCTTTTCAAAGCTGATTTTATAGCATCCATCATTGCTCAAGCATGGTATTTTTTTATGGCTGCTTTTGGTAGTAAACGATTTTTAATTTTTTTTCCAGGAAGGATAAATTCTTTTTAAAAACATCTATTGCATGTTTTGTATGTTGTGTTAAATCTTGAAAAGTAATTATAATTACATATATTAATATAAAATATAATATATAATATTAAAAGAAATTATAAAATAAATATTAGGAACCAACAGGGAGACACCTGTAAAATGCCACAAAGGAATTAGGTTGTGTTCCTCTAAAAAGGTGACAAGGTCAATAGGCCCACTAAAGTGCCTCTATAGCAATGCATGCAGCATGAGTAACAAACAGGAAAAGATGGAAGCCTCTGTGCACCTGGAAAGCTATGATTTAATACCATCACTGAAACTTAGTGGGACAAATCACACAACTGAAACTCTGCAATCAATGGCTATAAACTGTTCAGAAAGCACAGGCAAGGAAGAAGGGGTGGAGGGGCTGCCCTCTAAAAAAATGGATTGACTGGAGAGAGTTGTCTTTGAAGACAAGTGCTGAATGGGTTGAGAACTTTTGGGTAAAAATAAGGGAAAAGCCAACAAAGGAAACCTCGTGGTTGGTGTTTACTACGGGCTGCCTGATCAAGGTGAGCCTGTTGATGGTGTTCTTACTTCAGCTACAGGAAGCATCACACTCGCAGGCTCTGATCCTCCTGGGGGACCACCTTGACACCAGCAATCTCTCTTCCCACATCTTTCAAGACCCTGAATTTCAAGTCAGGGGCTGGGAGAAAGAAGTCACTCCCATCATGGGAGAAGATCAGGTTTGTGACCACCTGAGGAACCTGAGCATACACCAGTCCATGGGATGACAGGAGGAGCTGGAAGCCATTGTGCAGCAGGAAAACTATGACATAGTTGCTGTCACAGAAACATGGTGGGATGACTCACATGACTGGAGTGCTGCAATGGATGGCTATAAACTCTTTAGAAGGGACAGGTGAGGAGAGAGGTGGCAGGGTAGCCCTGTATGTTAGGGACTGTCTCAATTGTCTGGAGCTTAATGATGGTGTCTATAGGATTGAGTGTTTACTCAAGAATCAGGGAGAAGGCCAAGACAGATTTGGCAGGAGTCTGTTATAGCCCACCCAACCAGGATGAAGAGGCAGACAAAATATTCTATAACCAGCTGGGAGAAGTCTTATTAATCACTAGCCCTTGTTCTTGTGGGAGACTTCAACTTATCAGATGTCTGCTGAAAATACAACACAGCAGAGAGGAAACAGTCTAGGAGGTTCCTGGAGTGTGTACAAGAGATCTTCCTGACACAGCTGGTAAGTGAGCCAACTCGGGAAGGTGCCCTGCTGGACCTGTTGTATGTGAACAGTAATGGACTTCTGGGTGATGTCTTAGGCAAAGCGATCATGTAATGACAGTTTTTGATTCTTGGACAAGTAAGGAGAGGTGACAACAGAACTGCTAGCTTGGACTTCCAGAGGGCAGACTGGCCTGTTTAGGAGACTGGTTGAGAGAGTCCTTTGGGAGGCAGTCCTGAAGGGCTAAGGAGTCCAGGAAGGCTAGACATTCTTCAAGAAGGAAATCCTAAAGGCACAGGAGCAGACTGTCCCCACGTGTTGAAAGACGAGCCGGCGGGGATGACTGGCTTGGCTGAACAGAGAGCTTTGGCTGGAACTTGGGGGGAAAAAAAGGAGAGTTTATGACCTTAGGAAGGAGGGACAGGCAACTCAGGAGGACTACAAAGATGTCGGGAGTTTATGCAGGGAAAATATGAGCCAGCGATGTGCCCAGGTGACCAAGAAGGCCAAAGACATCCTAGCTTGAGTCAGAAATAGTGGGACCAGCAGGACATGGGAAGTGATTGTCCCCCTGTATTTGGCACTGGTGAGGCTGCACCTCATATTGTGTATACTTCTGGGCCCCTCACTTCAAGGAAGATATTGAGGTGCTGGAGCATATCCAAAAACAGGCAACGAAGCTGGTAAAGGGTCTGAAGCACAAGTCTTATGAGGAGCGTCTGAGGGAGCTGGAGTGTGGGGAAAAGGAGGCTCAGGGGAGACCTTATGTCTCTACAACTACCTGAAAGGAGCTTGCAGCAAGGTGGGGGTCTCTACTCCCTAGTAACAAGTGATAGGACAAAGGGAAATGGCCTCATGTTGCACCAGGAGAGGTTTAGAGTGAATATTAGGAAAAATTTCTTCAATGAAAGGGTTGTCAAGCCTTAGAGTCACCATCCCTGGAGGTATTTAAAAGACATGTAGCTGTGGCACTTAGGGACATGGTTCAGTGGTAGACTTGGCAGTGTTAGGTTAATAGTTGGACTCAATGATCTTAGAGGTCTTTTGCAACCTAAATAGTTCTATGATCCTGTGACCGAACAAGTTGCATGCCAGGTTCCTGAAGGAACTGATGTAGTTCACAAGCCATTCTCCATTACATTTAAGAAGTCATGGCAGCCAGACTGCATTACCAGTGACTGGAAAAAAGGAAACATTGCACCCATTTTTAAAAAGTGTAAAAATGAGGATTCTGGGAACTACCAACCAGTTGGCCTCACCAGTTACCTGTAAGATCATGGAGCATGTAAAGGAAACTTCCCAGTCTGACCATTTAGGAGACTCTCTGGCAGTCACACTCCAAACACCAGAGACTTTAACTGCTGGGACCAAAGCCCCTTCGCAGTGGCGGCTCCAGTGAGCCAAAGGGAGCCACTGCACACCCCACTCACACACAGTCAGACCAGGTTTCCTTACCGGTTTGACCCCAGGTTTCCCATAGCAGAGTCTCAGATGTCTCATTCCATAAAGCAATTTATTCACTGCCCAGCAACACAGAAACAGCCTGAGCTGGTGCCTCTGAGGAGTCTCGTGAATGGTCAGACTGGGTAGTTTTCTTAACAGAGCAGATTCTCCTGGAAGCTACATTGATGACAGGGGGGACATTAGACACAGCTGACATGGCTTCACCAAGGACAAATCGTGTCTGATTAATCTAGTGGCCTTGTATGATGGAGTGACTGCATCAGTGGAAAATGGGAGAGCTACAGATGTCATCTACTTGGACTTCTGTAAGGCCTTTGATACAGTCCCCCAAAATATTCTGACCACTGTTAGATGGTGTTGTGGTTTAACCCCAGCTGGCAAATAAGTACCACACAGATGCTCCCTCCCCCCCTAGTTGCATGGGGAATCAGAAAAAAAAGTAAAACTTGTGGGTTAAGAACAGTTTAAAAATTGAAACAAATTAAAATATAATAATACTAATATTGTTAATGATTATAATAACAATAATAATAATTGCAATGAAAAGGAGAGAGAGAGAGAGAGAGAAATAAAACCCAAGAAATACAAGTGATGCACAATACAATTGCTCTCCACCCACTGACTGATGCCCAGCCTGTCCCTGAGCAGCGATTGATCACTTCCAGCTAACTCCCTCCAGTTTATATCCTGGGCATGACATTCTATGGTGTGGAATATCCATTTGGCCAGTTCAGGTCTCCTGTCCCAGTCATGCTCCCTCCCAGCTTTTTGTGCACCTCACTGGCAGAGCATGAGATACTGAAAAGTCCTTGACTTAGGGTAAGCTCTACTTGGGAAAAACCAAAACATCCATGTGTTATCAACATTACTACAGAATCATGGAATCATTTAGGTTGGAAAAGACCTCTAAGATATAGTCCAACCTTTAACCAATCACCACCTTGTCAACTAGACCATAGCACTAAGTGTCACATCCAGTTTTTTCTTGAAAACCTCCAGGGATGGTGACTCCATCACCTCCCTGGGCAGTCCATTCCAATGTGTAACAACCTTTTCCATGAAGAAATTCCTCCTGATGTCCAGCCTGAACCTCCCCTGGCGCAGCTTGAGGCTATGTCCTCTCATCCTGTCGCTAGTTGCCTGGGAGAAGAGGCCAACCTCCACCTCACCACAACCTCTGTTCAGGTAGTTGTAGAGAATGATAAGATCACCCCCTGAGCCTCCTTTTCTCCAGGCTAAACAACCCCAGCTCCCTCAGTCACTCCTCATATGACTTACTCTCTAGACCCTTCACCAGCTTCCTTGTCCTTCTATGGACTTGCTCCAGACCTTCAATGTCCTTCCTTTAGTGAGTGGTCCAGAACTGGACACGGCACTCGAGGTGTGGCCTCACCAGTGCCCAGCAGAGAGGGACAATTACTTCTCTGGTCCTTCTGGCCACACTATTTCTGATACATGGCCTTCTTGGCCATCTGGGCACACTGATGGTTCATGTTCAGCTGGCTATCGACCAAAACCTCCAGGTCATTTTCCACTGGGCAGCTTTCCACCTGCTTTTCCCCAAGCCTGTAGCATTGCATGGGGTTATTGTGACCCAAGTGCACGACTTGGCACTCGGCCTTGTTGAACCTCATACAATTCACCTCAGTCCATCAATTCAGCCTGTCCAGACCCCTCTCTGTAGGGGTGATCTGCTCCAAAACATTCCACCCTTGGCTGGATCCCATCAAGTCCCATAGACTTGTGTATGTCTAACTGATGTAGCAAGTAGTGATATATTTGCTAGGTGGAAGGAGTCCCACAACTGGAGTGCTGGGATGGAGGGCTACAGGCTGTTTAGGAGGGATAGGCAGGGCAGGTAAGATGGAGATGTGGCACTATATGTAAGGAAGAGGTTTGATTGTACAGCCCTTACAGTTGGCAATGATGTGGTAGAGAGCCTCTGAGTGAGGCTTAAGGGGATGGAAAACAAAGGAGATATTATAGTGGGTGTTTATTACTGATCACCCAGCCAGGATGTAAGCAGTGATGAGTTATTCTGTAAGCAATTAGGAGAAATTGCTGGATCAGTAGCCCTTGTCCTTATGAGAGATTCCAACTTCCCAGACATCAAGTGGGAATATCATCCTGCTGACATGAGCAGGCCTTGGGAAGTCTTGAAGCTTGTGGGAGGTAATTTCTTGTCACAAGTACTCTGTGAGCCAACTAGGAAAGATGCCCTCCTAGACCTGTTGTTTGTGACTAGAGAAGGACTCTTGGGAGATGTGATGGTTGGTGGCTGTCTTGGCCACAGTGATCAACAGTTGGACTCAATGATCTTAATGATTCTATGATCATGGAACGTTTGAGTTTAAAATTTTAAGTGTAGTGAGAAAAAAACATCAGCAGAGTTGCTACACTGGACTTTAAGGAAGCAAACTAAGCTATTGAGGGAGATACTTAGCAGAGTACCTTCAGAATCTGCTTTGAGGGCTTAGGGGCCCACGAGTTCTGGTCAGTTTTAAAAAGTATTTAAAAGACAGATGTGGTGCTTATGGACATGGTCATTTGCTTTCTTCTAGTCCTCATTAACTTTCCCTGATCGCCATGACCTTTCAAAGATAATTGAGAGTGGCCTTACAGTGAAATTAGCCAGCTCCCTCAGCACTCATGGGTGCATCTGATCAGGTCCGTGTACTTATGCATCTCCAATGTTTTAAATGTTTCCCTAACTGGGTCATCCTCTATTGAGGAGAATTCTTCCTTGCTGCAGACTTTTCCTCTGGTCTCAGAGGCTTTGGATTCCTGAAGGTAGTCCTTATCAGTAAAGACTCAAGTGTAGAAGGCATCCAGTACCCCAGCCTTTGTCATTAGGTTCCCTGCCCCCATTCGGCACCAGGCCCACATTTTCTCTGGTCTTCATTTTTTCTGCTGATGTACCTATAGAAACCCTTAATGTTGCTCTTCAGTTTCAACTCCAGGTGGGCTTTGGTTTTCCTAACCCCATCTCTGCACACTTGGACAGTGTCTCTGCATTCCTTCTGGGTCACTTGCTCCTTTTTGCAGCTCCTGTGTGCTTTTCATGTTTTAGTCGTGAGCTCCTTGTTCATCCACACAGACCTGTCACCTTTGCTTGATTTCCTGCTCATTGTGATGGACCATTCTTGAGCTTGGAGGAGGTGATCCTTGAATATCAAACAGGTCTCCTAGATCCAGTCTGCTCTCCAGGACTGTCTCCCATAGGATTCTTCCAAGCAGGTCTCTGCACAGGCCAAAGTCTGTTCTCCTGAAATTTGGAGTTGTTATCCTGCTATTTGCCTTTTTCTATCCTCTCAGTATACTCAACTCCACCATCTCATGGTCAATGCAGCTCAGACTCCACCCAAGCTTTATATCACCAACAGTTTGTAAGAATTGTAAGAAAAGTTTCCTTGTTTGTAAGAATTGGCTCCAGCAGTGTCTCCTTTTCAGCCCTGTTTTGCCAATTACAAGCTCTCTCTTTTCCATAACACCCTGCTTGCCAACTCATTCCAGTATTCCTTCACTTGATTGTAGGTCGTCATCTCCCTCCCCTGTTATTTCTAGTTTAAAGTTTTCCTCACCAGGTTGTCCAGCCTGTTGGTAAAGATGGTTTTGCCCCACTTGGTCAGGTGTATCCCATCTCTCTCTAACAATCTTCAATCTTTAAAAAAGGGTCCCTATGGTCATAAAATACAAATACCGACTATCATTGCCAGCTGGGCAACCAACTGTTGACCCACAGGATACTTCCATTCCCCCTCAAGATCTTGCTTTTCACTGGAAAGACCAATGAGAAAACTACCTGGGCCCCCATACCCTTGACCATTGCCCCATGATGCATGTAGTCACACTTGATATGTTCCAGGTCTCCTCTGGCAGTATTGGTGCCCACGTGAAGATTTGCAAGGAGTAATAATCTGAGGGTCAGACAAACCTTGTCAGTATCACCACAGCATCCTAGATCCAACCCCCAGCAAGCAGTAAATCTTCCAACACAGCAGGTCAGGTTGGCAGATGTGGGCCCCAATCCCCTATAGCATGGAGTCTCCCACTATTATCAGTTGTCACTTCCTTGTGGTGCTGCTCCATGGCTCAGGCTTAACTAGCTCTTAGACAGAGTTCCCAGACCCTCATCTGCTGTGAGGGTACTGCATCTGTTCTTTGCTGGAGATATGCAGGTGAAGCAGGAGCCTTCTTTATGTTTCCAGAAGTCACAGGCTTCCAGCCTTTGCCATTTCCTAATCCAATTAGCACAGACCACCTGATCCTCCTTCAATACAGCTGAGACTTCAGGCTGCAGGGTCTTGAAAACGATCCAGTAGATCTCTTTCTCACCTTCTCTGATACTGCACAGTCTGCTGACCTCTTCCTGCACTTCTTTGGCAACACAGGTCCTGTTCCACTGCACACCTTCTGCAGGCAAGAAAACTGTCTCGCTCTGCCCCAGCCTCAGCAAGAGACCCCAAGCACTTGTTGTACTCTGAGAGCTGCATCTTCCCTCAGGAGTTCGATCTGAATTGAGGCCTCCGATGTTATAGGGATAGTTCCTTCAATGGCTGGAGGTGGTACCCTGTGACACATTAACACCATTGCTGAGGACGTGAATGCTGTTCTCTCTTCTGACACAAGTACTGCATCTTTTGTCTGCCTCTGTTAGCTATGCTGTAAGAAGCAACTCAGGAAAATATTTGCAAGTACTGCTTTGTAGAAATACCCCATCATAGGCAGGTTTCTTTTTTTCTGGACAATCAGAAAGGTACCAACAGCAGCTAGCAAAAAAAAAAAAAAAAAGGGGAAAATGTGTTTAATTTAGTAAGGATGCAAACTGATAATTCTATTTTTGAGTTTCATCTTTTTTCTTTTCCTGATTTTCAGAATTTGGGGAAACCTACTCTTTCACATAACTTCCTAATAAATATTACCATAAAAGAAATTAATAGTGAAGAAAACTTTTTGAAAAGCAAGCTCTAAGTAAAATTTGGTCAGTTGAAATTTTTGTGAAAACATTTCAGTGCCCACAAAATGAATTAAAAACTACTGTGTGGGAAAAAGCCAAATTTCTTTGTTTAAAAAGAAGCCAAACACTTTATACTTCAGTCAGGATTAAAATTTATTATTATCTAATGATTCTAGCAAAAGACCAGAGCCACTGTGTATTAATGGCAATAGATCCTTTCCCCTGAGAATGGCCTTTTTATCTCTTCACATGTGACAGGATGGACAGCACCAAACTTGTTTGGGAGTTCCTCTTCCAGGCAGAGAAGTTATGTTCAAGATATTTTTCATGTTGTATTTGTCAATTTCAGCAATTACAAATACCAGAAAGACTGCAAAATCTTATTTGTGTAGAAGAAATATTTCAGATGAAAAACCCAAGCTTTTTGAAGGCTTATTCAAAAATACACGTTTTCCTTTTAACCTTTTTTGCTGTATCGTTTGATGTGTGTTTAGTAACACTGCAAACTATCTGAATGAGCTTTTTTTTTATTCTGTAGGTAATAAATTAACATGAGCTAATGCTTTGTTAATTAGCAAGTGCATACAAAAATGTTAATGTAGAAACATATGTGGGTTAAATGATCGACAGTGAAAAAGAGTGTTTGTTCTTTGTCTGGAAACCTCAAGAAAGAAAAAAGAAAAAGCCCATTCCGTAGAGCTAACTCAGAAGTTTTATAAGTCCAAATTAAATTTCAGATGAGCATCCACATTTGGGGACAGTAACATAAACCAGTTATCACTACAAATTTGAAGAAAATAATGCTGTGAAAAATAAAATATTTCTTTTTTTTTAAGCAAATTGGCTAACTTTGCTAGCAGAAGTTCTTAATTACAGGATTCATCGATTACTCAAGCTGAAAAAGGGCATTTCTCAGGTGACTTCCACGAGAAATTAATTCTTACTCTACCAAACGTGCTGTTTTGCCTCATAAACAAAATCCAGTCTTGCACTGTTTCTTCTTAGATGTAGTAAAAAATAAATCACTTATAGATAGTAATATTTCCCTTTTCTGTTTTTTTTCTTCTTTGTTACTGTAGCAGCATTCATTCTCCACCAAGTTTTCACACCAGTATGAGCAATCCTACCTTCTGTTCATTTAATACATTCTTATATATTCCTTATTGATACAGTTGTTGAACATTTCACATTGCATTTTGTTCTTCAGAACTAAAATAAAAAGCATGTTGGCAATGGTTCAGGGTACTTCAAGCTTACTTGAGGAAACTGAAGTATTGCAATAATTGCTGTTTCCTGTGGGGTTTTGCTCTTTAAAAGCAAAAGCACTTAGGCAAAAATTGATGGCAGAAAATTCATGATGGAATTTTTCAGGAGATAAGAAACAGTTGTTACAATCACTAATGTACCTGTCGGAATGCCAAAAAGAATTTTCACTGCTGATCATAAGTTTTTTGAAGGGATCTTAGGTGAAGTGGTCAGTTCTGTTTGTTAAATCAGAAACTAAATAATTGTTACATAATATAGAATGAAAGAATAATTCAGGTTGGAAGGGACCTCAGGAGGTCTCTAGTCCAACCTCCTGCTCAAAGCATGGTTAATGCTGAATTCAGACTTGTTTGTTCAGGGCTTTACCCTGTCAGGTCTTGAAAACATCTAAGGATGGAAACTACACAAAGCTCTCTGGGTGACCAGTTGCATTGCTTAACTGTCTTCCTGGGTTGCTTTTGCTCTGCTTTGTTGTCCCTCTAGCAGATAGGGACAGCTCTGCCGTTCAAGTCCCTCATGAAAACTGGAGCCTGTGAACATGAAGCTTATTCCAGTTACCTGAAGGAGACCTGTATTGGCTTTACATGGCAAGCTTTTGGTAGAGATGGGGGGTGCACAGATGCCTTCTATGAGAAGATACCAGAAGCTGTCCCCATGTCAGAAAGGGACGGACACTTTCAGCTGGCTTCAAGATGGACCTGCCACTGGCCAAGGTCTGAACCAATCAGAGACATTAGTAGCATCTCTGTGGTAAAATATTTTTTAAAAGAGTAAAAAATGCTTCACAACAGATTCCAGGAGAGAGGAGTGAGAATATATGAGAAACAACTCTGCAGACACGAAGGTCAGTGAAGGAGGGGAGAATGTGCTCCACTTGCTGGAGCAGAGATTTCTCTGCAGCCCATGGGGAAGACCATGGTGAAGCATTGTCACCCTGCAGCCCATGGAGGATCCCACATGAGAAGAGGCAAAATTCCCATTCCTGGGCACCCTATCGAATTTCCTTGTTATCCTTGCTTCAAGCAGGGGATTAAGCTAGACACCTCCAGCGTTCCCTTCCAGCTTGAGTTTTTCTTTGATCCTACATTTTATAAGAGATGGTATATTGAGTGTCCATGTCCAGGTGTTGTCAGTGGAGGAGCTGCAGGGGTGGTCTCTGTGAGAAGAGGCCAAGGACTCCCCTGTGTCAGAGCCAGCTCCCGCCTGCTCCAAAAGGGACCCACCACAGGACACAACTGGAACAATCAGCTACAGTGGTGGCACCTCTGGGAAAACAGTTAAGAAAGGACAAAAAATCTGCACATCAGCTGAGAGAAGTGAGAAAAATGTGACAGAAGCAATGCTGTAGACACCAAGGTCAGTGAAGAAAGAGGGGAGGAGGTGGTCCAGGCACCAGAGCAGATTCCCTTCTAGCCCATGGAGAAGACTGTGCAGGTCATCTCCCTGGACCCCATGGAAGACCCCTCAAGAGCAGGTGGATGTACCCCGAAGGAAGCTGCAGCCCATGGAGAGCCCATGCTAGAGCAGGGTCCTGTCAGGAATGGTGGTCCCGTGGGGAGGAGCCCATGCTAGAGCAGGTTTTCTGCTGGAACCTGTGACCTTGTGAGGAAACTAATGCTGGAACAGTCTGTTTTTGTAGGACTTTACCCTATGGAAAAGACCTATGCTGGAGCAGTTTGTGAATAACTGCAGCCTATGGGAAGGATCCATGTTCAAGAAGGTCGTAAAGGACTGTCTTCCATGGATGAGACCCCATACTGGAGCAGGAGAAGAGTGTGAGGAGGAAGGAGAGGCAGAGTGTTATGAACTGACTGCAACCCCCATTTCTTGTTGCCCTGTGCCACTTGGGGGGAGGAGGTAGAAGAGTTGGGAGTGTTGGTGATTGAGGCACGGACCCAGACCGGCAGGGAATCTGAATTGTTTATTCAAAGAAATGAGCTGATTTTATACACTTTTCCAAGGCACAGTATTTCCTTATATGGTAATTCTCACTGCGTGACCTATCCCGTGTTGCCACATCAGCAACACACTTTCCAAATGTCCTTCTATGGGATGATCACTCCCTGTTCACTCATCTGTCAGCTCCCGTCAGCTCCCGGAAGGCTCCTCTCCATAGGGGTCTGCTGTGTGACACTTCCTCCCCCCAGGGTCTGGTGGAGACAAGCTTCTCTGTGCCGCCATGTGCTCCTTTGTGCTGCCATGTGCTTCTGCAGGCACATCCTACAGCCTGCAGCTCAATTCTATCTTATCTCTCTCTACATGGGAGTTAAGTTGTTCCTAGAAAGAAGCGAGGGTTGGAGGAAGTTTTTTTTAGATTTGTTCTTATATCTCACTATCCAACTCTGATTGGCAATAAATTCAATTAATTTCCCCAAGTTGAGTGTGTTTTTCCTGTGATGGCAATTGCTGAGTGATCTCCCTGTCCTTATCTTGACCCATGAGCATTTCTTCGTATTTTTCTCTGCTGTTCTGTTGAAAAGAGAGAGTGATAGAGCAGCTTGGTGAACATCTGGCAGCCAGCCAAGATCAAACCACCACAAGACTTCATCTACTTTTTCCTTATGAGGTAGGCTGTATCAGATACCCACATCACCCACATTGTTATGTCATCTAACCTGGACCCTTAAGCTCTCAACTGGCTTATCATCCATCCCTAGGCAAAGCTCCATGCATTGCAGCTCCTCTTTCATATAGAGCACCTTCTTGGCTAGTTTTCCCTAAAGATTCTGTATCTATCCATTGCAGCACTCCAGAGAATCCCATAGTTATGGTTGCACAAAGTCTATTTGGAAGCCAGTAAATAGCAGTGTATCCCAGAGGCCAATACTGGGTCCAACACTGTTCAATGTCTTTATTGGTGATCTGGATGATGGGGCAGAGCATACCCTCAGCAAGTTTGCTGATGACGCAAAACTCTGAAGAGTAGCTGATGCATCACAAGGTTATGCTGCTATCCAGAGAGACCTCAACAAGATGGAGAAATGGGCTGACAAGAACCTCATACAGTTCAACAAGGGGAAGTGCCAAGTCCTGCCCCTGGGGAGGAACAATCCCATGTGCCAGTACATGCCAAGGGGGCCAACCAACTGGAAAGCAGCTTTGCAGAAAAGGACCAGTGGGTCCTGGTGGACACCAAGTTGAACATGAGCCAGCAGAGTGCCCTTGCTGCAAAGAGGGCTAGTGGTATCCTGGCTTGTATTAGACAAAGTGTTGCCAGTAGGTCCAGGTAGGTGATCCTTCCCCTTTATTCAGCACCATTTGAGTGCTGTATACCTGGCGTCCTGTATCTAGTTCTGGTCTCCCCAGTACAAGAGTGACATGGACATACTGGAGAGAGTCCAATGAAGGGCCATGAATTGGCACTGCTTAACTGTCCTCAAGGTGAAAAAAATTCTCCTATCAAGTCAGGACCTCTTTTTTTTCAGTTTATGCCCAGTGTTTATCACTCTCCTGCCATGCATCTTTGTGAAGAGGCTGAGTCTGTGTTCTTAAAACCTTGTAGGTATTGAAAGGCTTCTATTAGGTCCCCCCTAAACTTTCTCTTTCAGGCTGAAAAACCTAGTTCCCTCAGCCTCTCCTCATAAGGTATGTGGTCCAGCTCCCTGACCATGTCAGTGGCCCTCTACTGAACTTGCTACAGTTTATCAACATCCTTCTTGTAATGATAGGGATCCAAACCTAAACTGGATAAGTCTCTGAGCCAATAAATGCAGTAGTTCTCAATGTGGAATATTTACATACCGAGGATGCAAAAGGTTTCAAGAGAGGCACCTTGCCATCCTTTTCATTTTATTTTTATTCTTTAATGTTTAGGTGCCTTGACTCAAGCCATTCGCAATTTTGCAAAAAGCCTTGAAGGTTGGCTTTCCAGTGCCATGAACAATATTCCACAGAGAATGATACAAAGCAAGGTAAACAAAGTTGACTGCAGTTTTCTTTACTTTCTGCAATTGTACACTAGATGTCATTCAAGATCTAAAAGTAGCAGCATTTTAACTTTTATGCTAAATGTCATATTTAAGTTGAACTTCAAACATGAACCATGGGGTTGGAAATAACTTTGTTTGCCAAAAAAAATAATAGGAAAAACTGTATTTGTTCTATTATATGTGAATTGCAATACCTGAGGGCTCAAATTAATACAGCAATTTTAGAATTAAAATAGACAGAAGATTGGTTGATAATACAATGTGTTAAGATAAATGGATTTCTTCATAGGTTGCCACTGTAAGTGCATTTGCCCAGACTTTGAGAAGATACACATCTCTCAATCACCTGGCTCAGGCAGCTCGGGCTGTGCTTCAGAACACTTCTCAGATCAACCAGATGCTCAGTGATCTCAACCGTGTGGATTTTGCCAATGTACAGGTACCTTTAACTTTAAAACCCAGACTTAAAAAAAATTATTATTTCCACCCATTTTTAAAATTTTTATTGTTAGCTCTTACTCTATCAAGAAAGCAAAGTGGGAACATTTTTCTGATCTATATATATACAGTGATTCAGTCAAAACTTTCCAGCTTCTGCTTTGGCCATAAGAAAAATAGAACCTCAGAAACATTATCTATTTCCATTTTCTCTGAAGGCTTCTTATCCTTCAGACCATGCATTCTGCCAGTTTTTAATGCAGATGAAAGTGTAGACTACATGTGTTCTTAGAATGAACAGCATGAACAATGCCTGAAGATGAAATCTTGGATAGCATAGATTCTGATCTTTCATTAAAAAATATTGATCATAGAGCACTATTTCTAATACAGATGGTTTAATTATTTTTAATATGTTTCATATTTTTATTTAAAATACGATATCATTAGTATACTTTCTTTAATTGTTTGTGTTTACATTTCCAACCTTTCCTAAGTAAATGGTTAGAACTAGTTTCCAGTTATCTGTAAAACATCGATTTATTATTTTTCATTAGGTTTAGAAAAGGTTTCCCTTTTATCTCTTTCTTCTCCTTAGAAGAAACAAGTTTTTTTCTCCTGTTGCTACACTAACTTACATGGCCCAGATACTGATAGTCATACATTTGTCTTCTTTCATGAACAAACATTTTAAAACATTTTACCTTAAAAGAAGTTCAGAAGTTCACTAGCACAGTTGAATTCTTTAAGTTTGTTGCAAAGATCTTTGAATAAATAACATTTAACACAATATAGTTATATTGCATAATAGTGTGTAAACTACCTAAGATTTAGTATGTAACCAAATATATGTGTGCCGGTTTGGACAAATGTGGAGGAAAATATCCTCTGATAGAAGGCAGGTTACAACTACCCCTCCCCCACCAGGTTCGGGAAGAAAAATTTTCCTCAGAGGAAAGTGAAAGAAATAAAAAACTATTTATTTAACAAACACACAGGAAAAGGATAATAATGCTAAATAATAAAACCTCTCGCTGTGGAGAGAAACCTGGGAAGATTTCAGAGTCCTTCTGTAGGTGTGGTCTCTCTCCTCCTCCTCGGAGATGGGTCAATGTGGACCCACCTCCAGGGCTTTGGTGGAAAATTCTCCTGGTGTGTTCTGATGTTGAAACAGTCCAGAAGAGAAGAAGGGAAAAACCAAAGTCCCAGGAAAACAAAGTTCAACTCTCTGTCTCCCTCCGGAGAAAAGAGCCAAAAGCTGGCTGAAAAGCAAGCAGGGTGCTTCCTCCGCTCTTTTCGCCGCAGCAGGACGCAGAGGAGTGTGTATCTGTGTCTTTGAACAACTGTTTTGAAAAGTTCGCTCAGTTTTTTCCTCTCCCCCCTCTCAGGCTCAGTTTAAAGGCACAAAATTAATTTCTGGGCATAGAGCAGAGATAAGGGATACACATCATAAAGTCACCCCAAGACAATGTGGTATATTAGAAATTGTTCTGTGGTAAGATATCAAGTCTGTGAAAGTTGAGATGTTAACTTGGCATGTGATAGCTAGAGTTTAAGAATATGGTCTTTGTTAAATCAATATTGGCTTTCTCAAATTCCATTTAAAGGAAATATCCATATTGGTCTTATTAAAACTTTAATATTTAATATTCCATAATAATACTGTGAATTGCTCTTTATTGTATATAGACTGTGTTTGTCCAATTGTGTGCTATTTATATTATTCATTACTCATTAGGCAATGTGTAATATATTGCAGACCGCGGATAAACACAACAATCCTTTCTTGCCTATAAAAGAAAGTTCTTTTTAAGTGAGGGGATTAAAAAATGTAACAGAAATTGTATTTGGTCTTAAGTCCTTTGTTGTGGTTTACGAATGGTATTCCCCAGTTTAGTGTTCCCACTGAAACACCCCAGACCATGTGCCACTCACTTCATTCCCCCCCTCCCCCTGTGTCAGGATGGAGAGGAGAACTGGAGGTACAAAAGGTAAAGATCATGGGTTGAGATAAGAACAATTTACTAGAAACAGCAATGAGATAAGAAAACAAACAGTAACAGCAACAATATTAATATCAAAAGTGTATAAGAGAGGTGAGAGATTCACATGGAAATGTTCAGCACTACGCCAAATGGAGCCCGACAATACTCGACCTCTGCCATGCTACCCCAACCTGGAAGGGACCCCTTTCCCCATTCCTGGAAAATTATATGAGATAGTATAGAATAACCTCCAGGTCCTAGCCATGCCTCCTCTTGGCTACCACAAAATTTAACCCTGTCCTGGCCAGAACAAGGACATCATCCACCCCTACAACTTCCAACTATATACATATATATATATATATACACATATATACACAATCACAGGTATCATTGCCATAGTCAATGACCATCCCTCCAAGATGTCTGTTGAGTTCATTTAGTCCATGACTGTGGGTTCTATCCATCCTAAATGTCTTCCAGGGGTGGAGAGCTGGTGTGCTGTCAGCTGGTTGCAAGCTGCATCAGGAGCTCATGACTGGTGTATCTGGAGCAGTCCATCCTCATTTTCCATGGTAGTTATGACATACAGTGGCAGTGTCATTCAGCAACCAATATTATACAATTCAACATTGCAGACTGTTCTCACCCAAAAATCAAATCTCCTTGAGGTACAACTTGTCTTGATCCACCTTGTCCTTCAATAACTTCTGCAACTTGCCATGTAGGGCTCCATATGGCAGCTTTCTATTTTCAATGGATCCCTACAATATGGCAGGAACTGTCAGTGAAGAGAGCGTATCGCTTTTCATTTTCTGGTAGCTGATTATATGGTGGGGTGTCCTCAGCATGTGTCACCTTCTCCTCTGATAGTCCAAAATTTTCGCCTTCAGGCCAGTTTGTGATGACTTCCAAGATCCCTGGGCGATTGGGGTTTCCTATTCAAGCTCACTGTGTGATCAGTGCAACCCACTTACTCCACGTAGCATCAGTGGCCTGATGTGTTGAAGGGACTTTCCCTTTGAACATCCAGCCCAGCACTGGCAGTCAGGGTTCCAGGAGGAGCTGTGCTTCAGTGCCAATCACTTCTGAAGCAGCTTGAACCCCCTCATAAGCTGCCAGTATCTCTTTTTCAGTTGGGGTGTAACAGGCTATGGATCCTTTGTATCCCTGATTCCAAAAACCTAGAGGTCAACCTCAAGTGTGCCCTGGTGCTTTCTGACAGAGGCTCCTGGAAGGATCATTCTCCCTGGCTGCGGTGTAGAGAACATTTTTACATCCTGTCCTGTCCTGATTGGCCCAAGGGCTACTGCATGAACAATCTCCTGTTCAAAAGCTTGTTGTTCAGGACCCCACTTAAAATCGTTCTTCTTCCATGTCACTTGATAGAGAGGATTTACAATCTGACTGTAATCTGGAATAAGCATCCTCCAAAAATTCACAGCACATAGGAAAGCCTGTGTTTCCTTCTTGCTGGTCAGTGGGAACATAGCTGCTATTTTGTTGACCCCATCCCTTGGAATCTGACAACATCCATCTTGCCATTTTATTCCTAAAAACTGAATTTCCTGGGCAGGTCCCTTGACCTTACTTTGTTTTATGGCAAAACGGGCCTTTAGGAGGATTTGGATTATCTTCTCCCCTTTCTCAAAAACTTCCTCTGTTGTGTTGCCCCACAGGATGATGTCATCAATGTACCGTAAGTGTTCTGGAGCCTCATCCTTTTTCCAGTGCAGTCTGGATCAGTCCATGGCAAATAGTGGGGCTGTGTTTCCACCCCTGGGGCAGTGTTGTGAATGAGTGTTTTAAGTTCACTTAAAGAATCACCAGCAAAGGTTTAATATAAAAAGCCACATAATGACAAAGTTAATTGGCAAGGTTCACTCTATTATTTACTAGATGGTTAAAACACACAGAGAAAAAGCAAACAAAAATCCAAAATCAGTCAATCCAAATCAAAATAAACACAAAACTCTCTTTGTGGAGGCTGGGGCGGGAGGAGGGGAAGACAAGAGGCTAGGAAAGGGTAAGGAAAAAAAAGGAATACAGAAGACATTCCTGTTGAGTCACAAGCTTCAGAGTAGACTCCCATGATAAACTGAACCCTGGACTTGACCAACAGCACTTCACTTCACTTAAACTTAACAGCATTTAAGCTTAATAGTACTTAACTTAAACTCAATTGATAAGTTAAGCAATTTAGTAAAGGATTCATATAGAATTTGCTATACTACAACAGTAACTTACTTGCAGTCCTAACTTAGTTACAAATCTAAAGTACTTGAGAATCTAGGAGAACATTATATTTGCTACAGCATATGCACACTCGCATGCACAAAGACGGTACCTGTGAAAAAATCCCCTCGAATTCTGTGAGATACTCACTTCAGATGCCATTGCATCTTCTCAGCAGGTGAAGGGTTGACTCCTGAGGAGTGAGGGCATCAGCCAAGGATCCATTGTTGTCATTTGGTGATCTTCCGAGTATAGCAAATTTGAGAGTTCACTGGCTCTGAGAGGCCCTACTCAGAGGGACATTGCTGGTCACAGCCTGCTGCAGTCCAGGAGAACTCAAAGGATCTTACTTTGGACCACTGTTGATAGGGTCACAAGAGAGTGGACTTCAGTCATAATAATTTTCTATCCTGGCTGCAACTCAGGTCAGTAACTTTCTTTGAAAGCTTGATAAAAAAAATATTATTCCACTTGGGTTGTTATTCAGGCAAGAAAAATAAGTTTCCAAGGCTGTTCATTAAAAAACAGGAGCTCATTAGACAGCACAGGTTCCTGGGAACAGACAGTGTTTTTGATTAACTCAAGAGGAGCTGTTTGTGAAGGCTCCTAACGAGCATTTCTCAGATCACAATGTGGCCTGGCAAGGGGGTATGCACCACCACAGGAAGTTGGTTCCAGGTGTACTGGACACCCCTCCAGGTGAAAGCAAACTGTGGCCTGCACTCTGCTGCTAAAGGAATGGAGAAAAATGCATTGGCAATGTCAATGGTGGCACCACTTTACTGCCTTGGACTCCAGTTCATACCGAAGTTCCAGCATGTCTGACACAGCAGCGCTCAGTGGTGGTGTGACTTCGTTCAGGTCATGATAGTCCACTGCCAGTCTCCACTCTCCATTGGACTTACACACTGGCCAGATAGGACTATTAAAGGGTGAGCAAGTCTTGCTGAGCCCTCTCTGGCTCTCCAGTTCACAAATCATCTCATGAATGGGGGTCACAGGGTCCTGGTAGGTGCGGTGCTTTTGACAGTGCACTGTTGTGGTAGCAATCAGTACCTGTTGCTCTTCGACCCACAGGAGTCCCACAGCAGAAGGGTCCTCTGAGACACCAGGCAAGGGATTCTGCTGTTGAATTCCTTCTGTCTCCATATGTCACGGGATGAGTGGGAGCTTCAGACAAGCCCTGCCTTAGCCTCAGATTTTGGCAGCAGTTCAAATTTAAGGAATCACTCTGGCCCACAAGTTATAGTGATGGTGAATCAGGTCTATTTATAAAAATTAATTATTTATTAAACAGACAAGACAGATGAAAGATCTAATCAGAATTACTTACTACACAGTATAAAACAAAAGAACTACTAGTAGACTACAGCATAATATAAAACAGTGCACGATATCAAGGTACCTATATTAAAGCTAGCAAAAGAAATAGTATTGATTAGGAGTCAAATTCAACTTGCCACCAAAATGATAATAATGTACACAGATTCCTTCACTTAACCCCTAGGGAGCAACTGCAAAGCAGGCGTCCCTATTTACGGGAGAAGCTCCCCACATTTCCAGGGAAATGTATAGAAGATTTCTGCTTTATGAAAGTTTGGTGTGGCTTTTATAGTCGTAAAGTGAGATGTCTGTTGGTCAGAAATACAGCTTATATTCCTGTAGTGGTTTGGTCCAAAATACTCATTACTATTTACCTTCTGTGAGATAAGAATTAGAAGAAACACAAAGCAGGCACCAAACTTGAAAGAATATAAAGAAATTTATTAACAGACCTAAAAGAGGGAAAAAGGAAAAAAATAAAATCATACCACACCTTCAGAACTCCTCCCCCCACCTTTCTCCCTTTCTCCCAATGACAATGTAAAAAGACAACCCTTGAGATCTTCAGTCTGTTTACCACTTCCATAATAACCTTGTTCAGTCCATTTAGGAAGAGGAGTCTCTCTTGCCCATGCTATGAAAACATTATCACAACAAGACAGCCGCCCGGGTTGGTTCTCTGCTCACATGTGAGTCCCTTCCCCCGACTTGCAGCTTTTCCCACAAC
>NW_008239044.1:35325-40078 GCF_000691975.1 Corvus brachyrhynchos | reverse complement strand
CTTAAAAAATTGTCCATATTCAAACTGGCCATCTGATAGGTTCTGTCAGGTCACAAAGGAAGCTGTAAGCACCCCTTTGCAAGAACATCACTTCCGAGACTATGATTTGCTAACCCATGACAATTCCAGATTTCACTTCAACAGTAAGATGTGTATTGGCAGTTGGGAGATGCCAGACTGACGTTAACCCCATGGCGCCAAAATAACTCACTACAAGACAGCTTGTCCTGCTTGAGTTATCTGACTGGTTAACAATCAACAGATGAGCTCTTGTTGGTGGGGTGAGATGCCCTGCCACACCACAGCAGCTATCCCAAAAGCCCAACAGATGCCCTTTTGGGCCCTTGAAATACCCTCTCCTGAGGTAATCTATGCCAAGGATACACAGGGCCTCTGGGGTGTTTTTGCCATTCATTGCCTGTCAGGTTCACTTTGGTTTCCAGTACAGTCAGCTGTTGGGATCCCCCTGTCACCCCAGAAATAGAGATGGATTCTGCTTCCACATATCTTGATGGTATCAGGGTACATTGTGAGCCAGTGTCAACTAAAGCCTTATACTCTTGTGGGTCTGATGTGCCAGGCCATGGGATCCACACAGTCCAATAGATTCGATTGTCCTTTTCCTCCACCTGGCTGAGGGCAGGGCCCCTTTAATCATAGAATCATAGAATCATAGAATCATAGAATCATAGAATCATAGACTGTTAAGAGTTTGGAATGGACTTCAAAGATCATCTAGTCCCAACCCCCCTCCCCTGCCATAGGCAGGGACACTGCCCACTAGACCACATTGCTCAAGGTCTTATCCAACCTGGCCTTGAACACTGTCAGGGATGGGGCATCCACAGCTTCTCTGGGCAACCTGTTCCAGTGCCTCACCACCCTCACAGTAAAGAATTTCTTTCTTATGACTAACCTAAATTTTTCCTCTTTCAATTTGTACCCATTACTCCTTGTCCTATCACTACAGTTCCTTGAGGTCTTCATGCACCCTTCTTTTCTCCAGGCTGAATAGCCCCAACTTTCTCAGGCCCCCAGCTGCCTTTGCAGGGGAGGTACTCCAGTCATAAATTTTGTGGCCCTCCTCTGGGCTTGCTCCAACAGTTCCATGTCCTTCTTATGTTGGGGACACCAGAACTGTATGCAGTACTCCAGATGGGGTCTCACCAGAGCTGAGATTCACCTTGGACCTGCTGCCAATGCTCCTTTTGATGCAGCAGGACACAGTTGGCTTTCTGGGCTGCGAGTGCTTACTGCTGCCTCATGTTGAATTTTTATTCAACCATCACCCCCAAGTCTTTCTCTGCAGGGCTTCTCTCAATCACTTTTCCCCCCAACCTGTTGGTGTGCCTGGGATTGCTGCGACCCAGGTGTAGGACCTTGTACTTTGTTTTGTTGAACTTCATGAGGTTTGCATCAGCCCACCTCTCAAGCCTGTCATGGTCCCTCTAGATGGCATCCCTTCCCTCCAGTGTGTAGACTGCACCACACAGTTCAATGTCATCAGCAAATTTGCTGAGGGTGCCCTCAATCCCACTGTCCATGTTGCCAACAAAGATGTTGAACAGTATTGGCCCCAGTACCCACTCCTGAGGGACACCACTCATCACTGGTCTCCATGTGGATAATGAGCTGTTGACCACAACTCTTTGCATGCAACCAGCCAGCCAGTTCTTTATCCACTGAGTGGTCCATCCATCAAATCCATGTCTCTCCAATTTGAAGTGTCTCTCCAAATAGTACTGGTCATAGTACTCATTGCTCACTTCTTGTAATTATGATCAACTTGAGGTTCCTTCAAGAGGATCAGAAATAACATCAGCCCTTCTATTCTGTCTGAGGAATTGCCCACTGGAAACTGGAGTGACATTTATTCTTGAAGAAATTCCTGTGGTTTTTGTTCTTCCTTTCAACTCATGTACCCATGGTCCTAGAGCAGAGGTGGGTTTTCCATCCCACTTCCTCATTTCCTCTCCATGATCATAAATGTAAAACCACAGGATACCTCAAGGTGTGTTCCCTCTCTTAAACAGGGTGGTGCTTGTTCCTAATAGCAGAGATTCTTGTCTGTACTGGCAAGCCATGGGACATTTCCTCTTTAAATTGCTGGTGGTCCTTAGTGTTTCTACAGCCAAGATGCAGGCCTGTATGGGGGAAGACAGACTTTCTTCATATTGCCAGAGTTGAGCAACCAAATTATTCACTGTTTGTTCATGACATCGCTGCCAATGAGTTGGCATATGACAATGGCGCGCTCTGTAGAAACTTCCACCACATGGATTGTGTACACTGGACCTCATATGGATCTACAGGGGACTGCTCGTTATTTGAATCCCTACAGAGTACCTTCAGCACAGCTAATTCTCTCAGGTACTGGATACCTTTCTCCATGGTGTTTCACTTGCCTTGGTGCACTGATAGATCATCCTTGAAAAGATACCTTTCTGTCATGCTTGACAGGAGTCACCTCCAGAGGCTGAGAGTTTCTGTCCTCTTCCCAATGCCCTTGTCAATGCCCACATCCCTGGACAGGGATCCCAGCTGCTTGACTTCACTACCCTCTAGTTTCCAACAGTGGGCTGCTCTATCCCAGCATCAGAGCAGCCAGGTCACCAGGGGCCCACCGGATTGGCAGCAGAAATATTTTCACATATCTTGCAACTCACCCAGGGTCCAGTGATTGTCCTCGATTCTGCCTCTTCTTCCTGTTGTGAGGGCCCTGCTTACTCCTCTTCATCCCTTACTAAGCAAACTGATTTTGTCTTGGATTTTTTCTTTTGTATAGGGGCAACTGCTACGAGCACGGGTTATTCCTCTGGCTCAGCTGCAGTTTGAGTGGCCATGGTGCCTGTTGGTCTGCCTTCCTTCTCCTCCCCCTGAGGGTGCTGTCTAGTGATGAGCAGTGCCAGATAAATAGTAGCCAGGGCCCAGCACACTAGGCCCAGCACACTTCACTCCTCTCTGGATCCGTCACAGCATTTTCCTTTCAAATATTCTATGACTTTATCAGGGTCCTGTAGTTGTTCAGGGGTGAACTTCCAAGCCATTAGAGGAGAGAACTTCTCCAAAAACTGGCCCATTTTCTCCCACATTCTATGCCACTTATGACTATTCCCCCTTGGGGCAGATCTCTGAATGACCTTCCTAAAAATCTTTTTCTTGACTCTAAACATGGTGTGGACCGCACTGAGGAGACCTGGCAGACTTAGCAACAAGAACATGCTTTCCTTAACATCCAAGGGAAATTCTAAATTCTCAAAAGCTCTTGTAACAGGCCTGAAGGAGGAAAAGGGGGTGAAAAGGTGCAGGATATCATTCTCCCCTGTTCCCTCCACAGACTGGGTATGATTATTAATGCACTCCCACAGGTAGCGCCTGAGGTAAGGACAGGAGAGCAACACTGAATACACATCCCAAATGACCCTCATTGCCCTTGATGTTATCCTGTCATAAGCTGATATCCCACAGTACAGCAACAAAGCTATGCTGATCCCTCTCCCTGCTCTGAAAAAGATCATAATGAGGAGCACATACTGGAATATATACAGGGTTAGGTACATGTGCCAGTTTGGACAAATTTGGAGGAAAATATCGTCTGATAGAAGGCAGGTAACAACCAGCCCTCCCCCACCAGGTTTGGGAAGAAAACAATTTTCCTCAGAGGAAAGTGAAAGAGATAAAAAGCTATTTATTTAACAAACACACAGGAAAAGGATAATAATGCTAAATAATAAAACCTCTCGCTGTGGAGAGAAACCTGGAAAGATTTCAGAGTCCTTCTGTAGGTGTGGTCTCTCTCCTCCTCCTCAGAGCTGGGTCGGTGTGGGCCCACCTCCAGGGCTTTGGTGGAAAATTCTCCTGGTGTGTTCTGATGTTGAAACAGTCCAGAAGAGAAGAAGGGAAAAACCGAAGTCCCAGGACAATGAAGTTCAACTCTCTGTCTCCCTTCAGAGAAAAGGAGCCAAAAGCTGGTTGAAAAGCAAGCAGGGTGCTTCCTCCGCTCTTGCTACTGCAGCAGGAGAACGCAGAGGAGTGTGTATCTGTGTCCTTGAACAACTGTTTTAAAAATTCTCTTGGTTTTTTCCTCTTCCCCCTCTCAGGCTCAGTTTAAAGGCACAGAAAGGCACAAAATTAATTTCTGGGCATAGAGCAGCGATAGGGGATACACATCATAAAGTCACCCCAAGACATTCCACCCCTTATCCCATATTGTGGGCTCAATGCCCAAACTAATATATTCTAACTCTAAACATACACATTAATACATACACATATATATATGTATATACTGCTATGTACAAACATTGACAGTGACACTCAGCAAGCAGTGGTATACAAGCATTTCACATTACAGGTGGTTTCCACACCACAATCGGATCTCCCTGCGGTACACAACGTGTTGTTCCATCTCTCTGCATTACCCACCATGTGCAACCAGGTCCCTGAGCAAAGACAGCCCCACGGATGGGTTTGTCTGTACTCGAGGCAGAATTAACCCAAACAGTCTTTCCTAACAGACCTCTGACATGTACTACTGGGACCTTATCTCCATCTACTGTATGCAGGGATTCAGATTGGGCTGGACCAGCTCTATTGGTGGAACCTCGGGTGTTAACTAACCAGGTGGCCTTTGCTAGATTCTGTTCCCAATTTTTGAAAGTTCCCCCACCCAGGGCCTTCAAAGTGGTTTTCAACAATCCATTGCACCGTTCCACTTTGCCTGCAGCTGGTGCATGGTAAGGGATGTGGTACA
>NW_008239044.1:33318-34758 GCF_000691975.1 Corvus brachyrhynchos | reverse complement strand
TCGGCAATGCACTGTCGAGGTAGCAATTGGTACTCTTTGTTCTTCCACCTTCAGAAGGCCGACTGCAGATGGGTTCTCTGATAGTCCAGGCAAGATGTTCAGTAGCCTAATGCCCTCTGTCTCCACAGCAGCTATTCCAAAAGCCCACTTGAGTCCCTTTGGGTCTCTGAAATACCTGCTTTGGAGGAAGTCTATGCCTGAAATGCACGGGCACTCTGGACCTGTCACAATGAGATGTTTCTCCCACTCATTTCCAGTCAGGCTCACCTCAGCTTCCACTAGGGTCAAATTTTGTGATCCACCTTTCACACCAACCATAGAAACAGATTCTACCCCCACATGTTGCGATGGGATTATTGTGCACTGCGCACCAGTTTCAACCAAGGCATCATATTTTTGTGGTTCTGATGTACCAGGCCAACGAATCCACACAGTCCAAAAAACACAGTTTTCCCTGACCTCTACCTGGCTAGAGGCAGGGCCCCTCTAGTCCTGGTTATACTTCCTTCCCTGAGCATATATTTTAGAGGTTCCTTCAAGGGGATCGGACATGTCATCTTCTCTTCCATCATTTCTGGTGGTTCGGCTACAGGCAACTGGAGCTACTTCCTTTTTGGTGGAACTTCCTTTCTGAGTCTTGCGCTCCTTCAATTCACGCACCTGCACTGCCAGAGCAGAAGTGGGTTGTCTATCCCACCTCCTCATGTTTTCCCCACTATCACACAGGAAATACCACAGCTCACTTTGTGGGATGTACCTTCTCTCTCTCTCTCTGGGGAACATCCGCATTTGGCAACAGAATCTCTGCTTTTTACCGCCAAGATTTGGAGAAGGCCCTCTTTAATCTCCTTCTTGAGTTCCTGGTGATTCTTCTCTATCTTATCTTCCACTTTCTGCAGATGTGTTTCCACAGCTGTGATTCTTGCATGTGTTGAGCCATGCACGACATCTGCATATGCTCGGAGCTTTGTCGCCATATCCTGCACGGTCTCATTCCCACTGTAGTCCGGTTTCATTATTGCTAAAGCAGAAGCATATTCTTGTGGCCCAAGACGTATGAGTTTTCGCCACATTACTGGGTCAACTCTGACTCTGTCTGGACTCCTCAATCCTGGGTCATTTGTGTAGACAATCTCTACCACTGCTAGTTCTCTCAAGCGTTGGATCCCTTGTTCTATGGTCTTCCACTGGGTTTGCTGCATATAGAAATCATCTGCGCACAGATATCTATTACAGCTGGTGATGGGGTCAGTGGCTCTGACCCAGGAAGAGGTGACCGGTCCGGAGAGATGGTCCCAAAAGGAATCGCCTTCCCGAGGCCCAGTGTCTTCCCTCAGCTGCTGGCTAGGAGGGCCTGTGCAAAGACTGTCAGCTCTTTAGTGATTATCAGCTCGTGATTCCAGCTCTGCCCTGCAGGGCAGCCTCCAGGCCAAGCCAGAC
>NW_008239044.1:30578-31008 GCF_000691975.1 Corvus brachyrhynchos | reverse complement strand
TTTTTACCGCCAAGATTTGGAGAAGGCCCTCTTTAATCTCCTTCTTGAGTTCCTGGTGATTCTTCTCTATCTTATCTTCCACTTTCTGCAGATGTGTTTCCACAGCTGTGATTCTTGCATGTGTTGAGCCATGCACGACATCTGCATATGCTCGGAGCTTTGTCGCCATATCCTGCACGGTCTCATTCCCACTGTAGTCCGGTTTCATTATTGCTAAAGCAGAAGCATATTCTTGTGGCCCAAGACGTATGAGTTTTCGCCACATTACTGGGTCAACTCTGACTCTGTCTGGACTCCTCAATCCTGGGTCATTTGTGTAGACAATCTCTACCACTGCTAGTTCTCTCAAGCGTTGGATCCCTTGTTCTATGGTCTTCCACTGGGTTTGCTGCATATAGAAATCATCTGCGCACAGATATCTATTACAGCT
>NW_008239044.1:23749-24784 GCF_000691975.1 Corvus brachyrhynchos | reverse complement strand
TCGGCTTGAGGCACGGGGGTGTCTGCTGATTTAGCTTCCTGCCCCTCTACCTTTACCTGCTGCTCTACAGTACCTAGCAGTGTGCCAAGGCCCAGCATATTGCAATGAGCCTTTTCTCATTAGAATTGTCATTGTATTTCTCTTTGAGATATTTTCCTACCTCAGCTGGATTCTGAATTTGTTCAGGGGGGAAACTGGATTTTCCACATCTGGGTCAGGTGTCTCAGCAGTCACCCTGGAAATCTGAGCTCTCATTCTAGACAAGCTGCAAACCACATAGAGGAAGCTTACCAGTTAAAATACCAGGAAGGTGGTCTCTTAACATCCAGGGGAGACTGAACATTCTCAAAAGATAATGTATCAAATTTAAAGGGGAGGGAGATTAAAGGCTGGGAAACGCCGTCTCCTCCTCTTCTAACAAACCGAGTGCATTTACTAATAAACCCCCAAAACAGGCTACTAAAACTAGGACTGGGGTTAGGATGGAGAAACCACATATCATACGCACTTTGAACAACTGCCTGTACCGCTGCTAACTTCTTATAAATAATTATCACCAAGCACAGCTGTACCGGTTTGGACAAATTTAGAAATATATCCTCTGAGAGAAGGCAGGTCACCACCCCTCCCCCACCAGGTTCAGGAAAAAATAAATTTTCCTCAAAGGAAAGTGAAAGAGATAAAAACTATTTATTTAACAAACACATGGGAAAAGGAAAATAATGCTAAATAATAAAAATCTCTCGCTGTGGAGAAAACACCTGGGAAAGTGTCAGAGTCCTCCCTTTGGTCTCCTCAGAGCTGGGGCTTGGCCCAGGGCCAGGCCCTCTGTGCCCGGTGGAAAGTCCTCCTGATGTGCTCTGATATTGAAGCAGTCCAGCAGAAAAGAGAGAAAATCTGAAATTCCAGGGAAGGAAAAAATTCAACTCTCAGTCTCTCTTCAGAGAAAAGGAAACTGAAAAACTGGCCAAAAGCTGACTGGAAAAACCGCAAGCCGGGTGCTTCCTCGCTTCCCTGCCACAGCTGGAAAAACAA
>NW_008239044.1:21765-23618 GCF_000691975.1 Corvus brachyrhynchos | reverse complement strand
TATGGGATACATATCATAAAGTCACCCCAAGACTAAATAGAAATCCAGATTCATGCCCCTGCTCAGCAAAAGTTACGTATCAGGGACAAGATCAGAGCAATCTGTGGATAGGCAAACAGGCCTTCTCTCCCTGCTCTGAAAAAGATCATAATGAGGAGCACATACTGGAATATATACAGGGTTAGGTACATGTGCCAGTTTGGACAAATTTGGAGGAAAATATCGTCTGATAGAAGGCAGGTAACAACCAGCCCTCCCCCACCAGGTTTGGGAAGAAAACAATTTTCCTCAGAGGAAAGTGAAAGAGATAAAAAACTATTTATTTAACAAACACACAGGAAAAGGATAATAATGCTAAATAATAAAACCTCTCGCTGTGGAGAGAAACCTGGAAAGATTTCAGAGTCCTTCTGTAGGTGTGGTCTCTCTCCTCCTCCTCAGAGCTGGGTCGGTGTGGGCCCACCTCCAGGGCTTTGGTGGAAAATTCTCCTGGTGTGTTCTGATGTTGAAACAGTCCAGAAGAGAAGAAGGGAAAAACCGAAGTCCCAGGACAACGAAGTTCAACTCTCTGTCTCCCTTCAGAGAAAAGGAGCCAAAAGCTGGTTGAAAAGCAAGCAGGGTGCTTCCTCCGCTCTTGCTACTGCAGCAGGAGAACGCAGAGGAGTGTGTATCTGTGTCCTTGAACAACTGTTTTAAAAAGTTCTCTTGGTTTTTTCTCTTCCCCCTCTCAGGCTCAATTTAAAGGCACAGAAAGGCACAAAATTAATTTCTGGGCATAGAGCAGCGATAAGGGATACAACATCATAAAGTCACCCCAAGACAATACAACACCCACATTAACAGACCAAGCAACATTGTGACCAGTAGCTCTGTACCAGTACAGCAAATGCTTAGATCAAATTTGTTTCCAACCCGCTCTGGGCAGATTTGTTTTTATCTCAATCCTTCGTGCTGTGGGCACCAAATAAGGATGTTTTGGTTTAGGAATTGTATTCCCCAGTTTAGTGCTCCTACTCAAAGACCACAGACCATGTGCCACTTGCACACTAACCCCCTCCCCCTGCCATGGGCTGGAGACTAGAATGTGAGGCACAAAAAGTAAAGATCACGGGTTGAGATAAGAACAAATTACCAAAAAACAGCAAAGAGATAAGAAAACAAACAGTAACAGCAACAATATTAATAACAGAGTGTATAAGATAGGCAAACAGTTCACATGCGATTGCTCACCATGTGGCACCCAGTGGGTTTCTGGTTTTGTTTGTTGTTGCTGCTGTTATGGCTGTTTGGTTTCCTTGTTATACATATATATGCATACTAGTAAAGAACTGTTATTCCTTTTCCCATATCTTTGCCTGAAAGCCCCTTAATTTCAAGGTTGTAATAATTCAGAGGGAAGTGGGTCATATTTTCCATTCCAAGGGAGGTTCCCACCTTCCTTGGCAGACACCCATCTTTCAAACTAAGACAAAAGGGGTTTCATTTTTATATTGTTACTTGTATAAAGGTACATGACCAGATGTTTATTTTGGAACTTTGTGGTCTGGCATATCAGTCCACCAACCAGGCACCTGGGCATGTCAAGCACGAAGCCCCTGTTTTCCTAAAATTGCATATGTTGTTTTGAAAAGGTGCATATGTTGTTTTGAAAAGGTACATATGTTTAAAGGTTTACACAGTGGCCAACTATTACCCCAGGCCTGGTTCCTACGGTATATCACCGTGTCCCGCAGCTATAGGGAGGAGGAGGAGAAGAAGATCCAGCAGGCAGGAATTGTGCAGCAAGATTGATCTATTTAATTATTTTACAAACTCTTTTATAGACTTTTTTCTTCATAGTCTAATTGGACAAA
>NW_008239044.1:2545-16680 GCF_000691975.1 Corvus brachyrhynchos | reverse complement strand
ATTATTACCGCAGGCCTGGTTCCTACGGTATATCACCGTGTCCCGCAGCTATAGGGAGGAGGAGGAGAAGAAGATCCAGCAGGCAGGAATTGTGCAGCAAGATTGATCTATTTAATTATTTTACAAACTCTTTTATAGACTTTTTTCTTCATAGTCTAATTGGACAAAGGACCAGCCACCCCTTGGGGGCGATTGGCCAAAATCCTAAAACATCCATTATCAAAATATTTTCTACTATACCATAAACAAGACTTTCCAAGGTTGCAGGTGGCTTGGTTGTTTACATTCCCTGCTACCTCTTCTGTGAGAGAGAAAAGTCTCTCACGGACTTAGAAAATAACAAGAAGATCCTCACTAACAGCATTTTTGTACCTACAGCCAACTTTGGTTCAGGCCCCACATAGGGCCTACCACATCACCCCCTGTGCATGGTGTGAAGTAGTATAGAATAACCCCAGCCTTAACCCATCTGGCTGCTGCAAAAATTAACTCTGTCCTGGCCAGAACCAGGACACTCCTTCAAAGCAAAAGTGACCATGGTACTTTGGTTTCTTTGTTCCTCTTTAGTTTTTACTCTCTCAACTTCCATTTGACTGCCCTTTCCACTCCTTGTTCCTGCAGTCTCAAGCCTGACAATTCCTGAAATTTTTACTAGAAAAATCATGAACGAGGGAAGTTGAAAATTCTTTAATGAAAATTAATATGGAACATTGCAATGTATTTGTGGATTTCCATTGTATTTTTGTGTGTGTGCTTTATTTGATGCCCATTTTTGTACTTTGGATTCCTCCTCTCATTTTCTTCCAACAAAATTGAGAGAGACATGAAAATAAAAATACTCATTAGTTTGTCTAATAAGTATATTCCATCCTTTTAATTTAATTGTTCAGTCTTTAAGAATAATTTACATTTTGTGTTTTGCTTTCATGTTTGCCATGTTTTATAACAGGAACAGGCTTCCTGGGTGTGTCAGTGTGATGACAATGTGGTTCAAAGACTAGAAACAGATTTCAAGATGACACTTCAGCAGCAGAGCACTCTGGAGCAGTGGGCTGCCTGGCTTGATAATGTAATGGTGCAAGCATTGAAACCATATGAAGGAAGACCCAGCTTTCCTAAAGCAGCGCGGCAATTTCTTTTAAAATGGTCTTTCTACAGGTAGTCTTCTAAATTATTTTAGCTATTTTATTATTTCCTCAATTTTATGCCATAATAATGTTGAAAAAAGTATCAGAAAATAGTTCCCAAGAAATTTAGAGCTTTCCCCCCACCCCCAAAAAGATCAGTGTTCTTAACATTAAACACAGTGCTATGTGCAACTCAGCAGCGGATAAAATTATCCTTGTATATTGTTTTAAAGGCCTTGTGCAAGTGTAATGAGGTTAGAATCTTATCCTGATTTGGAAACATGCTATGAAACATTTTGGATTGAATAGCTATACCATTTTAAAGTCAATGTTTTAATATTAGTTATTAAAATACCACGGGTTCTATTTTTATAATGTAGGGACAAAAAATTATTTTTAATATGTAAAAAGTACAAGACAAATGTTCCATGTCATCTGCTACTGTATCAGTTAACATAGTAAAGCTATTTTTTTTCAAAATGGTACCTTATAGAATCTACTTTCTGAGAGTATCACATGGATGTTTACATCCACAATCTGCATTTTTCTATTATAAGGTATACACAAACTTATCTAAATTTTACAATTTTAAAAATCATACCAATTAAAACATTTGAACTAGGAATGGGAGCAAAACAGACACAATATTTTGAAAGACCACTTTGTTTGAAATTAATAATTTTAATACAATTTTGTTATTTAAAATTTTAACAAAGAACTTCCTTTTGCTAAGTTCAGTCTTTACATGTGCTCACATATTGGTAATTGTGCATACACCAAAAAAAACCCTTCCCCCCTTTTTGAAAATTTAGCTTTTAGTTGTGTAATGTGGTCTCTAACCATGCTTTCAAAAAAGGGGAAAGACAAACAATTGTCTTTCCCAGACATTTCTTTCTGAAGACACCATAAATCAGATGGTTTTGAATAGCATTACTCTATTATTCTTAAAGTGTATATTCCATATGAATAAATTATTAAAGAATTGTGATATTTATTTCATATTTTCCCCCCATATTTAAATAGCTCAATGGTGATTCGAGATTTAACCTTACGCAGTGCTGCTAGCTTTGGTTCTTTTCATCTGATCCGCTTGCTTTACGATGAGTACATGTTTTACTTAGTCGAACATCGTGTTGCTCAGGCAACAGGAGAAACACCTATCGCAGTTATGGGAGAGGTAAGATAATACACAAGACAATGGATTGGTGAATTTAGCTATGCATCTTCGGGGTTTTTTAACATTCACATAGACCTATGGGATATTTTTTAATAATATTTGTAATCTGTTGTAGATTAAGTTGTAAATACATTGGCATCTTCAAATTTGGGTTATATACCTTCATTCACGTTTCACACAAATGAAATGAAAGTAGCACAGAAGTACTTGCAGGATTGGGACATGGCATAATTTCATGCCTATATTTCAATGTATTTTGTTTAAAATAAACAGAGCAAAGTATAAATTCAGAATCACTGTGTCTTATATATGTTCATGGTATTTGCAATCTGAAGTTTTCCTCAGACCTCTTTTTCTTCAGTAGCTCCCCTAACCATTAATTTTGTGTAAGTTGCTTAAGAATTCACATTATCTTAGGAGTTATCATCAAGGGATTGTACTTTTAAAGTTCTAGAAAATGGATGTGGACATACAATAGATAGTTCACCAGACTGAAGCTTGATGCTTTTATACTTGATGATCATTATATCATGCTTAATCTTACTGATAAGTTGTAAGTCACCTTGCATGACTTGATATATCATTCTTTCCTCAGGATATATTTAAAAGTATAATTAAATATTATAAAAATATGTACATTTTCATAGAGATTGGAAGTCTTGGCTTAATTTGTAGTTTGATCTGACGTAAAAAAAAATTACTTTCTGATTAGATACTTGAACTCTGCTATTACATTTATAGCAAAGTATTGCAAAAGTGTAATATTGCTACGTTCTTGTTTTCTTGACATAGTATATGTCAAATGTAATTTTTGTGGTGTACTGTGGGACTTCCTAGAATGTTTTGGTAAACTTAAGACAGATATTATCTTAGAGACAAAACATGTAATCTAAAGTTTTGAGAGATGAGAAGGGAACAGGGAAGTTGTAAACATTCATTAAATGCATGGCTTCTTGTGTTTCTCTGCATTTAATGACTAGTTGAAATAAAATGGGAAAGACTAAGGCTAGTTTGACAAACACTTGAAGCCATTATGAACTGTCTTTGCAGCTGAGAAAAGCACTGTTTCCTCCTCTCCCATCCCCTTAGATTTGTAGATTGATGCTGGCACAAGTACTCAGACAGTCCTGTGGTTAACTGGATCAGAGAATTAATTCTGTCCAAAATAATCCCTTGGGCTATTTTTCTTGGGTTAGTTCTGTCATGTGGTTCTTTGCATGGCCATGTGGAAGACTTAAGGTGAAAGGATGGGTATGGGAGGGTGAGGAGGGAGTATATGTGAGGGAACCTGGAAGGATAGGGCTGCTGCTGCTTATGCTGGTTTAGTGTTCACTGAAGTTTTATCTTTCTGTATTTCTGAAAAGGACTGAATCAGGTATAGTTAGAAATATATTTATTTAAATATTGTATTGCTTTTATTTGAGATTAACTCATCAAATTATGCTCTGCTGCTTCTCATTTAAGAGAAGGGTAAAAGACTCAGACAATGAAAGGGAGGAAAGAAGTTTGATTTTTCACTTGTGAGCAACTTTTCACTTTATTTTTTATAAGTAAACTAGTCAGCATAATATGCTGTAATAACCATCAACCCTATTTTCAGTGGTGTCATTTATTTACCCTACATATAGTTTTGCTACACTATAACTGCCTTTAGTGACACACCATTTCAGGGGAACTTTTAAGCAAACTTTTGGTTAAAATATTGCAGTTTAAAAATGGACACCGGTCATATTTTCCAGCATTCTACATCAGAAATATCTCACTCAAAGTAACAAAGGCCTTGACAGAAGTCACCCTAAAAAACGCAAAAACATATGCTTAAGTTTATATCCTATTGTTTTAATTGCTGAGAATATTTTATTTTAATTTCCTTAATATGAACACAAATATAATGGAATGGAAAATTAACTGGTATACTATGGATGTGACTGCAGTCAAATGCATGCACTTTCATACTAGCCACAAGCCATTAGAGCATACTACTGGCTTTACCATAGATAATCTAAGGTCATGTTTGTGTAGGACTGTGTCCACACTTTTTAATGTTTATTTTGCAGTTTGGTGATTTAAATGCTTTATCCCCTGGACATACGGATAAAGGTAAGCACTCTCAAATGTATAATTTTATATAGAACTACTGTGTCTCTTGGAGCAAAACAAGTTCTTTATTTTTGAAAATATAGTTAAGCAGAATCTAAAGCTGCATCATAGTTTAAATTATGTGAATATTACTATTATATGGGTACAATATGCTATACATTATATATAGTATATAATGATTAGAATATTCTAGGGCCTTAATAGTTAAAATTTTTAAAATGTCTATTATTTACACAAGAAATTTTCAAAATTTAATTGTATATCTTGGTAAGAGAGCTGAAGGGGATGGACAGTTGGAAAAAGGAAGATATGATTGGTTGCTACACTTTCCTGTGTTTTCATATTTCATGTTATTTGTAAAATAAAGGCCTTTGTATTCAAATTTTTTCCCTTTGTGCTATTTTTTCTTTTCTTTTCTTTTTTCTTTTTTTTTTTTTGTGTTTGCAGATGAGGGCAGTGAAGTTGAAAGTGAAATAGAAGAAGAGATGGATGAAAATGGAGAGCCACAAGCCAAGAGGGAGAAAACAGACTTAAACCAAGCATTTCAGGTGGGCTGCTTGCAGCAGCCAGTGCTTGAGAGTGGAATAGAGCAGAGCCTCCTGAACCCAATTCATAATGAGCACACTGTTACAAATACTCAGACTATCAGACAATGCAGTGCTACTGGAAATACATATACTGCAGTCTAATATTGAAGTGCCCCCCAACTGCATTAGCCTTGTTGATGCTGGACTTAATGGGGGAGGAAGGAGAATAGGTCTAAAAGTTGACTTATCAAATTTTAGCTGTTCTGAACATTACCTTTTATTGGAGTTGTGAAATAAAATGGGTGTATGCATTTTGCCAGATATTTAAAAAAAATTATAAGCAAAATCATTTTACATTGGTTATTCAATATTGAGGTTTTGTAGTTTCAAGTGTCAATGAAGATTTTTGTCAAGCTTTTAATGTTAATGCTTTTGTCCTCTTAAAATTAAAATAACATTTTTTTCATAGATTAAATATATTTTAATGTTAATTATTTGTCATAATGATTTCATATACATAGGTTTTTAATTAGATGCAAAATATTAAAAGAAATACTTTCTTTGACATACTGGATGCATACTCATTTGACAGTAGATGCATCAAATTTGTTATAAAAGGTGCTTTTCATTGAACAGAACTAGAAGACACTATTTTGATGAAATTGTGAGCATTCAGGGGGTATTTTTATCATAATGTTGGAGGGTTGGGAAGATCTACTGTTTTCTTTCTGTAAGGAAGAAGTGTTTTCACTGCATTTACAAATGCAGAATAAGCGATAGAATTGTAACAATGTGGTAATGTGTACACTGTAGGCACACCTAATTATCTAATCACATGTAAACAATACAAGCTTCCTTTAAAATCAACAGCTCTGGATTATATTTGCATGCCAATTCCTCTGGTTTTGGAGACCACTGATTCTATTTTGAGACCACTGCACAGATACGTCTGGTTGTCAAGTGGTACTGTAGTTAATAGAAACTAAACCACAAAAGAAGTAACTTGGTTTTTTTTAAATATACATGCTACTTATGTTGAACTGGACATACAGGAAAACATTCCTTTTGGATGACTTTCTTCTATTCCAGGCCTTTTCCTACTAGTTTAATTTGCTGCTTTCATAAATGATAATTTATAGAATGTAAGAAATGTAGCAACCTGCATAATTTTCTTTTCAAAATGTATTTCCTGATTAATAAAGTTAATTTAATTTTTTACAAAAATTTATTAAGGTAGTGTAACTGGCACACCTCCCTTGTACTTATTCCCAATTGCTTTAAATTTGAATAGGTGGCTATATGGATCATTGCCATTTAAGAATGTACATCAGGGATCGTTGTACCTCGGCTATTACATGGTGCCTTAAACAGAACTGAAGCTAAGATTTAGTATTTTTTGTTATTTTTAATAACTCTTAAAATTTATTCAACAAGGTGTGCCTGTCACTTTCAAATTTCCTAAGTATTAGGGGCAGGTTACGTAGTCTTCAAAGAAATAAAGAGGGTTTTATTATTAAGTGATATTTATATCCCTCCTAAAATTGATACTAAAAATATTTTTCTTGTTTCTAGCTGAATTTCACTTTATTACAAATAAAATTTGCTTGGGAACTTGAAAAGCAAAACTAGCTTTAATGCTAACTTCAATGTTGTTAAAGTAAATGGACCATAGTCATAAGAATGGTTATATATTTTAAACTCTTGTCAGATTTTAATTTTAAAAAGTCAGACTAAATAAATAAGCAGGTACATAATGCAGCACATATTTTCAATTTGTATATGTGGTAGGGTGTCAATCTGATGCTAGGTTTTAATGATTACATTTTATAGTGATAGTTTATACAGTCCATATTAATTGGCATTAAACATCTCTGATTTTTTCTGATTATTTTAAGCATTTTCATTATTTTTAAAGCAGACACATGATTTTTCTAGGCTAAAATATTGAAAATAAATTTAAAAAAGCAAAAAAGTAAAGGAAAGAGAAACAAAAGCAATTTTATAGAAAGGACTGCATTAAAAATTAAGGGAGTCTCTTGTTTTATCGAGTGTGACTGTGGATTGATTTTTTTTAGTCATATACATCAAATGGGTGAACATCGTGTGACATGAACAGTGTATTTTTAGCAAAGAAATTTGTTGCTACAACTTTCAGATGCTCCAAGAATGGTTACAGATCAACTAAGATGGCTTAATACTTTTGGGGGTACAAAATTATTTGTAAATTTCTTAGCAGAATTTGGAGGCCAACCCATACTGCTCCATTCTATGTAGGCACAATTCCTACTTATGTCTGTAGATGTTTTTTGTATCAGCAAAAAGTGCAAATGAGGTTTGTATTAATTTATGTCTGAATTCACCTGTGCACTGAATCCTCATAGGTTGTGTTTTCCCAAATATCGCTGCATCCTGGGTTTTTTCCCCTTAAAAATCAGCACCCTTCACTAAAAATTCTAAAATCTAACCTATGATAAATATTCACACCCTTTTATTTTGCATTATAATATTTTAAAAAATAAAATATAGGTGAATACTCAGCATTTTTCATTCCTAACATAGGGTGCCCTATGCTGTACTGATGGTCTGTATTGCCTGGTTTCAAATTTTGTGTTGACAAACCTTAAATATTTTTTATTGGTAGAATGTTGGATTTGTTGTTGCTGAGAGAAAAGTATGGTTGTAACATGTAAATCTAGATTGCTAAGAAGAGGCGGGACCCGAACATCTTTTGAACAGTTGATCACTGTTCATGTAGTGCAAAAAGAAAACAAAATATACGCATACAAAGATAGAATGCATATCATGGATTCTAATAGCAGTTATCAAAACAAATTGGAATTATTCCTGATTCAGATAATTGAATGAAGTTTGTATTTCTATGCTTATCAACTGATTATTCTCTCAAATTTTTATGTAATAATTTTCCCACTTTAACAATTATTTGAAAGAATTAAGTTGCTGTAAGCTGCTGTGCTTTGCTTTTAAATTTACTGCAATTTAGGTCAAACATACACACATGAAACAATTTAAACGCTTTTGATATTTGTTAATAGATTGGTATTGTTAATGATTTGAGCACAGAAATATGGATCCCTCCGTCCAAATTATGTAGTGTGTAGCATGTGGCTGAATTGCCACTCTGAAGCCTGCTTAACTCTTTTAGAGCTCTAAAGAGCTGTAGCAAGCATCTACTGACTAGATACTACAAGATAAAGGCTCATATCATTTGTGGATTTTACCCAATCTTGATGTGAAATTAAAAAAAATTATTTTAGAGTCGCTTCCCCTATTGGCACAAATTACTTAGTAAATACTGTGGCAGAATGGGTATTGTTGAATTACTTTTTCAAAACATGGGGCCAAATTTCACAAGTTTTATATTTATGAAAAATTTTTGTTACATTTTCATATTTCTTATTGTAAATCAGTTTTTAAAAAAGTCCCCTCTTTTCAGTTATCTGCTTCTGTGTTTTATTATTATACTGTAGCATGCTTTGTGCATCTTTTTTTTTAATGTTCCGTTAAAAAAATTTAGATAATATCCTTTAAATTGTTTACGTGCAAAATTATGATGTACAGCATTTCTGCCTTTAGTTCACAAATGTGCAAAATATTGTGCTGGTGTACTGTCACTGAGGAGTGTATAGCTTTATAAAACATTTCAATTTAAACTGAAGCATTTTTAAATGTCTGAAATACTGCTTCTGTTCAAAATATTTTCCACGGGGGAAGACCTGACCTGATATATTTGTGGTTCTCACCAAATGATATTGGCATTGTTTAGAAAAACATTTATATTAGTTAGCACTACATTGCAATCTAGCTTACTTTATAGAGTGGTTTTACAAAATAAAATAACCTTTTATAGTCATGAAAAAAATGGTGGAAAAGTAACTTTTTAAATAATGTAAGTATTTTTGGTACTTTGTGACAGTTATTTCAGAGTTTAAAACATTCATTTGACAGATCAGTATAAATTTCTGAAAATTACATCCTTGTCTCTGTAGAAAAGGAAAACTATCATGTCTGTGGTTTAAAAATTGGTCAATGAATGGTATTCTAGTATCTTTGCTACTTTGGTGATAAAAAAAAAAACCAACAACACAGGAATAGAAGAATAAATAGTGCTTAGTTTTAGCCTTAGAAAAATAATTTAATGTAATGCCTTGCATTAACCCTTTGAGCATTGTAAGGATACACTTTTTAGGTAATTTAATTAGACCACTGAAAATATTCTATATATTTAAGTAACTGATTGTCCTGCAGAATTTTTTTTTTAATTTCTAAATTAAATATTTGCATGCTAGACAGAAATGTTTTTGTTTCAAAAGGCTTAATAGATTTAGGTGAAATTATGCCATCAATATGTGCTGTATGGTGCAAAACTATTTCTGCTATTTTCTTCTCATAATTGCATAAATATCTGAAGAAATCAAATATTTGACTCTACAGTCATAGGTTGTTTGCTTTAAGATGCCTTTACAATATGGAGGTTTAGAAAAAAATATTTGTACTCTTTTGGAAATATCTTTCGGGTAAAATTAAAATACTTTAATACTGTAAATTAAAATCTTTACAAATAAAACCAAAACTGCTTAGTTAACAAGAGAATGAATTTTACAGAATCCTTGGTATGTTTGCAATCAAATTTTCTGCAGTCTGATAAATAGACAAAAAAGGACATTGCATTCATATTACTTTTAACATTCAGTCACTGTGATATGAACTAATGAAGACAGTGGTACTAGATTCAGCTTCCTCTACAGGGATGCAGTTTAGATAACTCTTATTGAATGTCAGAATTTAGAAAGAAATAAAAACCAAACCCTAGAAATTGCACCTGCCTTCTGCTGTGTTGAAAAGTCCTTTTTTCGTACAAGTAGTACTCACCAGAACAAGGGAACAAGTTCAGAAGTGAGTAGAGAGTTGTTGAAAATTATAGATAGAAATACCACCTTACTGAGCTTTTCTACTGGTTCCTTGCAGAAGCAATCAACAACAGTAGGTGCAAATGTATTTTATTCACATCTGAGTGAAAAAAAAGTCTCATTACATTTAGTGGAATTACATTATTAATATAGTTCAAGTAAGTTGTAAAGATTTCTAGTAAATTAATGCAAATTCATGCATAATTAGAATGCAATGCTCAAAGGGGTTTAATTTAACAATATTTTATTCATAATTTATTGTAAATGCTCCCCAGTTTGCCTGCCTTGAACATTGCTGCTAGTGATTTTAAATGCTAGCAGACCTAACTTTAATTTACCCATTATACTTAAGAAAAAGTAAAAGCCACTTACAAAGTGACTGCCTAGTTTTTGTTTGAGGAAAATATGCCTCAGTTTGATCATTTAAACTCTCATGGTTTATTCTGATTTTTTTTTCTTTTAAAAAAGAAACTCAGCAATTAAAATGTTGGGACAGGAAGCCCTGAGTAATTAAAGTTTTTGCAAAAATTGTTCTTGTAAATTGATCAGTATGCCTGAAATTCACTACAGAGAAAAAAGTCCATAGCAAGACTATGAGCATCAAAATGACCCTCACTTAAATCAGAATCAGGGAAATGCTCTTATGTTCTTAAGTGCTTCCTTGATCATGGTGCAAATCTCTTCAAGAATTTTCAGCACTGGGTGAACTTTAGTCTATAATAATAAATATTTTGAAAGAATTAAGTCTGTAGAGGGACAACCTCCCTTGATTGGGGCTCACCAGGGATATAATCCATTATCTTTTGACTTGCTGATAACAAGAGGGTCTTTTTCTTTTAGTGTTTTTCTTTAACACAAAGAATACTAAAGGGTTCCCAAATACATTGTTAAAGTGATTGTTTTGTATTTAAACATTAAACACCATATTGAAATAACCCAATAAAGCAATTTAAATGTCAAAAAAATATAATTATGTGCCAAAGCAAGTTTCTCATCCTCACTAAAAATTTGGATTTCCAGTAATAACCAATGAGGCTATTGAATAAACTTTGAGTGCCTTTCAAACACTTGGGAAATTTTGCCTCAGGTGGTAAACTGTAATTAGGTTAATTCTAGAGCTTGCCAATCAACAATTCTGTCATCATTCAGGGCTTTCTTAGCTTCTAGAAAACTTACTTGGTTCCATTTATTTTCTACTGTATTTTTTTAAGGTGCCCTCATTTAAATTTCACTTAGTAAGTGGCAGTTTACATTATTCAGTACCACAGGCACAGAAATGTAATAACACTAGGAGAAATTGAACTTTTGTTTTCCTATTTACTGCATACATTATGTAAATTAAGAAAGCAACTTTTTGGTAGAACGTGCATGTGACATACTGTAGTTTTGCAGTTTTTTAATTTCTTGAACACACTTTTTAATTATTTAAGGAAAACCTCTTTACAGAATAATTTGATAGGGTTTTTTGTATAATGTGTTTGATTTTGTAAATATGTATTTCCCAATGTGATTTTTTTTTTGGTGAGAAATGCTAAATCTTTTAGTATATCATGTCCTCTCAAAATTGGAAGGAGCTAAATAATAGTTTGTGGGCAATTTGTATTGTGTACTGTACAATAACTAGGAAACTTTTATAATTATAAAAATATATATTAACTTTTAGTGTGTTGTTTTTAAAAATAATGACTGGAACATGCTAAAGACAGTAGGATTTTTCTGAATATTTCAGACATGAACTCAGGCTAGTTTTCTTGTGTTTTTCAAAATAAAATTGTGCATTGTCTTCTGAAATAAATTTGTTTTCCTGTTACAAACATTTGACATTTGAATTGTTTTGGGGTTTCTATAACTAAATACTTTAGATTGCAATACTATTGATTTTGGAAGAAAAATTATTTCGACTTTATTTAAATCGTAAATGGAAGTTTAGTTCAACCCCGCCGCAGTGCTATAATATAGTTCCTATAGCATACAATATGGTAGAAATGGTGGAAATTCAGGGATGCAAGTTATTGTAAGAAGACAACAGAATATGATGGGTTGCACATCAAAATATCATTTTTATTACTTCTGCAAGGTGATTTTTCCACACGACATTTATATTACAAAGTAAGTCACATTCTATATCAAGTTATTTTAAATGTATTTAATTTGCCTCACCTCAGAAAATCACTTCTAATGTGTAAAAAACACATATAGTCCACAACAATCTAAACTGTGCCAAAAGCCATCACAAATATAAAGCAAATTATTATCCCACAAAGGAACCGAGACAGTCAAACCTTTATCTCTTTCTGGCACTGTTAATGTTATGCCAAATAGAGTTGCTGTGTTGACTTGATGCTGTTATTCCTAATCTTGTTCCAGATTTCACTAAATATCATTGTATGTATTCTTCCCCAATAACTGGATTAGCCTAACGATATTAAAAAAGAAAACAAACAAAAAGAAATCTTGACCACAATGTGGCGCTGTTGACAGTTTGTTCTGAACAATTTTATTAATAGAACTGTTTTCCTAAGGAAATACTATACACCCAAAATCTGAAGTTGTCTTCACTACTAGAGTTTAAGGCATAGTCAGACATACTTTCACAGATCTAGCTGGAGTGGTGTTTAACAAGATGTTGTCCCAAACTGCTCTCTCTTTCCAGCTGGAAGTTGCTGTTACCCATGGTGAGTATGATGTGAGTACAGATGATTTGAGTAATATCTTTTTTCCATAGCTTGGAAAGTCCTTAAAGCTTCCTAAGGTGTTGTAGTAGTTCAGTTAGAGGAACAAGAAAACAAGTGGATGATGATGGGCATTTATTGAATTATAGAATGATATAGGTTGAAAGAGATATTTGGAGGACTAGTCCAATCCACCCCACTCCCTGAGCATGGCCTCTATTTGTGTTTGACATCTTTACAGGGAAAAAGCTTCCTAATATCTAAGTGGAATTTCCCATGTTTCGGCTTGGGCCCATTGCCTCTTGTCCTTCCTTCTCTTTTGAAGGCTAAGTGATCCCAGCTCTCATCCTCTTCTTCTATGCCATATGCTCCAGCCCCCTGACCATCTTGATGGCCCTCTGCTGGGCTCACTCCAGTATGTCAAGTCTTTCTTTTACTGGGGAGACCAAAAGTGGACACAGGACTCCAGTTGTAGTCTCATCAATATTGAATAGAGGGGAAAAATAGCACTTCTCTTAACCTTCTGGTTACATTACTGCTAATACATTCCAGGATGCATTTGGCCTTGACCACAAAGACACACTGTTGGGTCATATACTAATTGTCCACCAGGATCCCAGTGTTAGCTAACAAGTTCTATTTCTTTAAAAAGGAGTCTATGCATCAGGGGAAAAAGATGTTGGAAAATTATTTTAACTTTAGCACAATACATGATCCCTATATCCGTGGTTAATACTTAATTTTGCACCATACAGTGCTTAGTACAAATGCCAGAGATTAGTTTGGCTTTGTGTTAACTTCCTACATCATAAGTCTTGTGCCAGCTAGTGCTTCCTTATTTACCAATATCATTCATTAATATGTACTATCAGATGTCTTAGTTTTGAGAACAGAGATAGAGTGCTGGAACAAAGAATGATAAGAGAAGTGCATCATAATCTGACCACATATTTGAGATACACCCAAGGAGAAAAGATTCATTAGAAGATACGGAACCATAAATGGAAAATTTGGGGAATGGAATCTTCCCAAAAAACCACCAAAGACCCTCAAAAGACCCCTACTGATATCCAAATAAGTCAGTGGAAATAGTTAGCATATATGCATGTATTCAGGAAAGGTAATATGTAATAGAAATCTAGTGGATTTGTATTAGTTTCATGAATACAACCTGGTATGTTAGGCTACTGTGTGTGCATATTAGGTGAAGTGATCCCCATGCACCCAGGGTGCTGAATAATGTCAGCTTTCTAACCTAACAAACTGCAAACTGGTTGAAGACTTTATTTCCTGTTTTTCCGTGACACCAGGTCCTTTTCTGCAAATCTTTTCTCTATCCAGTCAGCCCCCAACCTGTACTAGTGTATGATGTGATGTCTTTTCCTGGTCTTAAAATCAAGAGTCAAACATGGTTAGAAAGGAAAAAGGGATTTTACCTTGGTATTTATTTTAAGGATCCTTAGGTGCACTATGTCCAGGTCAAATGCACAGAAATGCACACCGCAATGCACACCCCCAAAAGATCTGGTATAACATTATAGGTCTTACTAAATAGCATATCTATCAAAAATTCCCCAATGAGAGTCTTGAATGAGCCCCCCCCC
>NW_008239044.1:1681-2507 GCF_000691975.1 Corvus brachyrhynchos | reverse complement strand
ACAAACAAGTCCAAGAATGTAGGCAAAAAGCACTAGGAATACAGAAGCTGTAAAAAGGTATAACAGGGGTATAAAAGAAAAGGCAAAAATCTTCATGGCATCAAAGTTGTTCCATCCCAGATTTGGGAAATTTCCCTTTCCCAAACTCATTGAGGTTCCTGTCAGCAACCCTGCTCTCCACTGTATCATCTGCTCCCCCCAATCTGGTATTGTCTAGAAACTTTCAGAGTGTTCACTCCATCCCATCATCCAAGTCATTAATAAAGATGTTAAACAGTATCAGCCCCAGTATCAGTCCTTGGGAGGCCATTGGCAATCAGTCAATGTTTGGACTTTGTAACACTGATCACAGTGGTGAGCATGATGGTCCAGTCAAATTTCAACACATATTATTGTCTATTCATCCGGTCCATATTTCATAGATTTGGCTATAAAGAAGCTATGAAAGACCATGTCAAAGGCCTTGTTGAAGTCGACGTGATGAAACAGATTTAGAGGAAACATAAAGATTGTAGTCATAGGCTTGGGATTTCAGTTGTAGGCTTGGGCCCAGTGAGGGTTAATCAAAATAGTTAGGAGAACTGGACCTGAAATAGAGTTTTAGATGTTAGTAACTGATTACCAAATAACTGATGATCTGTCATTTGCATGTTTGTTTAGCTGTGCTTAGAATAAGGAGCAGAAACATTGATAAGTTGGTGTATAGAATAAAGACAATTACCAATTTCCTCCCTTTGTGGGAGCCCATCCAAAAGTCACGCAAGAAGAAACTTAGAGGTCACTAAAGTAATTAGAATTGTTAAAACTCAGAAAGGCAAAAAGGTCA
>NW_008239044.1:0-916 GCF_000691975.1 Corvus brachyrhynchos | reverse complement strand
GCTTGGTTTGTTCCCGTAGAGGCGAGCGAGGACTTCGTGGTTGCACACTGGAGGAGTACGGGCAGTAGCGGTGGGAGAGCCATCAGCTCCGGTCTGGTCGGTGGCTTAAAAGAAGCATTGGCTTGTAGTTTGGGATACGAGTGGTGAACAGAGAGAGAGAGACTAACTTTATTTTGAGTGCTGTGCGCATGCGTTAGGGACGCGCCGCAGGTCTGCAGGGGCCTCTTTGGATCAAAGAATACGGACCCCCTGGGCTGAGCAAGCGTGACAGGGGTACGGTGGCTGGGTTATGCCAAAGAGCGTGTTGAGATTATGAATTAGCAGTGCGTTGTGTGTGTGTGTTTAGTTAGTTGGTACTTTGATTCGTGTGTATTTCAAGCGGATTAGCTACGTATTCGTGTGAAAAGGTTGTAAGAGTTTGCGTTTAGTGGAGTTGGCGGAAGGATTTTTGTGTTTGAGAGAGCAGAGGAATTTGATCTTTGTGTATGAGTTGTAAGAAAGGCACTAAGTAGTGTGTGTGAGTTTTGAGTTGTGTGAAGGGTGACGGTGAAATTTGATTAAGACATTAATGAAGAGTGGTAATTGTGTGTTTGAAAGTTGTTGAATTTGCGCTTAAAGGAGCGAGCGGAGCTAGTTTGAAGTTATGCCCGGCGTCACCTTGGCGACCAGCGGAGTGATTGGAGTTTGTAGCCTTGGATTTTTGTTTTGTAAGCCTTTAGTATATCTTGAAAAGTTTGATTGTAAGTGAGTTTAAATTTGGTAGTTTGGTGCGGGGTAACATCCAGACGAAGGGCTAATAATTTTAACCTTAGCGGCGAGGCAGAGCGACATAGCGTGTAGCGGGGATTCAAGACTAAACCCCCCCCGCTTGCTCAGCCACGCAAGTGCAGTGGCAGGGGCGAAAACCGCCCCGCCC
>NW_008239043.1:30797-31236 GCF_000691975.1 Corvus brachyrhynchos | reverse complement strand
CGCCCCCTCCAGCCACAGCCACGCCCACCCGGCCACGCCCACCCTGGGGGCAGCTGAGCCCCTCTGGGGATGTTGGGGTCATTTCAGCGACTCCGTTTTGGGGGGATTTTGGGCAATTTGCGACTCGGTTTGGGGGGAAATGGGGCACATTTGCAGCCCAGATTGGGGGTGTTGGCAGTTTGGGGTGGGTTTAACCTTATTTGGTGAAATTGAAAACCCACACAGAATTTGGGGCAAACGTAGCAAATTCGATCCCGAAGCTGGGGCCGCTCTGTTTTTTTGAGGTCCTTTTTTGGCTGCCTCCATCCTGCTCCATGATTCCCCTCTCCCCGTCTTGGGGCCCAGCTCACCCTTCAAGGGTCTCACCCGTCCCCCACCCCTGGGTTTAGGAGTTTTGCTCCCCCCCGCATTTGGGGATCCCTCTCCCCACCCCCTCCCC
>NW_008239043.1:28187-28648 GCF_000691975.1 Corvus brachyrhynchos | reverse complement strand
AGGGACGTGCCAACCCCAGGGGGACACGGCTGGGGACACACGGGGGTGGGGGGCACATGTCACCCACCCCCAGGACGCTCTGTGAGGACACAAAGGGATGTGCCACGGGGTCACGCTCTCCATGCACGTGGCCCCCATGGCCCTCTGTGTCCCCCCAGCCCATGTCCCTGTGTCCCCCTCAATGACCCTGGGTCCCTCCAGGGCTGTTCCTGACCTTCTGAATCCCCCTGGGGTGGCTGTCCCCGTGCTGTGTCCCCAGTGTCCCCACTGTCCCTCCAGGGCTGGCTGTCCCTGGCTCAGGCCCGTTACTCCCTGGGCTGTCACCGCGTCTCGTCCCTGCAGTAAAGGGCCACCATGGTGCCCCGAGTCCGTGTGTGCCACAGGTGGGGGACAGAGGGGGACGGGGACACTGCTGGGGGGGACAGAGGGGGATGGGGTCACTCCTGGGGGGACGGGGACAC
>NW_008239043.1:25245-26259 GCF_000691975.1 Corvus brachyrhynchos | reverse complement strand
GGACATGGAGGGACGTGGGACAGTCTCTGTCATCCTCAGGGGCCAGTGGGGAACGTGAAGGGACATGGCAGGGACATAGAGGGATGTGAAAGGACATGGGACAGTCTCTGTCATCCTGAGGGGACAGTTGGGGACATGGAGGGATGTGGGACAGTCTCTGTCATCCTCAGGGGACAGTCAGGGACATGGAGGGACATGGCAGGGACATGGAGGGACATGGGACAGTCTGTCATCATCTGGGGACTGTGGGGGACGTGGAGGGATGTGGGACAGTGTCTGTCATCGTGTGAAACCAGTGGGGGACATGGAGGGATGTGGAGAGAAATGGGACAGTGTCTGTCATCCTGTGGGGACGGTGGGGGATGTGGAGGGACATGGAGGGATGTGAAAGGACATGGGACAGTCTCTGATATCCTGAGGGGACTGTGGGGGACATGGAGGGATGTGGAGGGACATGGCAGGGACGTGCGACAGTGTCTGTCATCGTGCGGGGCCGGTGGGGGACGTGGAGGGACATGGAGGGAGATAGGACAGTCTCTGTCATCGTGCGGGGCTGGTGGGGGACATGGAAGGATGTGGCAGGGACATGGAGGGACGTGGAGGGATGTGGGACAGTGTCTGTCATCCTGAGGGGACATGGAGGGATGTGGAGGGACGTGGAGGGACATGGGACAGTGTCTGTCATCCTCAGGGGACAGTGAGGGATGTGGAGGGACATGGAGGGACGCGGGACAGTCTCTGACATCCTGAGGGGGCTGTGGGGGACACAAAGGGACATGGAGGGATGTGAAAGGACATGGGACAGTCTCTGTCATCCTGAGGGGACAGTCGGGGACATGGAGGGACATGGCAGGGACATGGCAGGGACACGAGGCTGGGACACGAGGCCGGGACGTGACAGGGACAGGAGGCTGGGACACGGCAGGCACTTGGCCCATGATCTCTGTCCATCCCAGGGTGACACAAGGAGGGGACACAGTGACCGCCAGGCCACCCCAGCACCCAGAGGGGATG
>NW_008239043.1:22453-23585 GCF_000691975.1 Corvus brachyrhynchos | reverse complement strand
CGTGGTGGTGGCGATGGCCGGGATGATCTTCCCCGCGATCAGCTTGCTCTGGGACACAGAGGGATGGAGGGGTTTGGGGGTGAGGGGGAGATGGCCCCAAAAACCAGCCCGAGGGTCCCCACAGGGCACCGGAGTCACACACACACACGGGCTCTGCGTGTGCCCCACACACCCCACAGGAAATGCTGGGACACTGCACGGGAGCCCCAGCAGCCGTAATGCCCCATAGAGAGCCCGGTGACACCCCAAAACAACCCCTGGAACACCCCATAACAACCCCTGGAACACCCCATAACAACCCTGGAACACCCCAAAACAACCCCCGGAACACCCCATAGAGACCCCTGGAGCACCCCATAACAACCCTGGAACACCCCACAGCCCCCCAGCACCCGTAATGCCCTACAGAGACCCCTGGAACACCCCATAACAACCCCTGGAACACCCCGTAACAACCCTGGAACACCCCATAGAGACCCCGGTGACACCCCGTAACAACCCCTGGAACACCCCAGAACAACCCTGGAACACCCCAAAACAACCCCTGGAACACCCCATAGAGACCCCGGTGACACCCCGTAACAACCCCTGGAACACCCCAGAACAACCCTGGAACACCCCAAAACAACCCCTGGAACACCCCATAGAGACCCCGGTGACACCCCGTAACAACCCCTGGAACACCCCAGAACAACCCTGGAACACCCCAAAACAACCCCTGGAACACCCCATAGAGACCCCGGTGACACCCCGTAACAACCCCTGGAACACCCCAGAACAACCCTGGAACACCCCAAAACAACCCCTGGAACACCCCATAGAGACCCCGGTGACACCCCGTAACAACCCCTGGAACACCCCAGAACAACCCTGGAACACCCCAAAACAACCCCTGGAACACCCCATAGAGACCCCGGTGACACCCCGTAACAACCCCTGGAACACCCCAGAACAACCCTGGAACACCCCAAAACAACCCCTGGAACACCCCATAGAGACCCCGGTGACACCCCGTAACAACCCCTGGAACACCCCAGAACAACCCTGGAACACCCCATAACAACCCCCGGAACACCCCGTAACAACCTTAGAACACCCCACAGCCCCCCAGCACCCATAACACCCCACAGAC
>NW_008239043.1:21445-22162 GCF_000691975.1 Corvus brachyrhynchos | reverse complement strand
CACCCACCCCCGGAACCCCCCATAAAAACCCCTGGAACACCCCATAGAGACCCCGGTGACACCCCAGAACAACCCTGGAACACCCCACAGCCCCCCAGCACCCATAACACCCCATAGACACGCCAGTAACACCCCACAACAACCCCTGGAGCACCCCATAACAACCCGTGGAACACCCCAAACAACCCCTGGTACACCCCATAACAAACCCTAAACACCACACAGGAGCCCCAGCACCCATAACACCCCATAGAGACCCCGGTAACACCCCATAACAACACCAGTAACACCCCACAACAACCCTGGAAAACCCCATAGAGACCCCGGTAACACCCCAGAACAACACCGGTAACACCCCATAGAGACCCCGGTGACATCCCATAACAACCCCTGGAACACCCCATAACAACCCTGGAACACCCCACAGCCCCCCAGCACCCGTAATGCCCTATAGAGACCCCTGGAACACCCCATAGAGACCCCTGGAACACCCAACAACAACCCCCGGAACACCACACAGGAGCCCCAGCACCTGTAACACCCCATAGAGACCCCAGTAACACCCCAAACAACCCCGGTAACACCCCATAACAACCCTGGAACACCCCATAACAACCCTGGAACACCCCATAACAACCCCTGGAACACCCCGTAACAACCCTGGAACACCCCATAGAGACCCCGGTGACACCCCGTAACAACCCCTGGAACACCCCA
>NW_008239043.1:15167-17324 GCF_000691975.1 Corvus brachyrhynchos | reverse complement strand
GGGTGCCACAGCCCCACCCAAAGGTGACACATCCCCACCCATGGGTGACACAGCCCCGCCCGTGGGTGACCCCACTCACGTTGTCGGGGTCGAACACGAGCGGGTGGGGGCAGCGCTTGGGCCCCGACCAGAACAGCGTCCCCGAGTTCGTCTTCTGTGGGGGCGGGACAAAGGCAGCAGCTTAACGAGGCTCTTAATTAGGGTTAATGAGGCTCTTAATTGGGGTTAACGAGGCTCTTCATTGGGGTTAATGAGGCTCTTCATTGGGGTTAACGAGGTCCTTAATTGGGGTTAACAAGGTTCTTCATTGGGGTTAATGAGGCTCTTAATTGGGGTTAACGAGGCTCATAATAGGGGTTAATGAGGCTCTTAATTGAGGTTAATGAGGCTCTTCATTGGGTTAATGAGGTTCTTCATTGGGGTTAACGAGGCTCTTAATGGCAGTTAATGAGGCTCTTAATTGGGGTTAACAAGGTTCTTCATTGCTGTTAATGAGCACTTAATTGGGGTTAATGAGATACTTAATTTGGGTTAACAAGGGAACTGGGGTCAACGAGGTTAATTGAGGTTAATGAGGGAATTGGGATTAATGAGGGAATTTGGGTTAATGAGGAAATTGTACTTAATGAAATTAAGTTAACGAGGTAATGGGTTAACAAAGAAATTAACTAGCTTAATGAGGCAATTAATTAGGTTAACAAAGTATTTGAGGTTATTGACATAATTAACGGCGTTAACGAGGTGATCCCACCTGTCCCGGGGGGAAGTTGTGCAACAGCCGGCGGATGTTGGGGTTAATGAGAGAATGGGGGTTAATGAGACCATTAATTGGGCTAATGAGGTCATTAATTGGGCTAATAAGGTCATTAATTGGGCTAACGAGGTCATTAATTGGGTTAACGAGGTCATTAACCGGGCTAACGAGGTAATTAACAGGTGCCCACCTGTCCCGGGGGGAAGTTGCACAGCAGCCGGCGGGTGTTGGGGTTAACGAGGTAATGGTGGTTAATGAGGTAACGGGGATTTAAGAGGGTAATGAGAGTTGAGGAGGTCATTAATTGGGCTAACAAGATAATTAACTGGGTTACTGAGATAATTAACAGGGTTAACGAGGTAACTAACAGGTATCCACCTGTCCCGGGGGGAAGTTGTGCAGCAGCCGGCGGGTGTTGGGGTTAATGAGGTAACAGTGGTTAATGAGGTAATGGGGGTTAATGAGGTCATTAACCAAGCTAACAAGGCAATTAATGGGGCTAAAGAAGTAATTAAAGGGGTTAATGAGCTAATTAACCGGGCTAACGAGTCATTAATGGGGCTAGTGAGATAATTAACAGGTGCCCACCTGTCCCGGGGGAAGTTGTGCAGCAGCTGGCGGGTGTTGGGGTTAACGAGGTAACAGGGGTTAATGAGGTAACGGGGATTTAAGAGAGTAATGAGAGTTGAGGAGGTCATTAACCAGGCTAATGAGGTAATTAATGAGATAATTAACGGGCGCCCACCTGTCCCGGGGGGAAGTTGTGCAGCAGCCGGCGGGTGTTGGGGTTAACGAGGGAATGGGGGTTGAGGATGTAACGGTGGTTAATGAGGTAATGGGCTTTTAACGAGGTAATGGGGGTTAATGAGGTCATTAGGCTAACGAGGTAATTAACAAGGTAATTAAGAGGTGCCCACCTGTCCCAGGGGAAGTTGTGCAGCAGCCCGCGGGTGTTGGGGTTAACGAGGTAGTGGGGATTTAACGAGGTAGTGGGGGTTGAGGATGTAACAGTGGTTAATGAGGTAATGGGGATTTAATGAGGAAATGGGGGTTAATGAGGTCATTAGGCTAACGAGGTAATTAACAGGTGCCCACCTGTCCCAGGGGGAAGTTGTGCAGCAGCTGGCGGGTGTTGGGGGTAACGAGGTAACGGGGGTTAATGAGGTAATGGGGATTTAGCGAAGTAATGGAGGTTGAGGAGGTCATTAAGGGGGCTAACGAGGTAATTAATGAGCTAATTAACCTGTCCCGGGGGGAAGTTGTGCAGCAGCTGGCGGATGTTGTTGCTGTACTGGCGGTGCCAGTGCCGGCACGCCCAGGCCACGCAGTCGGGCCACGCCCGGGGCCGGTCGCTGACGAGGCTGCGCTGGACGGCCCCGAGCACCCCCAGGGGCTGGGGCCCC
>NW_008239043.1:6233-8678 GCF_000691975.1 Corvus brachyrhynchos | reverse complement strand
TTCATCTCCCGCGCCGCCGCCGCCGCCCGCTCCGACTTCAGCTTCTGGAGAGGGAAACACCTGGGCTGTGAGCCCCGCCCCTTGGGACACGCCCTCTTAAGCCACGCCCCCTTTCCCAATCCAATCACGCATCCAAGGAACTCAAGCGATGATGCTGAGCGTGAAACTCAACTGTTGGTGTTGGCTGAGAAACTCAATCGTTGACATTGGTCAAGAAACTCAGCTGTAGACATTGACCAGGGAACTCAACCATTGATACTGGCCAAAAAACTCAACCATTGACGTTGACAAAGAAACTCAACCGTTGGTGTTGGCCAAGAAATTCAACCGTTGACACTGAGCAGGAAACTCAGCCATTGGTGTTGACCAAGAAACTCAACTGTTGACATCAGCCAAGAAACTCAACCGTTGACACTGAGCACAAAACTCAACCGTTGGTGTTGGCCCAGAAACACAACCGTTGATGTCAATCATGAAACTCAATCGTTGATGTCGGCCAAGAAACTCAACTGTTGACATTGAGCACAAAACTCAACCACTGGTGTTGGCCAAGAAACTCAACTGTTGACGTCAAGGATGAAACTGAATCATTGACGTTGGCCAAGAAACTCAACCGTTGACATTGACCAAGAAACTCAACTGTTGACATTGAGCACGAAACTCAATCGTTGACATTGAGCAGGGAACTCAACTGTTGATGCTGGCTGAGAAACTCAACTGTTGGTGTTGGCCAAGAAACTCAATCGTTGATGTTGACCAAGAAACTCAACCGTAGACATTAAGCAGGAAACTGAACCATTGGGTGTTGGCCAAGAAACTCAACCGTTGCCGTCAAGCATGAAACTCAACCGTTGATGTTGGCCAAGAAACTCAACCGTTGACATTGACCAGGGAACTCAACCGTTGTCGCTGGCCGAGAAACTCAACCATTGATGTTGGCCAAGAAACTCAACCATTAACCTTGGCCAAGAAATTCAACCGTTGACACTGAGCAGGAAACTCAACCATTGGTGGTGACTAAGAAACTCAACTGTTGACGTTGGCCAAGAAACTCAACCGTTGACACTGACCAAGAAACTCAACCATTGACATGGGCCAAGAAAATCAACTGTTGACATTGAGCACGAAACTCAATCGTTGACATTGAGCAGGGAACTCAACTGTTGATACTGGCTGAGAAATTCAACTGTTGGTGCTGGCCAAGAAACTCAACCATTGATGTTGGCCAAGAAAGTCAACCCTTGACACTGACCAAAAAACTCAATCATTGACATGGACCGAGAAATTCAACTGTTGACGCTGGCCAAGAAACTCAACTGTTGATGTCAAGCATGAAACTCAACCATTGATGTTGGCCAAGAAACTCAACCGTTGACATTGGCCAAGAAACTCAACCGTTGACATTAAGCACAAAACTCAATCGTTGACCTTGAGCAGGGAACTCAACTGTTGATGCTGGCTGAGAAACTCAACTGTTGGTGTTGGCCAAGAAACTCAATCGTTGATGTTGACCAAGAAACTCAACCGTAGACATTAAGCAGGAAACTGAACCATTGGGTGTTGGCCAAGAAACTCAACCGTTGCCGTCAAGCATGAAACTCAACCGTTGATGTTGGCCAAGAAACTCAACCGTTGCCGTCAAGCATGAAACTCAACCGTTGATGTTGGCCAAGAAACTCAACCATTAACCTTGGCCAAGAAATTCAACCGTTGACACTGAGCAGGAAACTCAACCATTGGTGGTGACTAAGAAACTCAACTGTTGACGTTGGCCAAGAAACTCAACCGTTGACACTGACCAAGAAACTCAACCATTGACATGGGCCAAGAAAATCAACTGTTGACATTGAGCACGAAACTCAATCGTTGACATTGAGCAGGGAACTCAACTGTTGATACTGGCTGAGAAATTCAACTGTTGGTGCTGGCCAAGAAACTCAACCATTGATGTTGGCCAAGAAAGTCAACCCTTGACACTGACCAAAAAACTCAATCATTGACATGGACCGAGAAATTCAACTGTTGACACTGGCCAAGAAACTCAACTGTTGATATCAAGCATGAAACTCAACCATTGATGTTGGCCAAGAAACTCAACCGTTGACATTAAGCACAAAACTCAATCGTTGACCTTGAGCAGGGAACTCAACTGTTGATGCTGGCTGAGAAACTCAACTGTTGGTGTTGGCCAAGAAACTCAATCGTTGATGTTGACCAAGAAACTCAACCGTAGACATTAAGCAGGAAACTGAACCATTGGGTGTTGGCCAAGAAACTCAACCGTTGCCGTCAAGCATGAAACTCAACCGTTGATGTTGGCCAAGAAACTCAACCGTTGCCGTCAAGCATGAAACTCAACCGTTGATGTTGGCCAAGAAACTCAACCGTTGCCGTCAAGCATGAAACTCAACCGTTGATGTTGGCCAAGAAACTCAACCGTTGACA
>NW_008239043.1:5244-5938 GCF_000691975.1 Corvus brachyrhynchos | reverse complement strand
TGGGCCAAAAAACCCAATCGTTGATGCTGACCAAGAAACTCAACCGTAGACATTGAGCACGAAACTCAACCATTGGGTGTCGGCCAAGAAACTCAACTGTTGATGTCAAGCATGAAACTCAACCGCTGATGTTAGCAAAGAAACTCAATCGTTGACAATGAGCAGGAAACTCAACTGTTGACCTTGGCCAAGAAACTCAACCGTTGACATTGACCAAAAAACTCAACCGTTGACATTGGCCAAGAAACTCAACCGTTAACATTGAGCACAAAACCCCACTGTTGATGTCAAGCATGAAACTCAATTGTTGATGTTGGCCAAGAAACTCAACCGTTGATGTTGACCCAGAAACTCAACCATTGACATTGACCTGGAAACTCAACCACTGATGTTGACCCAGAAACTCAACCATTGACATTGACCACGAAACTCAGCTGTTGCCATTGACCAAGAAACTCAACCGTTGACCTTGGCCAAGAAACTCAGCCACTGATGTTGACCCAGAAACTCAACCGTTGACCTCGGCCAACTCACCGGCAGCACCTTGAGGATGGCTGCCCAAACTCCTCTCTCTCAGGCCCCTCCCCCTCGCCGCCCACCTCCAGCTGGGTGCTGGCCAAGCCGCCGCCGACCAACGCTGCGGCCGTTCCCGCCCCTCACCGTGACGTCCCAGGGCCGGAAGAGGAACTGGCGG
>NW_008239043.1:4704-4945 GCF_000691975.1 Corvus brachyrhynchos | reverse complement strand
AGGTGGCCCGAGGGGGGTTGGGGACACAGCACGAGGTGGCCCAAGGGGGTGGAGGACACGCGGGTGGGAAAGGGATGGGGGTGAGGGGACACTTTAGGACACTCCTGAGGACACTCCGAGGACACTCGGACAGAGTTGGGGACATCAGGGACACTGAGAACACGAGGGACAACCAGGAAGCGTGTGAGGACACCTGGGCACACCTAAGGGACACCTGGGGACACTTTGGGTGGAGGGCTGG
>NW_008239043.1:3281-3699 GCF_000691975.1 Corvus brachyrhynchos | reverse complement strand
GGGCCACAGAGCCACTGCGGGGTGGTGGCCCAAGGGGTGACACCCGCCACGGCCCAGTGGCCTTAAGGAATGACCACCTGTAGGTGCTCGTTGGCCACCCTGACCCCACGAGGCACCTGCTGACCCCGATGGGTGAGCGATGGGTGTCCCCCAGTAAATGTCCTCCAAGCGATGTCGCCCCATGGTGACACCTCCCAAGGGTGTCCCCCAGGCCCTCAGGGGTGTCCCCCAGCCACCCAGGGGTGTCCCCAGCCCCTCAGGTGTCCCCCAGGCCCTCAGGGGTGTCCCCCAGCCACCCAGGGGTGTCCCCAGCCCCTCAGGTGTCCCCCAGACCCCTTGGGTGTCTCCCAGCCCCCCAGGGTGTCCCCAGGGTGTCCCCAGGATGTCCCCCAGCCACCCAGGAGTGTCCCCTACCCGA
>NW_008239043.1:2732-3266 GCF_000691975.1 Corvus brachyrhynchos | reverse complement strand
CCAGGATGCCCCCCAGCCACCCAGGGGTGTCCCCTAACCCAAGGGGTGTCCCCAGCCCCTCAGGTGTCCCCCAGCCCCTCAGGGGTGTCCCCAGGGTGTCCCCAGGGTGTCCCCAGCCCCTCACTGGCCGGCACTGCTCCTGGGGTGTCCCCCAGCCCCCCAGGGGTGTCCCCAAGGTGTCCCCAGTCCCCAAGGTGTCCCCAGTCCCCCAGGGTGTCCCCAGGGTGCCCCCAGCCCCCCAGGGTGTCCCCAGGGTGCCCCAGCCCCTCACCGGCCGGCACTGCTCCTCGGTGAGCAGCGTGTCGCGGTTCTCCTCGGGCAGGCACTCGAGCGCGTCGAAGTAAAGCCACTGCGTGATGGGCGTGAACTTCCCCGACACGGCCTGGGGGACAGGGACACGCGGGGACACGTCAGGGACAGGCAGGGACACGCAGGGACACGGCAGGGACAGGCGGGGACACGGCAGGGACAGGTGAGGACATGAAAGGGACACGGCAGGGACAGGCAGGGACATGTCAGGGACAGGTGGGGACA
>NW_008239043.1:0-2321 GCF_000691975.1 Corvus brachyrhynchos | reverse complement strand
ACAGGGTAAGGACATGGCAGGGACAGGTGGGGACAGGAGGGGACACAGCAGGGACACGGCGGGGACAGGGCAAGGACATGGCAGGGACAGGTGGGGACACGTCAGGGACCCAATGTCCCCCATGTGCCCAATGCCCAGTGTCCCCAATGTCCCCAATGTCCCCAATGTGCCGAATGTGCCCAATGTCCCCAATGCCCAATGCCCAATGTGCCCAATGTCCCCCATGTGCCCAATGTCCCCAATGTCCCCAACGTGCCCAATGCCCAATGTGCCCAATGTGCCCAATGTCCCCCATGTGCCCAATGCCCAGTGTCCCCAATGTCCCCAATGTCCCCAATGTGCCCAATGTCCCCAATGTCCCCAACGTGCCCAATGCCCAATGTGCCCAATGTGCCCAATGTCCCCCATGTGCCCAATGCCCAGTGTCCCCAATGTCCCCAATGTCCCCAATGTGCCGAATGTGCCCAATGTCCCCAATGCCCAATGCCCAATGTGCCCAATGTCCCCCATGTGCCCAATGTCCCCAATGTCCCCAACGTGCCCAATGCCCAATGTGCCCAATGTGCCCAATGTCCCCCATGTGCCCAATGCCCAGTGTCCCCAATGTCCCCAATGTCCCCAATGTGCCCAATGTCCCCAATGTCCCCAACGTGCCCAATGCCCAATGTGCCCAATGTGCCCAATGTCCCCCATGTGCCCAATGCCCAGTGTCCCCAATGTCCCCAATGTCCCCAATGTGCCGAATGTGCCCAATGTCCCCAATGCCCAATGCCCAATGTGCCCAATGTCCCCCATGTGCCCAATGTCCCCAATGTCCCCAACGTGCCCAATGCCCAATGTGCCCAATGTGCCCAATGTCCCCCATGTGCCCAATGCCCAGTGTCCCCAATGTCCCCAATGTCCCCAATGTGCCCAATGTCCCCAATGTCCCCAACGTGCCCAATGCCCAATGTGCCCAATGTGCCCAATGTCCCCCATGTGCCCAATGCCCAGTGTCCCCAATGTCCCCAATGTCCCCAATGTGCCGAATGTGCCCAATGTCCCCAATGCCCAATGCCCAATGTGCCCAATGTCCCCCATGTGCCCAATGTCCCCAATGTCCCCAACGTGCCCAATGCCCAATGTGCCCAATGTGCCCAATGTCCCCCATGTGCCCAATGCCCAGTGTCCCCAATGTCCCCAATGTCCCCAATGTGCCCAATGTCCCCAATGTCCCCAACGTGCCCAATGCCCAATGTGCCCAATGTGCCCAATGTCCCCCATGTGCCCAATGCCCAGTGTCCCCAATGTCCCCAATGTCCCCAATGTGCCGAATGTGCCCAATGTCCCCAATGCCCAATGCCCAATGTGCCCAATGTCCCCCATGTGCCCAATGTCCCCAATGTCCCCAACGTGCCCAATGCCCAATGTGCCCAATGTGCCCAATGTCCCCCATGTGCCCAATGCCCAGTGTCCCCAATGTCCCCAATGTCCCCAATGTGCCCAATGTCCCCAATGTCCCCAACGTGCCCAATGCCCAATGTGCCCAATGTGCCCAATGTCCCCCATGTGCCCAATGCCCAGTGTCCCCAATGTCCCCAATGTCCCCAATGTGCCGAATGTGCCCAATGTCCCCAATGCCCAATGCCCAATGTGCCCAATGTCCCCCATGTGCCCAATGCCCAGTGTCCCCAATGTCCCCAATGTCCCCAATGTGCCGAATGTGCCCAATGTCCCCAATGCCCAATGCCCAATGTGCCCAATGTCCCCCATGTGCCCAATGCCCAGTGTCCCCAATGTCCCCAATGTCCCCAATGTGCCGAATGTGCCCAATGTCCCCAATGCCCAATGCCCAATGTGCCCAATGTCCCCCATGTGCCCAATGCCCAGTGTCCCCAATGTCCCCAATGTCCCCAATGTGCCGAATGTGCCCAATGTCCCCAATGCCCAATGCCCAATGTGCCCAATGTCCCCCATGTGCCCAATGCCCAGTGTCCCCAATGTCCCCAATGTCCCCAATGTGCCGAATGTGCCCAATGTCCCCAATGCCCAATGCCCAATGTGCCCAATGTCCCCCATGTGCCCAATGCCCAGTGTCCCCAATGTCCCCAATGTCCCCAATGTGCCGAATGTGCCCAATGTCCCCAATGCCCAATGCCCAATGTGCCCAATGTCCCCCATGTGCCCAATGCCCAGTGTCCCCAATGTCCCCAATGTCCCCAATGTGCCGAATGTGCCCAATGTCCCCAATGCCCAATGCCCAATGTGCCCAATGTCCCCCATGTGCCCAATGTCCCCAATGTCCCCAATGCCCAATGTCCCCAACGTGCCCAATGTCCCCA
>NW_008239042.1:12738-13335 GCF_000691975.1 Corvus brachyrhynchos | reverse complement strand
ATCCTTTTTGAGGCCAAATTCCCCTTTTTAGGGATCAGAGTCCCAATTTTTTTATTCCAAACTCCCGTTTTTGGTCGAAACTGCCCCTTTTTGGTGCCCAAACTTCCAGTTTTGGGCTGAACTGACCCTTTTTGGGTCCAAACTTCCCATCTGGGCCCCCAAATTCCCCTTTTATGGACCCAAATTCCCCTTTTTTGGACTCAAATGCCCATTTTGGGGAGCCAAACTCCCCTTTTTCTTCCCAAATCGCCCTTTCTAGCCCCAAATTTCCCCCCATGGATCTCATTGGGTCCCCTGGGTTGAACTTTTAGGGGTCAGGCTCCCATTGTTTCAAATACAAACTCCCCTTTTTAGGTTGAAACTGCCCCTTTTTGGTGCTCAAACCCCCAGCTTTGGGCCAAATTGTCCCTTTTGGGACCAAACTCCCATCTGGGCACCCAAATTCCCCTTTTTCGGCCCCAAATTCTCCCTTTTTGAACCCAAATCTCCCCTTTTTTTGCTCCAAATTTGGCCCCCAATCCCATTGACTGCCCTGGATTGACCTGTTCTCTTGCCATACACTCAGCACTACAACTCCCATCCCCCCCCGCGGCTATT
>NW_008239042.1:10407-10889 GCF_000691975.1 Corvus brachyrhynchos | reverse complement strand
ACGGGCGGGAGCTTCGACAAACGAGAGGCGGCAGAGGCGGGAACAGCGCGTCCCCCCCCTCCAGTCCCTCCCAGTACAGCCCAGTACAGCCCCAGTGCCTCCCAGTACTCCTCAGTTCCCCCCAGTCCCTCCCAGTACCACCCAGTGTCCTTCCCCAGCGTTCCCAGTGTCCCCCAGTATGTCCCAGTCCATCCCAGTGTGCCCTCCGGTGTTCCTAGTGCTCCCAGTTTGTCCCAGCATCCCCTAGCATCACTCCCAGTATATCCCAGTATCCCCCAGTATCACTCACAGCACCCCCAGTTTGCTTCAGTATCGCCCAGCATCACTCCCAGTTTATCCCAGTATGGCCCAGTCCTCCCCATTTCCTGGCCCAGTCTGGCCCAGTATCCCCAGTATCGCTCCCAGTCTGGACCAGTATCCCCCAGTATCCCCAGTACTGCTCCCAGTCTGGCTCAGTGCCCCCCAGAATATCCCCCAGTATC
>NW_008239042.1:8954-9262 GCF_000691975.1 Corvus brachyrhynchos | reverse complement strand
CCCCCCTCCCAGTCCCTCCCAGTACCCCCTCCCAGTCCTCCCAGTTCATCCCAGTAACCCCCGCTTCCCTCCCAGTCCCCTCCCAGTTCCTCCCAGTCCCTCCCAGTTCCCTCTGGAATTTCCCTTCCTCCCCCAGGGGTCAAAGGTCACAGAATGGAGCGGGAAAGCCTCGGGGCACTGGTGATACTGGGAGGTACTGGGAGGGACTGGGACCGACTGGGATGGACTGGGAAGGGATTTGGGGTGAAATGGGAGGGACTGGGAGGGGACTGGGAGGGACTGGGAAGGACTGGGAGGGGACTGGGCGG
>NW_008239042.1:7755-8881 GCF_000691975.1 Corvus brachyrhynchos | reverse complement strand
AGGGTTGATTTCAGGGGTTACTGGGCGGGACTGGGCCCAGTGACCGCCCCAAACTGGTTTAACTGGTGCCCCCTTCCCCCGCCCCAGTTCTGTCCCTGGCCAGAGGGGACCCCCCCGGTGAGTGACTGGGACAAACTGGGACAAACTGGGAGGGACTGGAAGGGACTGGGAGGGGGAGGGGCTGTACTGGGAATGGCCTGGATCAAACTGGTTATACTGGGGTAGAGGAGCCATACTGGTTTATACTGGGAGGGGGAGGTCTGTACTGGTTTATACTGGTTTGTACTGGTTTTTGCTGGGAGGGGGGTCCACACTGGCTTCTACTGGGAGGCCGGGGTGCATACTGGTCCCCACTGGTTTATACTGGGAGGGGGTGTCCATACGGGTCCGTAGTGGTTTATACTGGGAGGGGGTGTCGATACTGGTCCGTACTGGTTTATACTGGGAGGGATGATTCATACTGGTCCGTACTGGTCTATACTGCTTTATACTGCTCTGTACTGGTTTACACTGGGAGGAGGAGTCCATAGTGGTTTATAATGGTCCATACTGGTCTATACTGGTTTATACTGGTCCATAGTGGTTTATACTGGTCTGTACTGGTTTACACTGGGAGGAGGGATCCATAGTGGTTATACTGGTCCATACTGGCCTATACTGCTTTATACTGGTCCATACTGGTTTACACTGGGAGGAGGGGTCCATAGTGGTTTGCACTGGTCTGTACTGGTTTATACTGGTCCTTAGTGGTCTATACTGGTTTATACTGTCCCGTACTGGTTTATACTGGTCCGTACTGGTTCCTCTGACCCCTCCCTTCCCCCCACAGATGCCCCCAGTCCCTTCGAGTATGGTGAGTGCGGGGAACTGGGAGGGACTGAGAGGGGACTGGGAGGTTACTGGGATGAACTGGGAGGTTACTGGGATGAACTGGGAGTTACTGGGAGGGCCCGGGCACACCCCAAGGTGCCGCTCTGTGCCCCCAGACTGGTGCCAGCTGCGCGTCGGGGGCCTCGTGGTGGCCGCGGTGCTGAGCGTGGTCGGCATCATCGTCCTGCTCAGTGAGTGCCACCCTGGGCCACCTGGGCCACCCCTGGGCCACCCTGGGCCACCTGGGCCACCCCCT
>NW_008239042.1:4500-6142 GCF_000691975.1 Corvus brachyrhynchos | reverse complement strand
TGGGGGCTGAACCCCCCCCAAAATGTCCCCAAAAGGACAATGAATAAAAAAGAGTGAAAAGAAGGGGGTTTGGTCATTGGGGGAGGGGACACGGGGACATCGGGACCATGGTGGCACAGGGAGGGGACATAGGGTCAGTGCTGGTGGCCTTGGGGACATCAGGGCCATGGTGGCACCTGGAGGGGACATCGGGGTGCTGGTGGCCTTGGGGACAGTGGGTTGGTGACGACATTGGGTCACTGGTGGCCTTGGGGACATCGGGGCCATGGTGGCACCAGGAGGGGACATTGAGGTGATGGTGGCACCAGGAGGGGACACGAAGCCAGTGGTGACACTGAGTGCTGGTGGCCTTGGGGACATCGGGGTGCTGGTGGCCTTGGGGACAGTGGGTTGGTGACGACATTGGGTCACTGGTGGCCTTGGGGACATCGGGTCGATGGCAGTGTTGGGGACATCAGGGCAATGGTGGCACCAGGAGGGGGCACGGGGGTGATGGTGGCCTTGGGGACATTGGGTGGATGGTGGCACCTGGAGAGGACACAAGGCCAGTGGTGACACCAGGTGCTGGTGGCCTTGGGGACATCAGGGCCATGGTGGCACCTGGAGGGGACATCGGGTCATTGGTGGCCTTGGGGACATCGGGTGGATGGTGGCACCAGGAGGGGACACTGGGGGGCTGGTGGCCGTGGGGACATCAGGGCAATGGTGGCACCACGAGGGGGCACGGGGGTGATGGTGGCCTTGGGGACAGTGGGTCATTGGTGGCCTTGGGGACATCAGGGTGATGGTGGCACCAGGAGGGGACACGAAGCCAGTGGTGACACCGGGTGCTGGTGGCCTTGGGGACATCGGGGTGACGGTGCCACCAGGAGGGGATATTGGGTCAGTGCTGGTGGCCTTGGGGACATCGGGGCCATGGTGGCACCTGGAGGGGACATCGGGTCAGTGATGGTGGCCTTGGGGACATCAGGATGATGGTGGCACCAGGAGGGGACACAAAGCCAGTGGTGGCACTGAGTGATGGTGGCCTTGGTGACATCGGGTCGATGGCGGCGTTGGGGACATCGGGGCCATGGTGGCACCAGGAGGGGACATCGGGTGGATGGTGGCACCAGGAGGGGACATTGGGCCAGTGGTGACACTGGGTGCTGGTGGCCTTGGGGACATCAGGATGATGGTGCCACCAGGAGGGGACATCAGGTCAGTGCTGGTGGCCTTGGGGACATCGGGGCCATGGTGGCACCTGGAGGGGACATCGGGTCAGTGATGGTGGCCTTGGGGACATCAGGTTGGTGATGACATTGGGTCATTGGTGGCCTTGGGGACATCGGGGCCATGGTGGCACCAGGAGGGGACATTGAGGTGATGGTGGCACCAGGAGGGGACACGAGGCCAGTGGTGACATTGGGTGCTGGTGGCCTTGGGGACATCAGGTCAGTGATGGTGGCCTTGGGGATATCAGGGTGATGGTGGCACCAGGAGGGGACATCAGGTCAGTGATGGTGGCCTTGGGGATATCAGGGTGATGGTGGCACCAGGAGGGGACATCGGGTCAGTGATGGTGGCCTTGGGGACATCAGGTTGGTGATGACATTGGGTCATTGGTGGCCTTGGGGACATCGGGGCCATGGTGGGACCAGGA
>NW_008239042.1:1041-2625 GCF_000691975.1 Corvus brachyrhynchos | reverse complement strand
ATGGGATGGGATGGGATGGGGATGGATGGGATGGGATGGGATGGGTTGGGATGGGTTGGGGTGGGATGGGATGGGATGGGTTGGGATGGGATGGGTTGGGTTGGAACCCTCCCAGCTCATCACCTGCACACAAGGTCATGGGGTCATCAGTGAGGTCACGTGACCCTGATGGACCCCCATGGTGACCCCCATAGATCCATGACCACACGACAGTGATGACCCCCATGACCCTGACAACCCCTATCACCATGACAGTGATGACCTCCATGACCCTGATGACCTCCATGACCACATGATCCTGATGACCTCCATGATCACATGACACCAGTGGCCCCCATGACCACATGACCTTGATGATCCCCATGGACACATGACCCTGATGACCTCATGACCACATGACAGTGATGATCTCCATGACCCTGATGACCGCATGACCACAACAGTGATGACCTCCATGACCACATGACAGTGATGACCCTCATGACCCTGACACCCCCCATGACCATGACAGTGATGACCTCCATGACACTGATGACCCCCATGACCACATGACCCTGATGACCTCCATGACCCTGACAACCCCCATGACCACATGACAATGATGACCCCCATGACCCTGATGACCCCCATGACCCTGATAACCTCCATGACCACATGACCCTGATGACCTTGATGACCCTGACAACCCCCCATGACCATGACAGTGATGACCTCCATGACCCTGATGACCCCCATGACCACATGACAGTGATGACCTCCATGACGCTGATGATCCCCATGACCACATGACCTTGATGATCCCCATGGACACATGACCCTGATGACCTCATGACCACATGACAGTGATGACCTCCATGACCCTGATGACCTCCATGACCACATGATCCTGATGACCTCCATGATCACATGACACCAGTGGCCCCCATGACCACATGACCTTGATGATCCCCATGGACACATGACCCTGATGACCTCATGACCACATGACAGTGATGACCCCCATGACCCTGACAACCCCCATGACCATGACAGTGATGACCTCCATGAATCTGATGACCTCCATGACCACATGACAGTGATGACCTCCATGACCCTGACAACCCCCATGACCACATTACAATGATGACCCCCATGACCCTGATGACCTCCATGACCCTGATAACCTCCATGACCATGACAGCGATGACTTCCATGACCACATGACAGTGACCCCATGACCCTGACAACCCCCATGACCACATGACAGCAATGACCCCCATGACCCTGATGACCTCCATGACCACATGACCCTGATGACCCCCATGACCCCCATGACCACATGACCCTGATGACCCCCCATGACCCTGATGACCCCCATGACCACATGATCCTGATGACCCCCCATGACCCTGACGACCCCCTGTGACCACATGACCCCAGTGGCCCCCATAACTCCATGACCTCAATGGACCCCAACAGAACGTCCCACGCACCCACGTCCCCGCTGTGCCCCCGTCCCCACCCGTCCCCGCTGTGCCCCCGTCCCCGGCCACCTTGGCGTCGCCGAGGAACCTGGGGAGGCACAGGAAGACGCTGCCTCCGGCG
>NW_008239042.1:0-320 GCF_000691975.1 Corvus brachyrhynchos | reverse complement strand
TTTTGCCATTTTCCCCCCATTTCCCCCCATTTTCCCTCCATTTTCCCCCGTTTTCCCCAGTTCCCCCCATTTTCCCCCACTTCCCTCCCATTTTTCCCCACTTCCCTCCCATTTTCCATCATTTCTGCCCATTTTTCACCATTTTCCCCCGGTTTTCACCATTTTCCCCATTTCCCTTCATTTTTCCCCATTTTCCCTCCATTTCCCCCCCTTTTTTTGCCATTTTCCCCCCGTTTTTCCCGTTTTCCCCCCATTTTTGCCCCGTTTTCTCTCACTGTTGATGATGGTCGGGGCCCGGAACCTCCCCCTCAGCTGGTCCC
>NW_008239041.1:21772-22236 GCF_000691975.1 Corvus brachyrhynchos | reverse complement strand
AAAGGAGGGAAAGGAGGGAAAGGAGGGAAAGGCGACAGAAAAGGAAGAAAAGGCGGGGAAGGAGGCGGGAAAAGAGGGGAGAGGGGGGGGAGGGGGGGGGAAAGGGGGGAAAGGCGGCAGAAAAGGCGGGAAAGGAGGGAAAAGGCGGGAAAAGATGGGAAAGGAGGGAAAGGAGGGAAAGGAGGGAAAAGTGGGAAAGGCAGGAAAGGCGACAGAAAAGGTGGGAAAGGAGGGAAAAGGCGGGAAAGGAGGCGGGAAAGGCGGGAAAAGGGGCAGAAAAGGCGGGAAAGGAGGAGGGAAAGGCAGCGGAAAAGGCGGTGGAAAAGGAGGGAAAGGGGCAGAAAAGGCGGGAAAGGGGCAGCACAAAAGGCAGGAAAGGTGGTGGGAGAAAAGGCGGGAAAGGTGGTGGGAAAGGCGGGAAAGGGGCAGAAAAGGGGGGGAAAGATGGGGAAAGGGGGGGAAGG
>NW_008239041.1:21205-21572 GCF_000691975.1 Corvus brachyrhynchos | reverse complement strand
AAAAGCGCACCCCCCCCCCCCACAACCAACCCCAAGTGATTGGAACGGGAACTCCTGCCCGAAGGAGGCGGGAAAGGGGGAAAAGGCGGGAAAGGGGCAGAAAAGGCGGGAAAGGAGGGAAAAGGCGGGAAAGGAGGAGGGAAAGGCGGCAGAAAAGGAGGGAAAAGGCGGAAAAAGGTGGGAAAGGAGGGAAAGGAGGGAAAGGAGGGAAAGGCAGGAAAGGCGACAGAAAAGGCGGGAAAGGAGGCGGGAAAGGCGGGAAAAGGGGCAGAAGAGGCGGGAAAGGAGGAGGGAAAGGCGGCAGAAAAGGAGGGAAAAGGCGGAAAAAGGTGGGAAAGGAGGGAAAGGAGGGAAAGGAGGGAAAGGC
>NW_008239041.1:18261-19078 GCF_000691975.1 Corvus brachyrhynchos | reverse complement strand
GCCCCAAATCCCACATTCCAGACCCCAAGTCCCAAAATCCAGACCCAAATCCCACATTCCAGCCCCAAATCCCACATTTCAGGGGAAAATCTGGAATTCCCATCCCAAATCCCACATTCCAACCCCAAATCCCACATTCCAAACCCCAAATCCCACATTCCCATCCCAAATCCCACATTCCCATCCCAAATCCCACATTCCAGACCCCAAATCCCACATTCCCATCCCAAATCCCACATTCCCACCCCAAATCCCACATTCCAGACCCCAAATCCCACATTCCCATCCCAAATCCCACATTCCAACCCCAAATCCCACATCCCCCCCGATGTTATATATATTTTCAAGTCAGGGTTTCTCAAAGAGCTTTACAAAATGCTGCTTGATGAGCATAAAGTATCACTTAGACTTATTAAATACTCTGGCCCACACTATTTTTAAAGGGGAATCCTGGCCAAGGCATCCTCCCTCCCGCTCGTTTTGCATATAGGAATTAGCCAGAGCCCCACAGGTTACTCACATGCTCCAAGCAAGTCTCCAGCAGCACTGAGATGTTTGTGCTTCCTCTTCTTCTTCAGAAAGGGCCCTCATGCTGAGCAGCTTCATTGCCTAAATCTTCATGTCAGCCTGGTGACTGGAAACAATGCTGCCATTGCACAAGCCAATCCTCAAAACATTGAAGCATTGTACATTCCCACCCCAAATCCCACATTCCAGACCCGAATGTGGGGGTTTGAGGTGGTGGGATTTGGGATTGGGATTTGGGATTTCGGGCTGGAATGGGGGGTTTGGGGTTTGGTATTTTTGCTTTTAGCGG
>NW_008239041.1:12629-18190 GCF_000691975.1 Corvus brachyrhynchos | reverse complement strand
GGTGGGAATGTGGGATTTGGGGTGGGAATGTGGGATTTGGGGTGGGAAATGTGGGATTTGGGGTGGAAATGTGGGATTTGGGGCGGGAATGTGGGATTTGGGGTGGGAATGTGGGATTTGGGGTGGGACTGTGGGATTTGGGGCGGGAATGTGGGATTTGGGGTCGGGAATGGGATTTGGGGTGGAATGTGGGATTTGGGGTGGGAATGTGGGATTTAGGGGCTGGAATGTGGGATTTAGGGTCTGGAATGTGGGATTTGGGGCTGGAATGTGGGATTTAGGGTTGAAATGTGGGATTTTCCCGATTTTGCCTCAAATTTCAGCTCCGAACCCCGGAGCTTTTAACCAAAATCCCCATTTCTGATCCCTTCTTGGGTTTTTTTTTTTGGGATGAGAAAAAGCTTTTGGAGAAACCAAAGAATCGTGGAGGAGGAAAGAGCTCGGGGAACAGGGAAAAATCCCATTTTTTGGGCTCATTTTTCCCCCAAAAAATGGGATTTAAGGTTTCTCTCGTTAAGGGGATCGCGGAATTTCGCTAACGAGGAGGAAAAGCCCTTAATTACCTTTAATTCAGCCATTAATGAACCTCTGGAATTCCCAATTCCTGCCCGGATTTGCTGCTTGGGATCAACCCAAATTAAGTTTTCCTGGAAAAAGAAGAAAAATGAGGATTTCCTTTAAAAAAAAAGAGATTTTGGGGTGGGAAAAGGGCCCAAAATGGGATTTTTTGGGGGAAAAAATGGAAAAGCCTCGTTCTGACCCAAAAATGAGGTGGGAAAGTGGAAAAAAGTAGCGGGGTTGGGATGGGGAATGGAAAAAGAGGAATTCAGGGAATTTGGGGTGGATTTTTGGGGAGAAATCCTCGGTTCTGGGAGCGGAGGAAGCCTCAATTTGGAGGGAAAAAAGCAAAAATTTGGTGGGAAATGGACAAAAATGTGAAGAAAATTGGGAAAAAAAGGGGTTGGAAATGGGGGAAAAAACCCCAAAATTGGGATGGCTCCGAAATTCCCCAAATTCCAGCACTTGGCTGGGAAAGAAATCCCGGATTTGGGTGGGAATCCCAAATTTCTGCCCTCGAGCCCGAGCGGTTTGGGCTGGAATTTCCCAATTTTGGGGGATTTCCCCCCATTTTTGCAGCCTTTCCGTGGTGTTTTCTGCCTTTTTTTTGTCCTTTTTTTTGCTTTTTCCCTTCTTTTTTTGCCCCATTTTCCCCTTTTTTGCACATTTTTCTCTTTTTTACCCCTTTTTCTGCTTGTTTAAATTCCTTTTTCCATTCTTATCCTTTTTTACCCTTTTCACCCCATTTTTGCCACTTTTTACCCCTTTTCTGCCTCTTTTTATTCCTTTTTTGCCCATTTTCCCCTTTTTTTGGCCCCTTTTTCTGTTTAAATCCCTTTTTTTCCATTCTTAACCTTTTCCACCCTTTTTACCCCATTTTTGCCACTTTTTATTCCTTTTCTGCCCCTTTTTCTTCCTTTTTTGCCCATTTTCCCCTTTTTTTGCCCCTTTTTGTTTAATTCCCTTTTTTTCCATTCTTACCCTTTTTCACCCTTTTTACCCCATTTTTGCCTCTTTTTACTTTTTTTCTGCCACTTTTTATTCCTTTTCTGCCCCTTTTTGGCCCATTTTTCCCTTTTTTTACCCCTTTTTTCTCTGTCTAAATCCCTTTTTCCCATTCTGATCCTTTTTCCACCCTTTTTACCCCATTTTTGTCTCTTTTTATTCATTTTCTGCCCCTTTTTATTCCTTTTCTGCCCCTTTTCATTCCTTTTCTGCCCATTTCCCCCTTTTTTTACCCTTTTCCTCTGTTTAAATCCCTTTTTTTCCATTCTTACCCTTTTTTCATCCTTTTCACCCCATTTTTGCCACTTTTTACCCCATTTCTGCCTCTTTTCCATCATTTTTTGCCCATTTTCCCAACTTTTTGCCCCTTTTTCTGTCTAAATCCCTTTTTTTCCGTTCTTATCCTTTTCCCACCTTTTTCACCCCATTTTTGCCTTTTTTAATTCCTTTTCTGCCTCTTTTCATTCTTTTTTTGCCCATTTTCCCCCTTTTTGGCCCCTTTTTCTGTTTAAATCCCTTTTTTTCCATTCTTATCCTTTTTCCACCCTTTTTGCCCCATTTTTGCCTCTTTTTACTCCTTTTCTGCCTCTTTTCATTCTTTTTTTGCCCATTTTCCCCCTTTTTGGCCCCTTTTTCTGTTTAAATCCCTTTTTCCCATTCTTATCCTTTTTCCACCCTTTTTGCCCCATTTTTGCCTCTTTTTACTCCTTTTCTGCCTCTTTTTATTCCTTTTTTGCCTTTTTTTATTCCTTTTTTGCCTCTTTTCCATTCTTTTTTGCCCATTTTCCCACCTTTTTACCCCTTTTTCTGTTTGTTTAAATCCCTTTTTCCCATTCTTATCCTTTTTCACCCTTTTTGCCCCATTTTTGCCTCTTTTTACTCCTTTTCTGTCCTATTTATTCCTTTTCTGCCCCTTTTCATTCCTTTTTGGCCCATTTTCCCCTTTTTTTACCCCTTTTTCTGTCTATTTAAAGTCCTTTTTTTCCATTCTTATCCTTTTTCACCCTTTTTGCCCCATTTTTGCCACTTTTTATTCCTTTTCTGCCACTTTTTATTTCTTTTCTGCCCCTTTTTCTTCCTTTTTTGCCCATTTTCCCCTTTTTTTGGCCCCTTTTCCTGTTTAATTCCCTTTTTTCTCATTCTTATCCTTTTTTCACCCTTTTTGCCCCATTTTTGCCTCTTTTTACTCCTTTTCTGCCCCTTTTCATTCCTTTTTGGCCCATTTTTCCCTTTTTTTACCCCCTTTTCTCTGTCTAAATCCCTTTTTTTCCCATTCTTATCCTTTTTCCACCCTTTTCACCCCATTTTTGCCTTTTAAAATTTCTTTTCTGCCCCTTTTAATTCCTTTTTTTGCCCATTTTCCCCTTTCTTTGGCCCCTTTTTCTGTTTAAATCCCTTTTTTCCCATTCTTATCCTTTTTCACCCTTTTTGCCCCATTTTTGCCTCTTTTTACTCCTTTTCTGCCTCTTTTTATTCCTTTTTTTCCTTTTTGGCCCATTTTTCCCTATTTTTACCCCTTTTTTCTCTGTTTAAATCCCTTTTTCCCATTCTGATCCTTTTTTCACTCTTTTCGCCCCATTTTAGGCTTTTTTTATTCCTTTTCTGCCCCTTTTTATTCCTTTTCTGCCTCTTTTCCACCCTTTTTTTGCCCATTTTCCCACCTTTTTGCCCCTTTTTCCTTTTGTTTAATTCCCTTTTTTCCATTCTTATCCTTTTTTCACCCTTTTCACCCCATTTTTGCCCCTTTTTCTGTTTGTTTAAATCCCTTTTTTCCCATTCTGATGCTTTTTTCACTCTTTTTGCTCCATTTTTGCCACGTCTTACCCCATTTCTGCCACTTTTTATTCTTTTTCTGCCACTTTTTATTCCTTTTTTGCCCAGTTTTCCCTTTTTTTGCTCCTTTTCCCTGTTTAAATATCTTTTTCCCATTCTCATCCCTTTTCCACCCTTTTTGCCCCATTTTTGCCTTTTTAAATTCCTTTTCTGCCTCTTTTCCACCCTTTTTTGCCCATTTTCCCTTTTTACCCCTTTTTCTGTTTAATTCCCTTTTTTCCCATTCTTATCCTTTTTTCACCCTTTTTACCCCATTTCCCCCCATTCTTATTCCTTTTCTGCTCCTTTTTCTTCCTTTTTTGCCCATTTTTCCCTTTTTTGCCCCTTTTCCTGTCTATTTAAAGTCCTTTTTTCCCATTCTTATCCTTTTTCCACCCTTTTTGCCCCATTTTTGCCTTTTTTAATTTCTTTTTTGCCCCTTTTTATTCCTTTTTTTGCCCATTTTCCCCTTTTTTCTACCTCTTTTTTCTCTAAATCCCTTTTTCCCATTCTTATCCTTTTTCCACCCTTTTTGCCCCATTTTTGCCTCTTTTTATTCCTTTTCTGCCACTTTTCATTCCTTTTTGGCCCATTTTTGTTTTATTCCTTTTCTGCCCCTTTTTATTCCTTTTTTTGCCCATTTTCCCCTTTTTTCTACCTCTTTTTTCTCTAAATCCCTTTTTCCCATTCTTATCCTTGTTTCACCCTTTTTGCCCCATTTTTGCCTCTTTTTACTCCTTTTCTGCCCCTTTTTATTCCTTTTCTGCCTCTTTTCCACCCTTTTTTGCCCATTTTCCCACCTTTTTGCCGCTTTTTCTGTTTAATTCCCTTTTTTCCATTATCCTTTTTCACCCTTTTCACCCCATTTTTGCCACTTTTTCTTCCTTTTCTGCCCCTTTTCATTCTTTTTTGGCCCATTTTCCCCTTTTTTTACCTCTTTTTCTCTGTTTCAATCCTTTTTTTCATTCTGACTCTTTTCCCACCCTTTTTGCCCCATTTGTGTCACTTTTAACCCCATTTTTGCCTCTTTTTATTCATTTTCTGCCCCTTTTTAGTCATTTTCTGTCTTTTTCTTCCTTTTTTGCCCCTTTTTACTCCTTTTCCTCTTCTTTTTACGAATTTGCTGCTCCTTTTTACACCTTTCCCTCCCTTCTTCACCTTTTTCTCTCCCTTTTTAGCCTAAAAAACCGGTTTTTACCCCATTTTCGACCTTTTCTTTCCCCATTTCCGCTTTTCCCACCTTTTTTTCCCTTTTTTGTCCCGATTTCAAGGGGTTTTTTTGCACTTTCCTGCCATTTCCCACCTTTTCTCCCCCTTTTTTCTGCCTTTTCCACCCCATTTTTGCCCCATCTCAGAGGTTTTTCCCCCATTTTTCCCCCCCTCCCCTCAAAGTTCCTCAAAACAAGGATTCACCCCCAATTCCAGCAGCGATTTTTGCACTTTCCACAGAGCACAAACCAACCAAAACTCCACCAATTCGCCCCAAAACCCCAACTAAAGAACGCAAAAAGAGACAGAAAAAGCCAAAACCCACAAATTCAACCCCAAATATTCCAACAGGACCCCCAGCTGCCAAAAAAAAGCAGGAAAATGGATCAAAATGGGCTCAAATCCTAGATTTTCCTGACACTGAGGCAAAACAGGTGGGAATTTTCAATCCCCCCGAGTCAAAAGCGACCCAAAAATGGGGAAAAACCTCCAATTTCACCCCAAAACGCAACAAGAAAACCTCCCCTCCCCTCCCCCCACCTGAATTCCCAAATGTGGGATTTTTTTGGGGGAAAACTCCCCAAAACCACCAGCGGGGAGGGGAATTTGGTGCTTTTCCCAGCATGAAATCGAGGGCAAAAAAGCTCCAAATTGGGATTTTCTGCCAAAAATCGCGGCTTCCTGCTCCCAGCCAGGCTGAGGCGGCCGGAAAAGCAGCAGGAAAAGGGGAAAAAAATCCCAGTGGAAGGAAGAATTTGGGGGAAAAAAGTGGGAATTGAGGAGGGGTTGATGGACAGCTCCCGGCAGAGCCAAAATCCCGGGATTTGAGCCCAAAGGAGAGGCCGGGCTGGCACAAAGGGAGAGGGGGAAGCCCCAAATCCTTCCCCAAAACTGGGGGGTCAAGGAGGGGAAATTCCCCCTCCCCTCAATCAAAATTTGGGGATGGATTTTTTGGGAGGGGGGGTGGGGTCCAGTGC
>NW_008239041.1:11441-12380 GCF_000691975.1 Corvus brachyrhynchos | reverse complement strand
TGTGGGGCTGGGGTCTCTCTGTGGGGCTGGGGTCCCACAGCGGGTCTGGGGTCCCATCCTGGGTCTGGGGTCCTACAGTGGGCCTGGGGTCTCATCCTGGGTCTGGGGTCGTCTGGGGTCCCGCAGTGGGTCTGGGGTCCCTCTGTGGGTCTGGGATCCCTCTGTGGGTCTGGGGTCTCTCCATGGATCTGGGGTCCCTCTGTGGGTCTGGGGTCCCATCCCGGGTCTGGGGTCTCTCTGTGGGTCTGGGGTCTCTCCATGGGTCTGGGGTCCCGCAGCAGGTCTGGGGTCCCACTGTGGGTCTGGGGTCTCTCTGTGGGTCTGGGGTCCCTCCATGGCTCTGGGGTCCCACAGCGGCTCTGGGGTCCCTCCGTGGGTCTGGGGCCTCTCTGTGGGTCCGGGGTCCCACAGCGGGTCTGGGGTCCCATCCCGGCTCTGGGGTCCCTCCGTGGGTCTGGGGTCTCCCCGTGCATCTGGGGTCTCTCTGTGGGTCTGGGGTCTCCCCGTGGCTCTGGGGTCCCACAGCAGCTCTGGGGTCTCTCTGTGGGTCTGGGGTCCCACAGCAGCTCTGGGGTCTCTCCATGGCTCTGGGGTCTCTCCGTGGCTCTGGGGTCTCTCCATGGGTCTGGGGTCTCCCCGTGGCTCTGGGGTCCCACAGCGGGCTGGGCTCCGCAGGTGACGCTCGTGTTCCTGCTGGTGACCCTGCACAAGATGCTGGGCAGCTCGGCCCCCCTCAACCCCGACTCCAGCCGCCTGGACAGCATCAGGTGGGGGCACCCAAACCGGGCACCCCAAACCGGGCACCCAAAACCGGGCACCCAAACCGGGCACCCCAAACAGGGCACCCCAAACGGGGCACCCCAAACAGGGCACCCCAAACGGAACCCCCAAACCTGGCAGCCCAAACAGGCAACCCACACAGGGCACCCCAAACATCAC
>NW_008239041.1:8861-11331 GCF_000691975.1 Corvus brachyrhynchos | reverse complement strand
TGATGGGATGATGGACAGATAGATCCTCCTATGGGGCGTCGAGGAGCCGTGTGGAGAGGGGGAGCGGCGCCATTGGGGACCCCCTGGGATGGGGGAGAGCGGTGAGGGGGTCATCCGGGGCAGGGTGAGGGGATCCCTCATTCCCTCCGGGATCTGTGTGTGGGGATGTCCAGGGATGGGGTGAGGGGATCCCTCCTTCCCTCAGGGATCTGGATATGGGGGTGCCCAGGGATGGGGTGTGGGGATCCCTCATTCCCTCAGGGATGGGGTGAGGGGATCCCTCCTTCCCTCAGGGATCTTTGTGAGGGGATCCCTCATTCCCTCAGGGATCTTTGTGTGGGGTTTCCCAGGGATGGGGTGTGGGGATCCCTCATTCCCTCAGGGATGGGGTGTGGGGATCCCTCATTCCCTCAGGGATCTGGATATGGGAATGCCCAAGGATGGGGTTCCTGACTGATTCTCTTCTCCACACTCGATTCCTTTCAACTCCTCATTTTTCTTTATTTTGCTTTTTTTGCTGCATTTCCAGAAATTCCTGGCAAAAAACCTCCCCCAGCACTGGAAAATTCGAGGGCAAAGCGAGAGGAGCTGTTTTGCTGCAGGAAAATATCGGCTTTTCCCCCAAATTCCCTTCAGTTTTGGGGGAAAAATCCAGGTGGGAACAGGCCAGGAGCTCAAAGGGATCTCCCAGGTTTGGGGATTTTGGGAAAACCACCGTGGCTGACAGTGGATGGAACGGTGAGAAAACGGGAAAATCCCAAGAATTGGGATTCCAGTCAGAACTGGGAGCGGTTTGGTTTGTACTGGGAGATACTGGGAGGTCATACCGTGAGCAGGGACACAGCCCAGTCGCAGCACTGGGTGTTAATGGGAGCACTGGGGTGTACTGGGAAGGTGCCCTGTACAGCTCCGTGCCCTCCCAGTAACTCCCAGTGGCTTCCCAGTATATCCCAGTGCCTTCCCAGTGCCCTCCCAATCCTTCCCACTGCCCCCTGCTCCCCTCCCAGTGTCCCCCAGTCCCTCCCAGTGCCCCTCATTTATGATTTCTGGGGGTCCCACTGCTCCCCACTCCCTTCCCAGTCCCTCCCAGTCTCTCCCAGTAGCCTCCCAGTCTGTCCCAGTGCACTCAGTCAGGATCTCTGGGGGACCCCAGTGGTTCCCCTCTCCCCTCCAATGAGAGGGATTGGCACCCCCAGAGTTAATAAAGAAGGGCACTGGGAGGGCACTGGAGAGGACTGGGAGGGCACTGGGGAGGCACCTTCACCTTCCTCTTCCACTGGGCCCTCCAGAAGAAGGACTGGGGGGTACTGGGAGAGACTGGGACCTCCAAAGATCACAAATAAGGGCACTGGGAGGCACTGGGAGGGCACTGGGACACACAGAGATCATGAATAAGGGACACCAGGAGGGCACGGGGGGGACACCAGTCAAGCACCTTCATCTTCCTCTTCCACTGCGCCCTCCAGAAGGTCTGGGGGAGACTGGGAGGAACTGGGAGGGACTGGGATCCCCAGAGACCATGAAAAAGGGGCACTGGGAAGGACTGGGAGGGACTGGGGAGGCACTGGGACAGAGTGGGACCCCCAGAGATCGGGAATGAAGGAACTGGAAGGACACTGGGGAGGCACCTTCATCTTCCACTGCGCCCTCCAGAAAAAGATGTGGGGGACACTGGGAGAGACAGAGGAAGAGTGGGAGGGACTGGGATCCTCACAGACCATGAACGAGGGGCACTGGGAGGAACTGGGGGGCACTGGGAGAGAGTGGGACCCACAGCAATCATGAATGAGCAGCACTAGGAGGGATTGGGAGGGGACTGGGAGAGACTGGGAGGGACTGGGAGAGACTGGGACCTCCAGAGATCACGAATAAGGGCACTGGGAGGGACTGGGGAGGCAGCTGGAGGCACTGGGACATTAATGGGGGGGCTGCTGGGTTGTTACTGGTGGGCCCCCAGTTGCACCAGGAGCTCAGGAAGTGGCACTGAGGGCACTGGGAGGTGACTGGGGGTTCACTGGGGGGCTACTGGGGGTCACTGGGGTGTTACTGGGGTGAACTGGTGGGCATCGACCCCCCCGGAACCCTCCCAGGTGCGTGGGGAGCTCAGCGAGTGCGTGCGGCACTGGGAGCACTGGATTTCACTGGGTGTTACTGGGGGTCACTGTGTGGCGCTGTGAGGTTACTGGGGGGGTCACTGGTGTGTTAGTGGTGTGAACTGGTGTGAACTGGTGTGTTCCCCAGGTGCACCGGGAGCTCAGCAAGTGCCTGCGGCACTCGGGGTGTTGCCTCAGGGGCCCCCCCGGGACCTCCCTGGGCGCCCTCAAACCCTCGGCCGCCCGCGCCCACCCCCGGTACTACAGCGGCACCCAGGTGGGGACCCCAAAAACCCCCCAAAACCACCCCAAAAACCTCCCCTAAACCCCACCCCGGTACTGCAGCGACAGCCGGGGGGGCACCCAAAAACCTCCCC
>NW_008239041.1:3067-8344 GCF_000691975.1 Corvus brachyrhynchos | reverse complement strand
GAAACCCCATCCACTTCCAGAGACCCCCCCACCTCAAAGACACCTCCCAGAGACCCCCCAGTCCCATTAACCCCACCCAGAGACCCCCAGAGGGGATTGGGGAAGGTCTCCGGGGGAGCGTTTACGGGATTTCCAACCCCTATTTCTCTCCCTTTTCCGGCTCTTTTCTCCTCACATTTCCCCTTTTTTGGTTTTTCTTTTCTGTGCTTTTTTCTTACCTTTTTCACTCATTTTTCTTCTTATGTTTCCCACACTTTTTCCTTCATCTCTTCTCGTGTTTTGCGCTGTGTTCGCTTTTCCCACATTTTCAATTTCGTTTTCCGTTTTTCCCTCACGATTATCATCAGTTTTTCTTTCCCTTTTCCTGCCCTTTTTTCCCCTTCGTCTCCCACGTTTCCCACCCTTTTCTCCTCAAGTTTCCCGCCCTTTTCCCCTTATGTTTTCCCGCCCTTTCCCCCTCACATTCCCCACCCTTTTCCCCTCATGTTTCCCACCCTTTTCCCCTCATGTTTTCCCGCCCTTTTCCCCCTCCCGTTTCCCGCCCTTTTCCCCTCTTGTTTTCCCACCTTTTCTCCCTCATGTTTCCCACCCTTTTCCCCTCACATTTCCCACTCTTTTCCCCTTCACATTTCCTGCCTTTTTCTCCTCACGTTTCCCTCCCTTTCCCCCCTCATATTTCCCACCCTTTTCCCCTCACATCTCCCACCCTTTTCCCCTCATGTTTCCCACCCTTTTCCCCTCACGTTTTCCTGCCCTTTTCCCCTTATGTTTCCCACCCTTTTCTCCTCAAGTTTCCCGCCCTTTTCCCCTTATGTTTTCCCGCCCTTTCCCCCTCACATTCCCCACCCTTTTCCCCTCATGTTTCCCACCCTTTTCCCCTCATGTTTTCCCGCCCTTTTCCCCCTCCCGTTTCCCGCCCTTTTCCCCTCTTGTTTTCCCACCTTTTCTCCCTCATGTTTCCCACCCTTTTCCCCTCACATTTCCCACTCTTTTCCCCTTCACATTTCCTGCCTTTTTCTCCTCACGTTTCCCTCCCTTTCCCCCCTCATTTTCCCACCCTTTTCCCCCTCAAATTTCCCACCCTTTTCCCCTCACATTTCCCACCCTTTTCCCCTCATTTTTCCCACCTTTCCCCCTCACATTTCCCACCCTTTTTCTCCTCACATTTCCCACCCTTTTCCCCCTCATTTTCCTGCCCTTTTCCCCTCATGTTTCCCACCCTTTTTGGTCTCACATTTCCCACCCTTTGCCCCTCACATTTCCCACCCTTTTTCCCTCATGTTTCCCGCCCTTTTTCCCCCTCACATTTCCCACCCTTTTCCCCTCACATTTCCCGCCCTTTTCCCCTCACATTTCCCACCCTTTTCCCCCTCACATTTCCCTCCCTTTTCCTCTCACGTTTTCCCGCCCTTTTCCCCTTATGTTTTCCTGCCCTTTCCCCCTCACATTCCCCACCCTTTCCCCCTCACATTTCCCGCCCTTTCCCCCTCACATTTTCCCGCCCTTTTCCCCTCACGTTCCCCGCCCTTTTCCCCCCTCAGTGCTCCCAGTGCCCTCTCAGTGCTCCCAGTAACCTCCCAGTGCCCTTCCAGTACCCCCCAGCCCAGAGCTCTCCATGTTCCCAGTGCCCTTCTCAGCCCCAGTGCTCCCAGTAACCCCCAGGCCCTGTTCCCAGTGTCCTCCCAGTGCCCCCTGGCCAATTCCCAGTGCTCCCAGTAAACCTGCCCCAAGTCCCAGTGTCCTCCCAGTGCCCCCTGGCCACTTCCCAGTGCTCCCAGTGTCCTCCCAGTGCCCCCTGGCCAATTCCCAGTGCTCCCAGTAAACCTGCCCCAAGTCCCAGTGTCCTCCCAGTGCCCCCTGGCCACTTCCCAGTGCTCCCAGTGTCCTCCCAGTGCCCCCTGGCCAATTCCCAGTGCTCCCAGTAAACCTGCCCCAAGTCCCAGTGTCCTCCCAGTGCCCCCTGGCCACTTCCCAGTGCTCCCAGTGCCCTCCCAGTGCCCCCATCCAGTTCTCCCGATCTCCCAGTACCCTCCCAGTGCTCCCAGTAACCCCCAGTCCCTGTTCCCAATGCTCCCAGTGCCACCCAGTTTCCCCCAGGAGCAGCTCCCACCTCGTTCCCAGCCCATTTTCCCACCACAAACGAGGATTTGGGACAAGTTTGGGATTTGGGTCAGTCACACATTTTATTGAGGGTGATTTTGGGGGCTTTGGGGTTTTTGGGGGGGTTTTTGGGAGGGTTTTGGGGTTATTTTGTGAGATTTGGGGTTTCTCTAGGGGCAAGGTGGGGGTTTTTGGTGGGTTTTGGTTATTTTGGGGGGTTTGGGGATATTTTGGGGAGCATTTGGGGGTCTTTTTTGGAGTAGTTTTGTTTATTTTGGGGGGGTTGGTTATTTTTGGAGGCTTTGGGGCTTTTTTGGGGGTGTTTGGGGTTTTTTTGGAGGGTTTGGTCATTACAGGGGGGGTTTTGGGGTGGTGGAGGTTTTTTTGAGTCCTTATTTGAGCTGAAAATCCCTTTTTTCCCCCCAGTTTGGAGAGTCATAGGGATTTTACGGAGTTCTTTGTGGCTTGTATGGATTTTTTAGGGAGTTTATGGATTTTTTTAGGGAATTTACGGTTTTTTAGGGTAATTCGCTGGATTTTTAAGGAATTTTCAGGTCGTTCAGAAGCAAAAATCGGGATCGCGGAATCTCCGGATGCCCCCGGAGCTCGTCCAGCTCTGAGCAAAGCGCTTCAAAATTCCAGGTTTGGGGGTTTTTTTTAACTAATTTGCTGGAAATTGCCTGGAAATGGGGAAAAAAAGGTGGGAATTCAGCAATTCCAGGATTTCTCGCAGATCCAGCGGTTGAGTTTGGAGCAGCGCTCGTTGATCCAGCGCCCGTTGGGTTTCATGGCTCCACAATCCTTGTGCTCCTTGTCCGGGTCCTCCTCCCACACATCCCAAAATCTGGGGGGAAAAAAAACAGAAATGGGAAAATCATCGAGGAATAACAAACGAGCGGGAAAAGCTCAAATTGGAATTTACAGGGGGAAAAGACCACAAAAAACTCGATTTTTTTTTTTCTGGCGCCAAGCAGAAATGCTTCAATAATCCCATTTTTCCCTCTCACGTTTTCCCGCCCTTTTCCCCCCCAAATTTCCCGACCCTTTTCCCCTGGGAAAAGCTCAAATTGGAATTTACAGGGGGAAAAGACCACAAAAAACTCAATTTTTTTTTTTCTGGCGCCAAGCAGAAAATGCTTCAATAATCCCATTTTTCCCTCTCACGTTTTCCCGCCCTTTTCCCCCTCACATTTCCCACCCTTTTCCCCTCATGTTTCCCACCCTTTTCCCCTCACGTTTTCCTGCCCTTTTCCCCTTATGTTTCCCACCCTTTTCTCCTCAAGTTTCCCGCCCTTTTCCCCTTATGTTTTCCCGCCCTTTCCCCCTCACATTCCCCACCCTTTTCCCCTCATGTTTCCCACCCTTTTCCCCTCATGTTTTCCCGCCCTTTTCCCCCTCCCGTTTCCCGCCCTTTTCCCCTCTTGTTTTCCCACCTTTTCTCCCTCATGTTTCCCACCCTTTTCCCCTCACATTTCCCACTCTTTTCCCCTTCACATTTCCTGCCTTTTTCTCCTCACGTTTCCCTCCCTTTCCCCCCTCATTTTCCCACCCTTTTGCCCCTCACATTTCCCACCCTTTTTCCCTCGTTTCCCACCCTTTTTCCCCCTCACATTTCCCACCCTTTTCCCCTCACATTTCCCACCCTTTTCCCCCTCACATTTCCCTCCCTTTTCCTCTCACGTTTTCCCGCCCTTTTCCCCTTATGTTTTCCTGCCCTTTCCCCCTCACATTCCCCACCCTTTTCCCCTCACATTTCCCACCTTTTCTCCCTCCTGTTTCCCACCCTTTTCCCCCTCACATTTCCCACCCTTTTCCCCTCACATTTCCTGCCCTTTTTTCCCCTCACGTTTCCCCTCCCCTTTTCCCCTCACATTTTCCCGCCCTTTTCCCCCTCATCTTTCCCACCCTTTTCCCCTCACATTTCCCGCCCTTTTCTCCTCACATTTCCCGCCCTTTCCCCCTCATGTTTTCCCGCCCTTTCCCCCTCACGTTTCCCGCCCTTTCCCCCTCACATTTCCCACCTTTTCCCCTCACATTTCCCTCCTTTCCCTCTCACATTTCCCCCCCTTTCCCCCTCACTTCCCCCCCCTTTCCCTCCTCACGTTTTTCCTCAAAACTCCCGAATTTTGTTTGGGAATTTGGTAAAACTCCCCAAAATCCCACGTTTTGGGGCTCAGCTTCATCTTTCTCATTAATTTCAGATTGTTTGGCGATTCCCGGCGGGAATTTTTACCCGAAATTCGGAGTTTCGCCGGTGACCCAGGCCCATTTCCCCTCGTGCTGCTCGTCCGTCACCCCCAGCCAGTAGGAGTTGTTGCCTTGGATTTTGCTCATCAGAAATACCTGGAAAAGCGGAATTCCTTCAAACGGCCCCAAATCCATCGTTCCGGTGGATTACGGGGCGTAATTCCCAGGTTTTGTGGGGTTTGGGGTTGTTTGGGGTTTGGGATTTGGGATTGTTTGGGGTTTGGGATTTGGGGCTTGGGATTGATTTGGGATTGGGGATTTGGAGTTTGGGATTTGGGGTTTGGGATTTGAGGTTTGGGATTATTTGGGATTATTTGGGATTATTTGGGATTATTTGGGATTATTTGGGGTTTGGGATTTGGGGTTTGAGATTTGGGATTATTTGGAATTTAGGGTTTGGGGGTTGGGATTTGGGATTGATTTGGGATTGGGGATTTGGGGTTTGGGATTTGAGGTTTGGGATTATTTGGGGTTTGGGATTTGGGGTTATTTTGGATTTGGGGTTTGGGATTTGGGGTTGGGGATTTGGGATTGTTTGGGGTTTGGGATTTGGGGTTTGGGATTGAGTTGGGATTTGAGGTTTGGGGTTTGGGATTTGGGGTTTTGGATTATTTGGAATTTAGGGTTTGGGATTTGGGGTTTGGGATTGATTTGGGATTTGGGATTATTTGCGGTTTGGGATTTGCGGTTTGAGATTTGGGATTATTTGGAATTTAGGATTTGGGGTTTGGGATTATTGGGATTCGGGGTTTGGGATTGGTTTGGGGTTTGGGGTCGGTTTGGGCTCAGCTTGGGGTCAGTTTGGGGTCGGTTTGGGGTCGGTTTGGGGTCACTTTGGGGTCAGTTTGGGGCCGTTTGGGGTCAGTCTGGGCTCAGTTTGGGGTCAGTTTGGGGTCAGTTTGGGGTCACTTTGGGGTCAGTTTGGGGTCG
>NW_008239041.1:0-2661 GCF_000691975.1 Corvus brachyrhynchos | reverse complement strand
TTGGGGTCACTTTGGGGTCACTTTGGGGTCACTCTGGGGTCCCTGACCTGCTCGGTCTCGATGCTGAGCACGGCCAGGTGGGAGCCGAAGGCGGCGCAGGCGTTGTGGGCGCCCGCCCAGCTCTGGAAGCGCACGGAGAAGAAGTAGCAGCTGCTCTCGAAGAATTCCCAGCCCGATGGGCACTTCCTGGAGTCCTCGATGGTCCGGCAGAGCAGCTCTGGGAAACGGGGAGAAAACGCGGAGAAACGGTGAAAATCCGGGCAGAAATGGGGAGAAATGGGGAAAAATGGGGAAAATCCGGGGAGAAATGGGGAGAAAACGGAGAGAAGTGGGGAAAATCCAGGGGGAAATGGGGAAAATCCGGGGAGAAATTGGGAGAAATGGGGAGAAAATGGGGAAAAAATGGGGAAAATCTGGGGAGAAATGGGGATAAAATGGGGAGAAATGGGGAAAATCCGGGGAGAAAATGGGGGAAATGGGGAGAAATGGGGGAAAAATGGGGAGAAAATGGGAAAATCTGGGCAGAAATGGGGAGAAATGGGGAGAAATGGGGGAAATCCGGGGAGAAAATGGGGAAAAAATGGGGAAAATCTGGGGAGAAATGGGGGAAAATGGGGATAAAATGGGGAGAAACGGGGGGGGGGAATTTGGGGAAAATGTGGGGAGAAAGGGGGAAAAAGGGGGAAAAAAGGGGGAAAAACGGGGGGGGGAAAAAAGGGAGAAATGGTGAAAATCCAGGGAGAAATTGGAAAAATGGGGGAAAATGGGGAGAAATTGGGAAAATCTGGGGAGAAATGGTGAGAAACGGGGAAAAAACGGGGAGAAATGGGGAGAAAATGGGGATAAAATGGGGAGAAATGGGAAAAATGGGGGAAATGGGGAAAAATGGGAGAAATGGTCAAAATCCAGGGAGTAATGGGAAAAATGGGGGAAATGGGGAGAAAATGGGGAGAAATGGGGAGAAAATGGGGAGAAACAGCGAAAATCCAGGGAGAAATGGGAAAAATGGGGGAAAATGGGGAAAAATGGGGAAAATCTGGGGAGAAATGGGGAAAAAACGGGGAGAAATGGGGGGGAAATGGGGAAAGAAAGGGGGAAAATGGGGAAAATCTGGGGAGAAATGATGAGAAATGGGTAAAAAACAGGGAGAAAATGGGGGGGAAATGGGGAGAAATGGGGAAAATGGGGGGAAATGGGGAGAAATGGTGAATGTCCAGGGAAAAATGAGGAGAAATGGGGATAAAATGGGAAGAAACGGTCAAAATCCAGGGAGAAATGGGGAAAAAATGGGGAGAAATGGGGAAAATCCAGGGAGAAATGGGAAAAATGGGGGGAAATGGGGAGAAATGGGGAAAACCTGGGGAGAAATGATGAGAAATGGGGAAAAAACGGGGAGAAATGGGGGGGAAATGGGGAAAAATGGGGAGAAATGGGGAAAATCTGGGGAGAAACGGTGAAAATCCAGGGAGAAATGGGGAAAAATGGGGAGAAATGGGGAGAATCCAGGGAGAAACGGAATTTTGGAGGGAATTCCAGGGGATTTGGAGCAATTCTGGGGTTTTTGGTGGGAATTTGAGGAGTTTGGGGGGGAATTTGAGGAGTTTTTGGGGGAATCCCGGGTTTTTTTCAGGGAATTCCGGGGTTTTTTGGGAATCCTGGGGGAATTCCAGGGTTTTCCAGGGAATTCCGGGGTTTTTTTCTGGGAATTCCGGGTTTTTTGGGAATGCCGGGGGCGGTACCGGTGATGCTCCTCAGCTCCATCTGGTGCCGCTGGACCTCGCTGCGCCCAGTGCTCCCAGTGCCGCCCAGTACAGCCCGGTACGGTCCCAGTGCTCCCAGTGCCGCCCAGTACGGCCCGGTACGGCCCAGTACAGCCCAGTACGGCCCAGTGCCCTCCCAGTGCCACCCAGTGCAGCCCAGTATGGCCCAGTACAGCCCAGTACAGCCCAGTACGGCCCAGTACAGCCCAGTACGGCCCAGTACAGCCCAGTACGGCCCAGTACAGCCCAGTACGGCCCAGTACAGCCCAGTACGGCCCAGTACAGCCCAGTACGGCCCAGTACAGCCCAGTACGGCCCAGTACAGCCCAGTACGGCCCAGTACAGCCCAGTACGGCCCAGTACAGCCCAGTACGGCCCAGTACAGCCCAGTACGGCCCAGTACAGCCCAGTACGGCCCAGTACAGCCCAGTACGGCCCAGTACAGCCCAGTACGGCCCAGTACAGCCCAGTGCCCTCCCAGTGCCACCCAGTGCAGCCCAGTATGGCCCAGTACAGCCCAGTACAGCCCAGTACGGCCCAGTACAGCCCAGTACAGCCCAGTACAGCCCAGTACGGCCCAGTACAGCCCAGTGACCTCCCAGTGCTCCCAGTACATCCCAGTGACCTCCCACTGCCGCCCAGTGCTCCCAGTACAACCCAGTACATCCCAGTGCAGCCCAGTGCAGTCCCAGTGCCCTCCCAGTGCTCCCAGTGCGGCCCAGTACAGCCCAGTCCAGCCCAGTGCCCTCCCAGTTCCCTCCCAGTGCTCCCAGTGCTCCCAGTGGTACCCTGGGCCCAGCTCTTGGAGCTGTTGGATCGCAGCAGCTCCAGCTCCTCCCTCATTTCTGCCTCTGCAAGGAAAATCCCGGAATCACCCTGGATCCCTCCTGGATCCCCCCCG
>NW_008239040.1:62938-63273 GCF_000691975.1 Corvus brachyrhynchos | reverse complement strand
TAAAAATAAATCAAGGCCCACCTCTGTTTCCATATCTGCGTCTTACCGCAACTCTGCATCTCACCGCAACACTGTGTCTCACCGCAATATCTGCGTCTCACCGCAATATCTGCGTCTCACCGCAACTCCATGTCTAACTGCTGTATCTGTGTCTCACCACAATATCTGTGTCTCACCTCAATATCTGCATCTCACCGCAACTCTGCGTCTTACTTCTGTCCCTGCTGTCAGGGTCGTGCAGCCTTTCAGGTTTGCCCTTTTTAGCCAAACGGCAGACCCCACTTTTCGGTCGGTCTAGGCTGGGATCTGGTGCAGGCCTGCAGCTGCTGATCCTT
>NW_008239040.1:54147-60920 GCF_000691975.1 Corvus brachyrhynchos | reverse complement strand
CCGCCGCCCCGGCCCGGGAGTGGCAGGGTCAGGCACTGCCTAGAGCTGAGTCCCGGCTGCCCCACAGCCCCCACAGGCCCCCAGCCCGTGCTCCCGGTCCCACACGTCTGCTCCCAGTCCTGCCTCTCCTTGCATCAACCATATTTCTCTACACTCCCCTTCAACTAAATTTTTTTTTCTCAACATATTAACACTATTTGTCCATATCCTGTTGCGAAGACTCTTTCTCGACTCCCCTTATTGCCCCCCCGGGCATGGATTGTCAAGACCCCTTCTCGACCTTCCCTTATTGGCCTCTTTGGGCATCCATGTCTTTAATTACCTCTGGGAGAATGTGTAAACTGACTCCACATTCTTCCAATGGATTCTTTGGAGATATTTTGGGATCGTCATCCCTTTTGCTGGGGCCTCTTCCCGGCTTTACCTGTGCTACCTTCCATGGGTGCCCTCCCAGGTTTACTCCCCGAAGATCCCATTGTACTCACCAGTGAGATTTTCAGTGGTCCTTCCCTGTGGACTCTTCACGGACACCCCTGGTCTGCCACTCGTCTGTCTCCTGGACAGTCTTGGGACCCCAAACGGCCGCTACCAAGGGGACCTGATCACCGAAACTGGGTGAGGCACGCCTTCAGCTCCGCTCGCTGCCCACCACCCCTGGACGGTTGAAATCTCCTGGACAAGAGCCCCCCAAATTGTCAGGAAAATTAATCCACAAACACCAGAGGTTTATGTCCAAAAAGGAGACAGAGGAATCCTGTAACTTTATTTGAATAAAGGGAGAGGCCATGGGGCATTCCCCTGGGGTCTCTCAAATCGTCAGAGGACGAAGCCTCCTTTTTATCCTAATTTCCCAGCTGAATTTCCCTCTCTCTTTCCCCATTGGCTGAGGTACTTGAGAGGTACAGACTTCCCAAATCGCTTAATACAGACCCCCTTCTAATGTATACCCCCCCCCCTTTTTCTTTTCCTATGGAATTTATGGTTCTTTCCATTGCTTCTTTTGTCTCTCAGTATCTCTTTACCTATCAGCAAACCCACAGTTTGCTTGTAAAGACAAATCCCTCTCACTCCTTTCATCAATCAGTGGAATTCCTCCCATTGTTTCTTCCACCTCTCAGTATCGAGCTTTTACCTGTCAGCAGGCCCAGAGCTTGTTTGTAAAGACAAATCTCTCGCATTCCTTTAAAGAGGGACCGCGTTCTTACAAAAGGACAATAGATGGCAGCAAAGACCGTGAAATAGTTAACTCACGCTCATAATAATTTTTTAAAATAGGCGTGTTTTATGTTACTGGTTTCTTTGTCTGTAAAATGAATATGTAACAGCCTTGTAAATATAAACTGCATTAATTTATCCAGTTGTGGGGAGCATTGATGGAAGGAAAATCCCCAGTGCTTCTCGAACACCTCTAATAAAGAATGCCTGCTTAACACTGGTCAAATGTTGGTGTTATTTCTATGCTTCACCATCTTGTCTTTGTTCTCCTGGGCCACAAGGAAATGCCCAGGCCAGTGGCAGCCATCTTATCTTTGTTCCAGGGGGGCTACGTAAAACCTTGCTTTTTGTTGATTAAAACATTTCCCTCTTCTGTACAATTTTCATTGTGTGTCTCATTCCATTGCTTTGTATTTTTAGTAAATTGTTATTTTAACTCATCATCTCTGCCTCAGTTTGATACTGTCCAAATGTCAGGCAGCCACGAAAGTCGCTCACTTGCCCTCTCCTGCCACAGCTGGACAGAAGAGAGAAAAAAAATTAAACGAATGGTTCATGAGTTGAGATAAGGACCGGGAGAAAACACTCCAAGGACAAAACAGGCTCAGCTTAGAGGTACAAAGTGAATTTATAACTAACAAAATCAGAGCAGGATAATGAGAAGTAAAATAAACCCTTAAAAACACCTTTTCTTCCCCCAACCCCTCTCTCCTTCCTACCAACAGCACAAGGAGACAGGGTGTGAGGGTTTTGGTCAGTTCATCACCTGAGGTTTTCTTCTGCTGCTCAGGGAGAGGAGTCCTTCCCCTGCTATGCCATGGGGTCCCTCCCATGGGAGACAATTCTCCATGAACTTCTCCAGCATGGTTCCAATCTCACGCGCAGCAGTCCTCCCAAAACTGCTGTAACATGAGTGCCTCCCATGGGCAAACAGTCCTCCCAAAACTGCTGTGGCGTGGGTCACTCTTCCCCCAGGTAGAGCCCTCCAAGGACAGGCTGCTCCAGCTTGGAAGCAGGGGCCCCCTCTCTCCAACAGGTCTTCCACTGGATCACAGCCTCCTCCAGGTATCCACCCGCTGTGGCATGAGCACCTCCCCCACGGGCTGTGGGTGGATCTCTGCATCCCCTGTGGACCTCCATGGGCTGCAGGGGGACAACCTGCTTCACCATGGTCTTCACCATGGCCTGCAAAGGCATCTCAGCTCTGGTGCCTGGTGCACCTCCTCCCCCTCCTTCTCCACTGGCCTTGGAGTCTCCATGTTGTTTCCCTCACATGTTCTCACCTCCTCCTCTTCTCTAGCTGGAATTAACTGTGCCCCCACTTTGTTTTGGTTTTCTCCTTAAATATGTTATCACAGAGGTGTTACCATCATCCCTAATTGGCCCAGGCTTGGCCAGCAGCATGTCCATCTTCAGAGCCATCAGGGATTGGCTCTGCCAGACATGGTAGAAGGTTCTAGCAGATACTCACAGAAGCCACTTCTGTGGTCCCCCGCTACCAAAAACCAGGCCATGCAAACCCAACACAATCTCTCATTTATTGTCCTTCCCTTTCTGACAGGGGAAAGGGGCGTGGCTTATTTGGCATTTATTTCCCCATTGGTTGTCAAAACCAACACATTTATTGGCGCCCAATGTACGGCATGAGAGATAAGTTAAAATAACAATTTTGGCTGAAGCATTTGTACAGAACTCCCTGGTCGACATGTTGATCAGTCTGTTCATGGGGGTGTGGCACCTAACTTTGTATATGTGTCTGTATATGTGGAACTATTTGCCCACCATGGTGCTCTTTTTCAAATCAGGGAGAGGAATCAAGATTGTTTTGTTGATGCTGATGCCTTGAGGTGGCCACCTAAATGCATTTTGTGATATCAGTTTATAGAATGATAACATCAAAGGCAATGAAGATCATTTGGGAGGTGTATTCATTGTTGTTTGCCCGTCCTGGTCTGGGCTGCTACTTCTGGGGGTTTGTAGTGTGTTGACCTTGGCTGGGTGCCAGGTGCTCACCAAGCCCCTCTATCATTCCCCTTCCCAGCCAGACAGGGGACAGAAAATAAGATGGAGAACAACTAGTAGGTTGAGATAAGGCAGTTTACTAAAGCAAAAAATGAAAAGCAAAAGTTTGTGCGCATATAAAGGGAAAAGTTAATCTCTACTTCCCATCAGCGAGCAATGTTCAGCCACTTCCCAGGAAGTTGGGATTCAGCATGCGTAGCAGCTGCTCCAGAAGGCAAACATAGAAAAACAAATGCCCCCCATTCCTCCTCCCTCCCTCCCTTAGCTTTTATATCTGAGCTGACATCATATGGTATGGTATATCCCTTTGGTTAATTTGGGTCAGCTGGCCTGGTTGTGTCCCCTCCCAGGATCTTTCCCACTCCCAGCCCCTTGATGCGGGGGGGAGATGTTGATAGACAGCGCTGATGCTGCACCAGTGCCGCTCAGCAGTAGCCAAATCACTGGTGTGTTATCCTAATCACTCTGGGATCTTGGAGGTCATCACAAATTGGTCCAAAGGTGAAAATTTTGTGCTATCATCAGAAGAGGAAGAAGAGTGGGTGGCATGTGCTTAGGAGGCCCCACCATAAAATTTGTGGGGGTGGCTGGACTGATTACAGAAGGTAAATTGGCAGCTCAGAGGAAAACCCATCTGGTCTGCTGAATTGTGGCAAGACATCACTGCCCAGATAGAGACGTTGACCGTGAAAGTATGTCATGTAGATGCACATGTACCTAAGAGTCAGGCTAACAAGGAACATCACAACAACAGTAAAGTAGATCAAGCTGTCATGATTAAAGTATCTCAAGTAGATCTGGACTGGCAACACAAGGGTGAATTATTTATGGCTCAATGGGTCCATATCACCTCCCATCATCAGGGAAGAGATGCAACATACAGATGGGCTTGTGATCAAGGGGTGGACTCAACCGTGGATGCTATTTCCCAGGTTATCTATAACTGTGAGATGTGTGCTGTGATCAAGCAAGCCAAGATGGCAAACCCTCTGTGGTATGGGGGACAATGGTCAAAATATAAATATGGGGTGGCCTAGCAGATTGATTACATCACAATCCCACAAACCTGCCAAGGCAAGCACTATGTGTTGACAATTGTGGAGACAACCACTAGATTGCTGGAGACACACCCTGTGCCTCAGGCCACTGCCCAGAATAGGATCTTTGGCATCGAAAGGCACGTCCTGTGGCAACATGGCACCCCAGACAGAATTGAGTCCAACAATGAGACTCATATCAAAAATAGCCTCATAGACACCTTGCCCAGAGAGCATGGGATTGAGTGGGTGTATCATATTCCCTATCATGCACCAGCCTCTGGGAAAGTTGAATGGTACAATGGATTGTTAAAAACCACATTGAAAACAATGGGCGGTGGGACCTTTAAACATTAGGATTTGCATTTAGCAAAGGCCACCTGGTTGATTAACACTGGAAGCTCTACCAATGGAGCTGGCTCTGCTCAGTCAGATGTACCATAAATGGAGATAAAGTCCCTGTGGTGCATAGGAGAAATATGTTAGGAAAGACAGTTTGGATCAGTCCTGCCTCAAGCAAAGACAAAATCATCTGTGGGATTCTCTTTGCTCAAGGATCTAGGTGCACTTGGTTGGTAATGCAGAGGGATGGGGAAACATGTGGAAGATGTGTACCTCAGAGGGATTTGGTTTTGGGTGAGAACCATCTGTAATGTTTGTGTGGAAAACCATGCTATGAAAAATCAGTGTCCATAAAGGAGACAGAGTCCTACAACTTTATTCAAATAAAGGGAGAGAGTGTCCACTGAGGCATACCCCGTGGGGTCTCTCTCAAGGTTTCAGAGGACATAGCCTCCTTTTATCCTAAACTGCCTCCTTTTAAACTCCCGGCCACATGTTGCCCTCTTCCTTTCCCCATTGGCTGAGGTACTAGGAAGGTACAGCCTTCCTGAACCGCCTACCACATATTCCCCCTTTAATGTGTCATTTTACCCCAAAGTTCAGAAGTTCAGGCTATCTGGGTTCTGCAATAGACTTTGTGTGGACCCATTTGTCTATTACCCTAAAGTTCAGGATGCAAACTCTCTGGGGTCTGTAACAAACTTGTGGCTTGAGGTTAGTAGAGACATTAAGACCCATTTCAAAGACATTAACACCCATACTGAAACACAGGACTCCTTTAACATAAGCACCTTAATATACAAGCACCTTAGTATAAAGTATAGATTAAGTGTTAGTTGCTATGCTTAACTGAAACTGCTTCTACAGAACAAGCTGCTTTTGCAAGACAAGAAGCCTAGCCCTGGAAGGGGCTATGATGATAAGAGAATACTAGATGCTATGCCTAACTCTAACTGCTCTTGGAAAAGACAAATCCGAGTGGACTAAGATAATAAGAGAAAGGAATTCGAGCTAATGTGTATGACTAACCGCTTTTCTAGGGTTTAGCCCCTGTGGGCTAAATGATAAGAAGGAAGAGGCATGCTAACCACTGTAAGCAAGGGAAGCTAGTTTTAATGGAAAGCTGTCACAAAGGGTAGAAAAATGCAATTTTTATATGTAATAGAGAATAAGAACATAATCAATACACAATTCTAGATGAAGTATAACTAACAAAGTGTGCAATAGTAAAATTAAGTGTTTATTAGCAAAATAGGTGTGTGATGAATGTATTAGATAAGAATAGCATGTCGTGTTTGTAACCCTAAGAGCAGGAAACCACAAGTTACGTAAGACCCCAACCCCTAAGACTGTAACTTTTAGATAAATGAACAAAAAGGGTGGATGCCGAACTTGTAAATGTATAAATAACCTCTGTAAGATGAACATGGCGGACATGCATATGGAGGTGTTAACTCCTGCATGCTCCCCCAGCCGGGCCAATAAAGGTGTGCTTTACTTTACAGTACCTTACTGTGGAGTAGATTCCTTTGAATCAATACCCTCACCCATCAAATTGTTTGTAAAGACATTAGCACACATCTTTTCCTATCATGTTGAATTGTATATGTGATATTGGTTGTTGAATGACACTGCCACCATATGTCATAAAATATCCTGGACAATGAACATGGACTGCTCAAGTTACACCAGTGATGGACTAAAATGAACTCAACAAACATCTTGGGAGGGATGGTCAGTGACTACTGAAATAATAACTGTATATAGTTATTTCTTTGTATATATGTATACAGTTGAAAGGTATAAAAACTGGGTATAATTTGAATGGTACAGCATATGGGGTGGATAATGTCCTGGGTCTAAAGACAAGGGAGTGAAGCTTTCAGAGCTGTTTATTCAATACCATTTTTTACGTCATAACCATGAGCAAGGTGTGTGTGTGGGGGGGGAAGGTGGCCCGGAAGGGGGCAATTTCCAGCAGGTTAGTGATAGGAAAGGTTCGTTGCCAATGTCTTTACAAACAGTTTGATTGGTGAGGGTATGGGTGTTAACATCTTTGAAATGGGTCTTAACTCACTTCAAGCCGCAGGTTTGTTACAGAACCCAGACAGTTTGACTCCTGAAATAGACAAATGGGTCGCCCAAAGCCTGAGTTTC
>NW_008239040.1:53729-54082 GCF_000691975.1 Corvus brachyrhynchos | reverse complement strand
TAGTGAAGTGTGTCCTGTCCTAGTACCTCAGCCAATGGGGAAAGGAAGAGGCCAACATGCGGCCGGGAGTTTAAAAGGAGGCTGCGTCCTCTGAAACCTCGAGAGAGACCCCACGGGGTATGCCCAGTAGACTCCTTCCCTTTATTCGAATAAAGTTGCAGGACTCCTCTGTCTCCTTTTGGACATAAACCTCTGGCGTCGTGAATTTTTCCGAACAGTAGACTGACACCGGAAGCAATTTTTTTTTGTTTTGTTTTACCCCTTTCGCAGAAGGGGTGTGGTGCTGTGCCCCTTTAAACAGGGAACGGAAACGCAGGGGACCTTATTTGTTCTCTCTGGGTTCCCGAGGGAGT
>NW_008239040.1:51632-53454 GCF_000691975.1 Corvus brachyrhynchos | reverse complement strand
CAAGGAACTGCCCGGGGGCAGTAGCCCTCATGTCTTTGTTCTAGGAGGACCACATGGGCTGGCTGGGAAGCAGGAGCCATTCTGTCTGTTCCAGGGGGGCTACGTAACACCTTGCTTTTTGTTGGTTATAACATTTCCCTCCTCTGTACAATTTTCTTTTAATTGTACGTGTCTCATTCCATTGCTTTGTGTCTTTAGTAAATTGTTCTTTTAACTCATCATCTCTCATTTATTGTCCCTCCCTTGCCGACAGGAGTTTGGTTCCCTGTTGGTTGCCAAAACCAACAGAGTTCCTAAAAGAATTCGTCGGCATCATCGTTCTGGCTAGGAGGTCTATAGTAGACTCTCACGATGACATCTGCATTATTTCTTTGCCCCTTGATTCTTATCCAGAGGCTCTCAACTGTACCATTGCCAACTGTGGGCTCCATACATTCTAACCCTTCTATTACATACAGTGCCACCCCTCTGCCTCTTCTGCCCTGCCTATCCCTCCTGAAGATCCTGTAACCATCCAACAGGGCACTCCAGTCACAGGACTCATCCCACCAGGTTTCACTTATGCCAATGATGTCAAATCTCTGGGACTGGGCCAAAGCCTTGAGCTCCTCTTGTTTGTTCCTCATGCTGCATCTGCTGGTATAGAAACATTTCAAGTGTGGTTCATTGTAGCAAACACCTTGTGAAGCACATTGAAGGATCCCATTAGTAGTTGTTTCCTCAAGTTTTGGCACATCATTCCACTGCTCATCACTGGCCAGCCTGGTATTGTCCCTTTCCCCCTTCCAAGCTAGTTTAAAGCTCTGTCAATGAGCCCTGCTAGCTCCTGTGCTAGAACTCTTTTTCCCCTCTGAGATAGGTGTATACTGTCAGGTGACAGTAGACCAGGTGTTTAGTAGATCCTCCCATGGTCAACAAACCTAAAATTCAGAGCACCAACCTCAGAGCCGTGCATAGACCTGATGGATCTGCCTATTCCTATCAATATTATTCCTTGTTACTGGAAGAATCAAGGAAATCACTACCTGTGCTCCTGATCCTTCTACCAATTGTCCCAAGGCCTTGAAGTCTCTTTTGATTGCCCTTGGACTTCTCTTTGTTATTTCATCACTGCCAGTTTGAACAACCAATAGTGGATAGTAATTAGAGGGCCTTACTAGACTGGAGAGTTTTCCAGTAATGTCCCTTATCCATGCCCCTGGGAGACAGCAGACTTCCCTGTGAGTTGGGTTCGGTCTGCATATTGGGCCCTCTGTTCCTCTTAGAAGGGAGTCTCCTATTACAACTATTCTTCTTAACAGAGGAGGTCTTGATGCAGGGTACAGGTAGTGTTGTTTTAGGAGGCCCCACTATCCCAGAAGGACCTTTGCCCACCTCAGTAGTTCCAGAGCTTCATACCTGTTGCAGAAGGTACCAGTCCTACTTGTCATAATCTGAGAAGGAGGAATCTTCCTTCTGGTATGTGCAGTGGCCTGCTTCCAGCCTTCATCTTTAACACACCCTTGACTAACAGTTCCCTAATTACCCTGCAGGGTTCTGAGTCGACCTGCTTCTTCACTACAATGGAGGTTTGAGACTCCTGAGAGTCTTGAGACTAGCATCTCTGAAAATAATCAGTCTATCTCCTGCTCATTCGCTTGAATATTACATAGCCTGTTCACTTCTTCCTGTAGCTCCTTCACCTGGTGTCTTGGGAACGGTTTCTATCCCATATTCATTTTTTTGTTTGTTTTGTGTCCAGAAATGGTCACTACCCCCACTCTCCCACCCCTGGCTTTACTTGCATGGGAGCCCAGAGCCAGTGCATGCTGCGCTGGGAGCC
>NW_008239040.1:40870-50433 GCF_000691975.1 Corvus brachyrhynchos | reverse complement strand
ATATATTCTAGTAAAGAACTGTTATTCCTTTTCCCATATCTTTGCCTGAAAGCCCTGTAATTTCAAAGTTATAATAATTTGGAGGGAAGGGGGTCATATTTTCTATTCCAAGGGAGGTTCCCGCCTTCCTTGGCAGACACCTGTCCTTTAAACCAAGACACCTGGCTACACAGCTCCTCAACCACAGCACACCTTCTGCAAAAGGACTGTTTGTCAGCTCTAGCCTCACAAAGAGGCATCAGGCAGTCCTGGCAATCTGTGACCTGGAGAGCTGCATCTACCATTAGCAGGTCTGTCTGGCTGGAGGATTCTGACATGGCTGGTTCAGTGACTCCTGCAGCTACATGAGATTGAGCTTTACTGCATGTCAACACCATAACTGAGGAAGCTTGAACTAGTATGCTAACAAGACTGGGGCTAAAAGGATCTCTTTGCTCTTTCTTATCAGCTGCTGAGTCTGTTTGCTGCCTCTATTGGCTGCTCAGAGATGGTCAGAGAGGAGCTCTACCTCCTCGCCCTACCATGTGAACTGCCACACTATGCCCTCACTGACATGCTGAGCTCCTTGGAACCATTTAAATCTCCCTTGGTTGCTCCGGGCACTGCTCCCTCCTCACCTGGTTGGCTGCCAAGAGCTTCCAGGTCCTGACGAGGCTGGGGGCTGCTGCTCGGATGTCCCTGAAGTCAAGAACCCACCTGTACAGCTCAATCTCAGTCCCCAGACTTTCCTTCAGTCACGGCCACTTGTTTGTTTGTCAGGTCTGGATGTTTTGCTTGTTGCCTCACCCTTTTCCTTATCCCATTTTGACAAGGTTCTTGATCAGATAATCTTACTGAAATAAGTATTCTCACCTTCCTCATATCCTTATCAATTAGTGTAACTTACCAGGTTTGGTTCTTGCTATTGCTTCACTTATTGTCTGTTGGTCAGGTTTGTATCTTCTATGTGTTTTTCCTTGCTTCCCTCCTTTCTTTTTATCCCCTTTTTCATTAAAAAGATCCTTGACTAGATACCCTTAAGGGACCTGTGGTGGATTGACCTTGTCTGGACACCAGGTGCCCACCAAGCTGTTCTATCACTCCCCTTCCTCAAATGGACAGGGGGAGAAAAAAAATATGATAAAAAGCTTGTGGGTCGAGATAAGGACAGGAAGATCACTCAGCAATTACCATAAGAGGCGAAACAGACTTGACTTAGGGAAATTAATTTAAATTTATTGCCAATCAAAGGCCAGAGTAGGATAATAAGATATAAATTTTTAAAAAATCTTAAAACACCTTCCCCCCCTTTTCTTCCTGATCTCAATTTCATTCCTGAATTCTCTACCTCCTCCCTCTAAGCAGTATATGGGGACAGGGAATGGGGGAGCCTGGAGCACCTCCTCCCCCTCTTTCTTCACTGATCTTGGTATCTGCAGAGTTGTTTCTGTCACATATTCTCACTCATCTCTTCTGGCTGATGTTGCACAGAACCTTTTTCCCCTTCTTAAATGTTATCACAGGGGTGCTACCACCAGTGCTGATTGGCTCGGCTTTGGCCAGTGGCAAGTCTGTCTTGAAGCTGGCTGCAACTGACTGTCAGACATGGGGGAAGTTTCTGACATCTTACAGAAGCCATCCCTGTAGCTCCCCCCACTACCAAAACCTTGCCATGCAAATCCAATACACGAGCGGATACCTTTCTCTTCTACATAGCCTTACAGATACTACTCCCAGCTCAACAGCAACACAGACAGCATATTCACCAGAGCATGTTTTTTTTTCTTCTGATAAAAACTGATGTTTTGAAAGGTTACTGTGAAACACTGAATATATTACATATGCCAAAGATTAGCAAAGGGACTCTAAACTGTCTGCTGTTTTTCCAAGCTGCTCACCACATGGAACAGTGGTGAGCACTGAGAAGATTTTACTCAGGGTACTGTATCCCAGTATATCCTGGGCACTTGGGTGACTAATGCTGGAGCCTGGTCCCTATTACTGGGGACCAGAAAGCTGCAGGAAAAGACTGGAAGAGGTCATGCTGGGCAGGTTTCTGTTGGATACAGAATATCAGCAAACTGATATTTGTTACTTCTGATTTTTGGTTCAGCTTGCTGCAGTCTAAGGCCAGAGGTGGTACCTGAGGAAAACACCTGAAAGCGACCTGGTGAACTGGTGAACTCTCCACCAGGGCTAAGAAAGTCCGAGGGTTTGGGATGACATGGTAAAGAAGTTTGTCTGCAAACCAGTCCTGGACAGAGAAGAGACATCTCCCATACAGAGACACCAATGGGTTCCAGATGACAGGTCAAGTGGTGGACTTTAGATACTGAAGCCATTTGCAGCTGCTTGCTCTAGTTAACTTTTGAACATGGTGTTGAATGCTGAAAAAGTAATGAGCACTTTGCAAGCACCCGCCCTTCAGGCTGAGAGGTTTTTGTACTCTGGACAGGCACTCAAGAGAAGTGCTTCTGTGAATAAAACTCAGGTGCTCAGAAGTCTGCATAAATATGGCCATAAGTGTACATACAAGCTAGAGTTATGTATTTGTGCCTTTTGCATTATTCAAGTAATACTTTCCTTATCATCAGCCAAGAAAGAAAGGTTCAAAGCCTAAGTAAAGGTTGCTGAGAAGACAAAGGAGAAAGGGAAGCAGTCCCTACAAAGTGGTTGTCCTACTAAAGCTGGACTATTTTCTGTCAGTGTAACCAGTCATCTAGAGAGACGTTGAGTATCAGGCAGTGTTTTATTAAACAAGGTATTTATATAGAGATATACAGAGGTGCCTTTCCGTTAAAATGGCAGCCATATTTTTTATCGTTAACAGCTATCAGCTGCAAGATCACTTCCTGCCAAACTGAGGTAACGGTGGTGGTACTTTAATGTCTTGACCTCTTTCCAGTTTCTTCTCACAGTCAACTAGATAGTTGACTCCATCAATGACAATCTGAACTAGTTCTACCTACAACAACAAGAAAAACAATAATAATAAAAGATTTAGGCAATGCTGTTAATAGAGGAAGGAAAAAATTGGCTTGTATGGCAAAGACTGCAAGTAAAGCCAGACCCAAGGAGGGTCATGACCTGGACACAGAGATCACACATGTGACACAGGAAATATGGGTCATGCATTGGTCAAGTGGAAGCCCATAGTAATTCCCTTCTCCCTACCCCTTCTCCTGTTCATGCTGAGCTTGGCCTTCTGACATTAGAAATTTTCAAATAGTCCCTTAATTTCCACCAAATTCTGCTCCTACACATATCCCTATATAAATAGACAAACAGAAATGCTTAAATAAAAGGTTTAGGCATGAGTTTAGAGACCTATTTCAAATGTTACCACTGAGAATACATGATGCCAAGACCTACAGCATGTTAAAGCCATGGGCTCCCATTTGCTATGTTCTCACAATTTACATATTAGGACAAAGAAAGTGAAAAGGCAGTGCCATGGATGTTTAGAGTCACTGGGCAGTTCTCTCTGAAGCAACAAATGCCAATGTAAGTAAAGAGGTTCTGGTGTTTTGCCAACAGCATCTTGTGAGGTTTGGATTAATGCCTTTATCCAAATGTGTTTGGGCTTAAAAGCTATGGAACATTGGTCTGACATTTGGTAAATGACTGTGAAAAAAGTGGGATAGTTGTATTTTCTTGATGGATAGTAATGAGATATATGAGTAATACTGAAATGACTTGAAGAATCATGCAGAGCCCTCCCTTACTGTTTAGCATGCTTAAAGCATCTCTACATATGTGCTTACTTCTTGATGGTTTAGACTGTTGTTTACCTATATTCTGTGAAATATAACAGCTTTATTCAATATACAGTCAGTACTGTAGAAGAAAGAATGCACTGCATCCAAATGGACACCAGTGAATTGCAGAGGATAATCTATACATCATCAACTGTAGAAACTAAAACTTATTCTGTGATATTAAGATACTAGTATGGTTTTGTGCTATTTAACTGTAAAGCCATATAGTTATCTGTCTGAAAAAGCAAAAATTATGTTCTTCTAGGAGAAAACAGTCAACTGAAAACTAATTGTAATGGGAGTGCAAGGAGGGGAAGAGACACACTCATTTCCCCAATCCAGTAGTAGCATGAGCCCTGAATGCTTCTGGATGTATGGGGTAGAGGAAGGAAGTGGGGGTTCCTTCACATGACTGGGAGTTGGTAGGATGGCAGGACTAGACTTTTGGCCACAGCTGTTTAGACTAACTTGCTGTGGTAGGTTTTTTTGGCGCGCGTGGACACTCCCCAAAAAAGCCACTCTATCACTCCCCTCCTCAGCTGGATGGGGGGGAGAAAATAATATGGGAAAAAAACCTCATGGGTCAAGATAAAGGCAGTTTACTAAAGAAAAAGCAAAGGTTGCACATGCGCAAACAATGGAAAAAACCCCCAAAGATTTTATTCTCTACTTCTCATCAGCAAGTAATCTATGGCCTCCTCCCAGGAAGCAGATCTTCAGCACGTGTAGTGGTTGCTCCAGAAGGCAAACATTGTAAATATCAAATGCCTCCCCTCCTTCCTCCTTTTCTTAGCTTTTATATCTGAACAGATGTCATATGGTATGGAATATCCCTTTGGTCAGTTTGGGTTGCCTATTGGTGAGGGGGGCATAATGTTGGAGAGACAGCACTGATGCTGCACCAGCACTGCTCAGCAGTAGCCAAAACACTGGTGTGTTATCAGCACCTTTCTGGTTACCAGTGCAAAGCACAGCACTAGGGGGGCTGCTATGGGGAAAGTTAATGCCATCCCAGCCAAACTTAATACAGTGAAAGTGCATGACTTAAAGGAAAACTGCATGTTAATCCAGTCTTAATGTCAGTGCTTGATTCCCTGTGTGGGTTAGTCCTAAAATCCTGCTTCTTTCCTCAGCATTTTGCACTGGGTACATCAGATACCTGTCCAATGTACAGTACCTAGCTCTGTTCCCAGTGTACAACTTCAGTGAACCTCATTCAGAAAGATGGACAAGGGGGAATGGGTTCAAATTGAGAGTAGGTTTAGATTAGATATTAGGAAGAAATTCTTTACTGTGAGGGTGGTGAGGCACTGGCACAGGTTGCCCAGAGAAGCTGTGGATGCCCCATCCCTAGAAGTGTTCAAGGCCAAACTTGATGTGGCCCTGGGCAACCTGATCTAGTTGGTGACATCCCATCCGATGGCAGAGGGGTTGGAACTAGATGATCTTTAAAGTCCCTTCCAACCCAAACCATTCTATGATTCTATGATTCTTAGATACCTAGCTCATGCCCAGCACTGGAGAGACAACCTGTACACCTAGCTCATAGCTGTGCACTCCAGGAGGTATTCGGGTATAAAAGTTCATGCTGTGATGCTGAGAAACATTGTCCCAAGGGAATTCTGTTACTACAACTAAATGTTTCCAGTACCTGCACGCTTTCAACAAAATGCCTCAGCACATGATATAAACAAGTCACATTTATGGAACTTGCTTAGAAACTAGTCATATTTGGCAAACATTGCATGCACAGTAGTAATTTTTTGTTGTGTAAGCCTTTTCATTGGATCAAATTCACAAGTAGAAAAAACTGCCATAACTCCAAAAAATGACTGAATTCCTAGTGAACTCAAATGAAGGGAAACTGTCTTACTGCAGATCTGAGTTTAAAAGCAAGGAATAAAACAAACAAGCTACCTCTGATCGACCCATGCGGTCCAGGTTGGAGATATCATACACGTCTGCTACAGCTGCTGTGTCCACTCCACCAGTGCCACGCTTCTGTAGCCTCAAGTTCTCCAGGATTTTTGGAAACCTGGGATCCTAACAGAAGAAATAGGTTTGTTCATATTGTCTTTTGCCTTGCTTATTGTTTTTATCCATGATCTAATACCATCTCCAGAAAGACAGGCAGAGACAATTTCCTCTGGATTACAGCCTGTCTTGGTGTCTGTCTGCTTAGATTAATTTCCATAACAAATATAATAATTTTCATAATACAAGTATGCTCAGTTAGTCATGCATTATGCCTGGGACCTAGCTGTTGCACATCTTGCAAACATCCAATTGCTGTAAACTGTCCTATTTTTATTTATTTTTTAATTTGAAGACCTGATTTATGTCACTGGCCTTTTAAACAATTTATGTACCTTGCTAAGCTTTGGCAGCTTTACATGGACTCCAGCACGTAAACCAGTTCCTAGGTTCGAAGGACAAGTCAGAACATATCCAAGACGTTCATTCCACATGAACTCCCAGCCTCGTTCTTTAATTAATCTTTCAACCTATGAAGGCAAAGAAAAAGAGAAAGGAAAAAGAAAGAACTGCATACAAACATCTCATCTTCTGACACTTGTTTATAGATGAAATTCTTTTCACTTTGTATCTATGTTGACGATGAACTTCATTATTTACCAATGGAGGTGCATACACATATACTCAAGTTAAGTCTGGTTTGGCTCTAGTATGAACCTTTGCATTCATCAGGCATCAAGTTCTCCAGTGAATATTACAAAAATTTCTTCATCATTTTCTAAATACCATTAACTTGAAGGCTCTTTAGCACTTTATCACATGGCCTTAGCCCATGAAATGATATGGTTACATAATAATTCTGACTTTTACCTATAGTATAAATGATTTTCTAGCCCTGGTGCTTTTAGAGCAAAGTAGCAAAGCACCAGTCCAAGCATCTCAAACACTGTGGAGCAAACAAAAGGAGCCAAAACCTAGTTTTATATGATTTTCAAGGTGATTACATGATGCTAGGTGAAGGACACTTGATTTCTAAATGCTTAAATTTCATAGCCCTGCTTCCACTATGAAAAGACTACATAGGTCCTCTATAATGATTTTCATTAGTAATTCTAAAACCCAGTTACAAAGGAGACTGAAATCATTATCCTCAGAAATATCACAAAGGTCTATTGACCTTTGAATAAGCCACTATTCTGTCCACTCAGATACACTTCTGAGACTTAATTCTGTGACCCAAATACAATTTCAGTTCAGTAAAACCACTGTCAGAAGAGAATCAGATACCTATGCCAGTTCAGGTTCACAAGTCCTCTGCAATATAGGCAAATAATTCCATTCTGCAGAAGGATATAAAATAATGGACTGTCCTGACATTTAAATATTGTGTGGGGATGCAGAAATTGCTTGTAAGAAACTAGATCTGATTTCCTGCCTCATACACCTGCTCTGGTCAGTTTCCAAAGCTATCTGACCACTTCATATGTCAAGGTCCAGAGGTCAACTTCTCTTGAACAAGAGATAAGCACGGTAGCAGAGGAAAACATGGAAACAACATCCACAAGCTATGTCACTTAGACCACAATCCTGTACATTACTCAGTCTCATGGATATGCCTAAGAAGCATACCAGATCCTAGTGAACCACCCAGATGCCAACGAAGCATGCACTAGACACTTTTGTTTCTCCATGTTCCCAAACTCACCACATACTCAAAAATTCTTAGAAATGCTCTGAACTTACCTTCAGGGACCACTTCCTCATCAGACAATCATAGAATCATAGAATGGCTTGAGTTGGAAAGGACCTTAAAGATCATCTAGTTCCACCCCCCCTGCCATGGGCAGGGACACCTTTCACTAGACCAGGTTGCTCAGAGCCCCATCCACCCTGGCCTTGAACCCTTCCAGGGATGGGGCATCCACAACTTCTCTGGGCAACCTGTGCCAGTGCCTCACCACCCTCACAGTAAAGGATTTTCTCCTAATATCTAATCTAAACCTACTCTCTTTCAATTTGAACCCATTCCCCCTTGTCCTATCACTACATGCTCTTTTAAATAGTCTTGCCCCATCTTTCTTGTAAATTCCCTTCAGGTACTGGAAGGCTGCAATTAGGTCACCCCGAAGCTTTCTATTTTCCAGGCTGAACAATCTCAATTCTTTCTTCCTTTCCTCATAGGAGAGGTGCTCCATCCCTCTTATCATCTTGGTGGCCTCCTCTGAACTCACTCCAACAGGTCAATGTCCTTCCTGTGCTGGCGACCCCAGAGCTGGATGCAGTACTCCAGGTGGGGTCTCACATTAGCATAGTAGAAGGGCAGCATCAATTCCCTTGACCTGCTGGCCACATTTCTTTTGATGCAGCCCAGGATACAATTGGCTTTCTGGGCTGCAAGCACACATTGCCGGCTCATGTCCAGCCTCTCATCCACCAGCACTTCCCATGGCCTTCTTGGCAGAGCTGCTTTTGATCTGTTCATCCCCCAGCCTGTATTGATAGCGGGGGTTGCCCCTACTCAGGTACAGCACCTTGCACTTGGTCTTATTAAACCTCATGAGATTCCCATGGTCCTACTTCTTGAGCTTGTCCAGGTCCCTCTGGGTGGCATCCTGTCCATCAGGCATGTCAGCTGCACCACTCAGCTTGGTGTCATCTGGAAACTTGCTGAGGGTGCATTCAATCCCTTTGTCTATGTTATTGATGAAGACATTGAATAACACTGGCCCAAATACAGACTCTTGAGGGACACCACTCACCACTGATGTCCATTGGGACTGAGCCACTGACCATTACCCTCTGGATGTGAGTGTCCAACTAATTTCTTATCTAACAGTCCATTCATCAAATCCATCTCTCTCCAGTTTAGAGAGAAGGATGTTGGGGGGGACCAACAGAAGCCCAGATAAATGACATCTGTAGTTCTTTCTTTGTCCCCTGATGTAGTCACCCCATCATAGAAGGCCACTAGATGGGTCAGTCAGGACTTGCCCTTGGTACAGTAGTGCTGGCTGTCTCAAATCACCTCCCTGTCCTCCATGTGCCTTAACATAGCTTTTAGGAGGATCTGTTCCATGATCTTCCCAGGCACAGAGGTGAGGCTGAGAGGTCAGTAATTCCCAGGGTCCTGCTTTCTATCCTTTTTAAAGATGGGTACAATGTTTCCCTTTTTCTAGTCACCTGGGACTTCACCTGACTGCCAAGACTTTTCAAATATCATGCAGAGTGGCTTGGCAATTACATCAGCCAATTCCTCCAGGACTCTGGGATGCATCTCATTGGGTCCCATGGACTTTTGTACATTCAGGTTCCTCAGGTGGTCATGAACCTGATCTTTGCTTACAGTGGGAAGCACATTGGTCCTCAGTCCCCATACTGCTGTCTTGTGGTGGCCTGTTCCCCTCCTAGCCTTGGCCACTCCCTTGATTTCTCCCTATTTGTTCTGTACCCCAACCCTGTCCAGGGACCGCCCCTGGACCCCTGACAAAACCATCCCGCACTCAGACCATGCTGTCTCTCCACCTCTGAACATTGCGGGGACAAGATGTGATTAAAGTCACCTCAAACCCTCATGAGAGACCCTTCTCTACCTTCTTTACCATCCACTGTGTTGTAATGCTGCTAGCTGCTGGAGCCAGATCGCAGGGCTGTCCGAAATGGACTCCAGAATGCGATTAATCGCATGGCCCTAGTAAACCCTTGCTGAGCTTTCTGGCTGCAGCAGCCTGCTAGACAGAGTCCAGTGGTTACAACAAATGGTGCCCAATGTGAGGCAATACGTGCCCTGGAGAGGCTAGTCACCTTTAGGAAGCCATTTCCCCGACTGAAGGGACAGCCAGTAGACTCCCGAGA
>NW_008239040.1:39069-40180 GCF_000691975.1 Corvus brachyrhynchos | reverse complement strand
CCAAAGAATTTATGAATCATGCATGATTGTGATGAATATGCAATAAGAGATGTACTTTTAAAGACGATCTTTTGGATGTAGAGGTGTGCCTTTGGATCTCTGCCAAAGCACCCGGCCGTAATACTTTTTTGCTGTTATCTCCTAATTGTCCCTTTTATTAAATTTTTCCTAAAATTTTACAAAGACTGAACCTCGTTTTGCACAATTTGGAGACCCGTACGGGGAAAACGCCTCACCTCTGAGATCTCCCGAGGAACCCAGAGCAGGGGGGGCACCCCTGCCCCCTTTTGGCGGCCTCACTTTGTGTTTCCCAACGTGGTCAGGGGGTTTGCAGGTCAAACACCCGGAGGAAAAGAGAGGAGACAAAGCAAAAGAAAGGAAAGAAAAGGCTTCCTAAGATACCGCGGCAGTTAAACACGTAAAATCTTGTGCACGAAGACTCAGAGAAAGGTGAGTATTTTTTCTTTCCTCTTTTTTTGGGGGGATACGGGGGATGAAAGTGTGTGCATGAGACACGGGCTGGTTACCCCAGACCTGCAAAGCGAGTGTGGAGCCTCTGAGGCCGCAGTTCTGCTCTCCCGCGAGGGAAGCAGTCAGTAAAGAGGCGAAGCGAAAGATAAAAGGAGTGAGAGAACCCCCGGTCTAACTGGGACTGGGTTTCAGGGGAGAGATTGGACTCCTTGAAGGAGGGGAGTCAAGAGTTTCCTAGTACAAACCACGAGGAAACGAGACAAAAAGAACCCCTAAACATTTGCCAGGTTGAGAATGATTCCAAGATATATGGGTTTTAAGACTGCTAGTCTGAGGATTAAAAATTCCAAGAAATCCAGGCTTAATTCTGCCAAATTGAAGATAAATCCAAGATATTTAGGTTTTGAGACTGCCGGATTGAGGGTTAAAAATTCCAAGAAATCCGGGCTCAATTCTGCTAAATTGAGGATTGATCCAAGACATTTAGGTTTTAAGACTGCTGAATTGAGGGTTGATTTCAAGAGATTTGAGCTTAATTCTGCCAAATTTAGGATTACTCCAAGAAATTTGGGGTTTGAGACTGTCGAATTGAGGGTTGGATCCAAGAAATTTAGGCTTAATTCTGCTAAATTGAGGATTA
>NW_008239040.1:37355-38491 GCF_000691975.1 Corvus brachyrhynchos | reverse complement strand
AAAGAGAGTGTGGAGCCTCTGAGGCTGCAGTTCTGCTCTCCCGCGAGGGAAGCAGTCAGTAAAGAGGCGAAGCGAAAGATAAAAGGAGTGAGAGAACCCCCGGTCTAACTGGGACTGGGTTTCAGGGGAGAGATTGGACTCCTTGAAGGAGGGGAGTCAAGAGTTTCCTAGTACAAACCACGAGGAAACGAGACAAAAAGAACCCCTAAACATTTGCCAGGTTGAGAATGATTCCAAGATATATGGGTTTTAAGACTGCTAGTCTGAGGATTAAAAATTCCAAGAAATCCAGGCTTAATTCTGCCAAATTGAAGATAAATCCAAGATATTTAGGTTTTGAGACTGCCGGATTGAGGGTTAAAAATTCCAAGAAATCCGGGCTCAATTCTGCTAAATTGAGGATTGATCCAAGACATTTAGGTTTTAAGACTGCTGAATTGAGGGTTGATTTCAAGAGATTTGAGCTTAATTCTGCCAAATTTAGGATTACTCCAAGAAATTTGGGGTTTGAGACTGTCGAATTGAGGGTTGGATCCAAGAAATTTAGGCTTAATTCTGCTAAATTGAGGATTAATCCAAGATACCTGGAACATTGGGCCCAGGGGTGAATATTGGCCAACAATTTGAAACAAAAAGGTACCTTAATCTTGTGTGGCTGTGACTGATAGCACTTGAGAAAGAGAAATTGGAACAATAAAAAGGAGTGAATGAGAATGAATGAAAATGCATGTGGTAGAAATGTTAAACCCTGAAATATAGCTTTATTTTCTGGAAGGAGGCATATTTTATTAAGAGGAGGGAACTTTTGTATTCTAGGAGAAGAAAGGGGAAAGAGGTGGTGGGGTCCGAATAGTTGTTTGTTTCGTTGGTTTTTATTAAAAAGGTGGGAAACAAAGGCTTGGGAAGGATAGATAAGATTCTGAGAAAATGGGACATAAAACTAGTAAGCAAGAGTCAAAGAATAAAAAAAGGGAATAGAGGCATGCCAGCAGAGATACCCCAGGAAAGCCCTCTGGGAGTTATGTTAGCTAACTGGAATACTAACCCAAGTACAAGATAAAAAAAGAGCAAAGTCAAAATGATACAGTTTTGTATGTTTGATTGGGCCGAGAAGGAAATAAGATCTGACCATGTTT
>NW_008239040.1:29108-30677 GCF_000691975.1 Corvus brachyrhynchos | reverse complement strand
GACCGCTTCTGCTGTTCCTCTTAAAGGAGAAGCAAAACACCAAAGTACGGGGAGCTCAGTTACAGAACAGCCCTCTCCCAACACCCCCCCAAGACAGGAGAGAAGTATCATAAGAGAAAAATTACACAAGAGCTGGGATGGAGAGGTCCCTTAGAAGATTAGGAGGATTAGGAGAAGTTCCAATGGGGGCTGGTGGAAAAGGATTTGTAAACGTCCCCCTCACTTCTTCAGAGGTCAGAAATTTAAAAAAATAGGTTAAAGGATTATGAGAAGATCCCATGGGAACAGCTGAACAATTAGATCAATTTTTAGGCCCAAACATTTTTACTTGGGAAGAGATGCAAGCAATAATGAAAATAGTATTTTCTCAAGAGGAACGGGAAATGATTAAGAGTTGCAGGTATGAGAATTTGGGAAAGAGAGAACCAACAGGGACTGCCAGGAGACCAGAAGATGCCATTGACACCTCCTGCCTGGAATCACAATGAAGAGGTTGGGTGAAGGAATATGAATGATTACCGTAATTTAATCATCAAAGGAATAAAAGAGGCAGCACCTCGAGAGCAGAATTTAGAAAGGGCTTTTGAAGGGCAACAGGGAAAGGAAGTCTCCAAGTGAATGGTTAGAGAGAGACTTAGGAGAAACAATTTTCTGGGATAGATCCCAAGACAGTAGCTGGGCAGGCTTTACTAAGAGTCAATTTTGGCACTCATGCTTGGCCAGATATTAGGGAAAAACTAGAAAAATTGGAAGACTGGCATGAGACATCATCAAATGATTTATTAAAAGAGGCTCAAAAAGTTTATGTCAGGAGAGAGGAAGAAAAAGCCCAAGGAGAAGCAAAAATTATGGTAGCCACTATGAGAGAAAGTAACTTTTAGAGGAATCTGAACTCCACAAGGAGAAGGTCCTTTTTAGGTGCTACTGACGACTGAGGCAGCAATCCGGACCAAGGAGCGAGGGTGGATTCACACCAGCAGAATCAAAGGACCTGTGGAAGAACCTAAGGAGTGGACTATAACATCTATGCCTGGTGATACCAAGTTAACTCTTAAAAGGGAACTGGGTGGTAATGCACTGGGAAGACCCAAATGATCCAAGAGATACACCAAGAATCACACCCTGACTGGGAAATAAGGCCAAGCTTATATCAGTGGTGTCAAGTGTTGCCTGGACAAGTCCTGAGACACCTCCGATACGCCCCTTGGGGAGGAATACTTCCACTCCAAACAGGAGGATCAGGACTATTTCGGTCTGAGGGTTCTCATATTCTGGCCTTAGCCTGTGACTTATTTAAAAAGGAGGAGGGATTGCCACTTCCAACAGTGCCATACCATATACCCTGTCTGATCCACCCCAATACTGGACATGCTAGCTGGGTTAAATGTAAATGTCTAGACTATAAAAAATTATTGGTATTGTAGTTTACAAAAACGGCACTCTCATTGCATGAAGTGTTGAACGCCAAATCTATTCCCCATCCAGGTAGAGCAAAGAACAGCTGAAATAGTAACCTTGCTTTGTGGATGGGAATTACTAGTGCCTGTTGAATGGGAGATACCTGAGGAA
>NW_008239040.1:27966-29000 GCF_000691975.1 Corvus brachyrhynchos | reverse complement strand
TGCCACCAAGAAGATCATATACCCCTGCTGTGGGTAGCAACCCCATAGGCATGGGAGGTGGAGGTATAAGCCATATTGGACCTCTGTTATTCCTTTATCTGTCACTCCTTTTTTGTGTCTTCCCTCTGGGGATACCGACAAAGCCATGCCATAGGTGTTACCGAAAGCTGTCTATGGAAAAACACCAAGGTTCCTTTTTCATTGCGCATACCTGTGTCAACAGTCACTGTTACAACCCATCCAAATTAGAAAACTGTATACAAAATGGGAAAAAGTACTGGATTGCAGAAAACCTAGGAACAAGTGGTAGCAGGTTGGGAAGTAAATGTCCGAAAGGAGAAAGATGGATTTGTTTCACGTATATTGTTGAGAGTAAAGTCTCAGGCTTAGTAAAAGAACAACTGGTAAATAAGAAGGCAAAGCCAGCACAACAGTCTAACTCTATATCAACCCAAATTCAAGACATGTATGTGAAACTCAAACAAGAATTAGAAAATGAAAAGGAAATCTCAAAATTTGGGAAAAATCTGTTTGTGGAATTAGGGGAAAGGATAGGTAAAGAGCTTAACGTAACCAACTGTTGGGTCTGTGGAGGGCCTCTGATGACAGAGGAATGGCCATGGAAAGGCAGTAGCTTAAGCCCAATAGAACTCCTTAAGTGGAATCGGACAAGGATAAGGGGAGAAAACAGACCAGAAGGGTGGGTACTGAGTTCAACAGTGATAGGAGAGAAGTGTCTCTGGCGTACCGGGAACAATTTCCTCAGAGAAGTAGGAAATACTCCCTGTAAGAGATATAAAGTCAGTAATGGAACTTTTACATGGTGGGTCCCCGAGAAACCAGCTCTGTATTGGACTCAGGAAAAACAAGGGAAAAATAATTGTAAGTACAATAATAAGGTCAAACTCTTTCAATGCAATGATACATACAAAAATCCTTATATTGGGATCCCAGACATTTTGGGAAAATATAAATCAACAAAAAGTTGACTACTGGAGGGCACCAGATGGCCTATTTTGGATATGTGGAAAAAG
>NW_008239040.1:22558-26291 GCF_000691975.1 Corvus brachyrhynchos | reverse complement strand
AGAGAGAAGAATTTATGGAGGGAGCAGAGACGGAATGGAGCCAAGGAAGAAGATAAGGCTGATGGGATGATACACAGAAACTCCAAAGAATTTATGAATCGTGCATGACGGTGATGAATATGCAATAAGAGATGTACTTTTAAAGACGATCTTTTGGATGTAGAGGTGTGCCTTTGGATCTCTGCCAAAGCACCCGGCCATAATACCCTTTTTGCTGTTGTCTCCTAATTGTCCCTTTTATTAAACTTTTCAGCCTGCTAGACAGAGTCCAGCGGTTACAACACTGTCTATCCCCAGGAGAAGTGTGGGAAGAGAGGTTGCCATTGAAGACTGAGGAAAAAAATTGTTGAGTACCTCAGCCTTCTCCTCATCCATTGTTACCAGTTCACCAGCGTTGTTTATCAGGAGGGGTACACTTTCTTTGACTTTCCTTTTCTGGTTAACATACATGTAGAAGCCATTATAGTTCCCTGCGTTCCTTACTTTGCCATGTGGTATTTGTTTGGGTTTTCTTCAGGTGAAGGCCTGTGCTGGTGGCTTTGAAGCAATATGGGAGTGTACAATTGTATAAGCTATACAGCAGTTGGGGATTTCCTGAGACAGGGGAGCCTAGAAATCCAGAGAAGCTAGAGTGAAAGCTGCTTTGCCAAAGTGAAAGGAATAAAGCAATTGTTCCAAGGTAAAAGAAAAAACATTTCTTTAGCCATTCAGTGCTGAAGATTGTAATATAAAAGCTAAAATGACATTTTACCCATTTTTCCTACAACTCAGCTAACAATTTGTTTCCTTCTTTAACTGCTATTAATGTGGGTTGCTATTTGAACTGTTGTTACTTTATTTTGTTGCTTCTGGAGATGTCAGTTCAGTGTTAATCATGCTAAGTAATGCTGACAACAGCCCAACAATAAACAAACAGGCATAATAAATTCATTCTTACCTCCTTTAAACCATGGCAAAATCTTTCAAACACCCGTTTCATGTTGCCACCCTTTTCCATGGAGATCACCCTGGTGTGGTCCTCTTCATTAATCCAGACAAGAAATGTCTTGTCATTGTTATGCCTGGTTGAGAGAAAAATGAGCAGTTTTAAAGCACAAGATAGGCCCTGAAAAATAACTCTCAGTATCCTTAGTTTCATTACAGTCTTTCAGGACTGTGAAGAGGTTAAGCACTGCAAAATAACATTGCTCTGCACAGTTAAGGACACAGTTAAGCTACTTTCACATCTTGATCCCCCATGCCAATGGAATTATGCAGGTTTCTCAAGTCACAGTGAGAAGAGCAGTTTTCTCTGATCACATCATGCTGCCCTGAAGCCGAGCTATGAGGAACATGTCTTCAAACATTAACACAGTTGGGATGTACAGCTGCTGAGGGAACAGGTAAAGGGAGAAGCCAAATTCTGCATCTTCAGTCACTGGGGATGGTTTTTACTGTTCTTAGAAAATTGTGCAGTTAGAAAAAAACTGACTGGGGGCACAGCCATATGACCTTACTTAATTGTATTGTCTTCTAAATCAAATGCCAGTGCCCTTCATATCACTTTATAACACTGAATTGCCACATCAGTCAAATTATATGTCTGAGGAAAACAGCTACATGTTGCTTCTGGACACTGCATTAAAGATGCTGGCTTGTCAATTAAGATAATGCCTACAGAGAATTTATCTACTCTTGTTCCAGACAGATCAGTCATGACTAGGTTTATAAAGTGCTAGGTCAAACCTGAGGTCACTTTTCTTTGCTTTTCTCCATTTTTTCTGTCTTTTGCAACAATCTTTCTACAGAATGTAGAAAGTGATTGATAAGATTTGTACATACAAACAGTAGAATATGACCAAGTTTGAAACACGTGAAATTTGCAACTTCACTGAGAGCCTAACTTGCAGCCTGCCTCTTACTGCAACTCACTTTTCACACTTTGACAATGCCAAACTTTATAGGTGCAAGCATCCTGTGGCCTGACATTATAGTTACAGAGAGGTCCAGTTATTTCATTTTCAGTCATGTACAAATATTCAGGGTAGGATTGTCCAGAGATAGATGTTGGCCTGACTCAGCTTCTCCTTTAAATAAATGAATCTTCCCATTGAATTAAGGAATGCTGAGTGATACCACAACGAGGAAAAAAATCTGTTCTATGGCAATACTGCATCATGTTCAGAAGCATATCCAGTATTATTCTGATAAGTTAAACCTGCTTTGTCAGGGAGCATGCACTGTAAAACCTGACAAAAGCCTATGGAAGTAATTTCATGGTGATTCACAGACTCTTTCTAAAATCAAACTTTTATCTTGAAATAGAAAAAACAGATATAAAAAACCCATAGAAGGACCTATGCTTATGGTGCTACATTGTGTTGTAATGTAATGATTGTTTATGTAGAACCATAGAATAATGGAATTATTTAGGTTGGAAAAGACACTTTAGATCATCAAGTCCAACGATTAACCTAACACTGCCAAGTCCACCACTAAACCATGTCCCTAAGTGCCACATCTACATGTCTTTTAAATACCTCCAGGGATGTTGACTCCATCACTTCCCTGGGCAGTCTGTTCCAATGCTTCACAACCCTTTTGGTGAAGAAATTTCTCCTAGTATCGAATCTAAACCTCCCCTGGTGCAACTTGAGGCCATTTCTTCTTATCCTATTGTTTTTTACCCAGGAGAAGAGGCTGACCCCCTGTCGCGGGTTCGGTTTGTAACCGGGCAGAAACACCAATTTAGTGTAGTGGTTTGGTCCAAAATACTCATTACTGTTTATCTGCTGTGAGATAAGAATTAGGAGAAATGCAAAGCAGGCACCAAACTTGAAAGAATATAAAGAAGTTTATTAACAGACCAAAAAGAAGAAAAAAAAATTATACCACCTTCAGAACTCTCCTCCTCCCCCCGCCTTCCTCCCTTCTCCCACTGACAATGTGAAAAGACAACCCTTAAGATGTTCAGTCTGTTTACCACTTCCATAATAACCTTGTTCAGTCCATTTAGAAAGAGAAGTCTCTTCTTGCTCATGCTATGAAAACATTATCACAACGAGACAGCCGCCCACTTCCAAATATTGTTCAGTCCATTTAGGAAGAGGAGTCTCTCTGCCTGCGTGTGAGTCCTTTCCCCCGACTTGCAGCTTTTCCCGCAACTGCTTTCGAGGGTCCACTCTTGAAGTTTTTTGGGGTACAATTTTAAGGTTGAGCCGTTCAGAAACAAAAACAGAGGCCCTTCTCCTTCCCTGGGAGCAAAGGGTCTTCATCATCTTCATCGTTAGGACTATCTCTGGGAGCATCTCTAGGGACTGAGGTTTTCTCCTTTCCCGTTTGGAGCAAAAGTCCTCATCTGGTTCATCTCTAGGGACTGAGGTTTTCTCCTTTCCCATTTGGAGCAAAAGTCCTCATCTGGTTCATCTCTAGGGACTGAGGTTTTCTCCTCTCCCATTTGGAGCAAAAGTCCTCATCTGGTTCATCTCTCCCTGTCCAAACTTCTCATGAAATTACAGCTGCGTCAGCATCTGCCTATCTCAGCGCAGGTGCTTCTGCTCACGAGTTGAACACTCCACCCCCCATATCTTCATGAAATTACAACAGGATACTCTGATATATCATAGCTTCACAACAGAATTTCAGCTTTAAGCATCTCCTCTCTCTCTTCCCTCAGGTTTTCAGCTCTTCACAGCAATAAAAAGGGTTAATCTCACCTCGGCCTGGCAGCTTTGCAGCTGGAATGTTGAATTTT
>NW_008239040.1:15417-21145 GCF_000691975.1 Corvus brachyrhynchos | reverse complement strand
GGGTGTCCACGGCTGGAACAGGGCCATCGACTCCAGGATGGCCATGGCCCGGCCCATCCTGGCCCGAGCAGGGCCTGGGCGTGGCCCACTGGGCCCTGCTCGGGCCCTGCAGCCACCTGTCCCAGTGCCGGAAACGAGAGAGAGCTTGGAGGGGGAGTTTGCCTATTCTTAAATGTGGATCACAGAGGTGATCACAACTTTAAGTGGCTTAGAGAATTGTCCATATTCAAACTGGCCAGCTGATAGGTTCTATCAGTTCCCAGAGGAAACTGTAAGCACCCCTTAGCAAGGACGTCCCTTCCGGGACTATGCTTGCTAACCTATGACACCCCCACCTGGCTACAACCTCCTTTCAGGTAGTTGTAGAGAGTGAGAAGGTCTCCCCTCAGTGTCCTTTTCTCCAGACTGAACAAGTCTGGTTCCCTCAGCCACTTCTTATCTGACTTGTGCTCTAGACCCTTCATCAGCTTTGTTGCTCTTCTCTGGACACGCTCCAGCACCTCAATGTCTTTCTTGTAGTAAGGGGCCCAAAACTGAACACAGTATTTGAGGTGTGGCCCCACCAGTGCTGAGTACAGGAGGACAATCACTTCCCTCGCCCTGCTGGCCGCACTATTTCTGATACAAGCCAGGATGCCATTGGCCTTCTTGGCCACCTGGGCACACTTCTGGCTCGTATGCAGATGGCTACTGACCAACACACCCAGGTCCTTTTCTACTGAGCAGCTTTCTAGACACTCTTCCCCAAGCCTGTGGTGTTGCATGGGGTTGTTGTGACCCAAGTGCAGGACCTGGCATTTACCCCAGTTGAACTTCATGCAATTGGCATCAGCCCATCTACCTAGTCTGTCCAGATCCCTCTACAGACCCTTCCTGCCCTCAAGCAGATCAACACTCTCGCCTAACTTGATGTCATCTGCAAATATATTGAGGGTTCAGTCGATGCCCTGATCCAAATCATCAATAAAGATATTAAACAGAATTGGACCCGATACTGAGCCCTGAGGAACACCACTTGTGACTTTTAACTCCATTCACCACAGCTCTTTGGACCCAGCCATCCAGTCAGTTTTTTACCTAGCAGAGAGTACACCCATTCAAGCCATGAGCAGCTAGTTTCTCCAGGAGAATGCTGTAACTGTGTCAAAGGCTTTACTGAAGCCCAGTGTACCGGTTTGGCCAAATTTAGAAATATATCCTCTGAGAGAAGGCAGGTCACCACCCTTCCCCCACCAGGTTCGGGAAAAAATAAATTTTCCTCAAAGGAAAGTGAAAGAGATAAAAACTATTTATTTAACAAACACACGGGAAAAGGAAAATAATGCTAAATAATAAAATCTCTCGCTGTGGAGAAAAAACCTGGGAAAGTGTTAGAGTCCTCCCTTTGGTCTCCTTGGAGCTGGGGCTTGGCCCAGGGCCAGGCCCTCTGTGCTTGGTGGAAAGTCCTCCTGATGTGTTCTGATATTGAAGCAGTCCAGCAGAAAAGGGAGAAAATCCAAAATTCTGGGGAAGGGGGAAAAAATTCAACTCTCCGTCTCTCTCCGGAGAAAAAAAAAAGCTGAACAACTGGCCAAAAACTGACCCGGGAGCAGCAAGCCGGGTGCTTCCTCGCTCCCCTGCCGCAGCTGGGAAAAAAAAAGTCTCTATTTCTGTGTGACCTTGAACAAGCTGCAAACTGCTTTGAAAAAGTTTTGCTCAGTTTTTCCTTCCCCCTCTCAGGCTCAGTTTAGAGGCATAGAAAGGCACAAGAATTAATTTCTGGGCATAGGGCAGCGATATGGGATACACATCATAAAGTCACCCCAAGACACCCAGCTAAACAACATCTGCAGCCTTTCCCTCATCCACTAAGTGGATCACCTTGTCATAGAAGGAGACCAGGTTAGTCAAGCAGGATCTGCCTTTCCTAAGCCCATGCTGGCTGGGTCTGATCCCCTGGTTGTCCTGTACATGCCATTTGATGGCATTCATGATGATCTGCTCCATAACCTTCCTGTGCACCAAGGTCATGCTGACAGGCCTGTAGTTCCCCAGATCATCCTTCTGGCCCTTCTTGTAGATGGACTTCACATTCGGTAACTTCCAGTCAACTGAGACCTCCTCAGTTAGGCAGGACTGCTGGTAAATGATTGAAAGTGGCTCAGTGAGTGCTTCCTCCAGCTCCTTCAGTACTCTTGGAAGGATCCCTTCAGGCCCCATTGACTTTTGTATGTCTAAGTAGTGTTGCAGGTCACTGACCATTTACCCTTGGATTATGTGGCTTCATTCTGCTCCCTGTCTGTCTTCCAGCTCAAAGGGCTGGGTGCACTGAGAACAATTGATCTTACTATTAAAGACTGAGGTAATGAAGGCATTAAGTACCTCAGCCTTTTCCTCATCCTTTGTCACCATGTTTCCCCCTCCCATCCAATAAAGGATGGAGATTCTCCTTAGCCCTCCTTTTGTTGTTAATGTATTTATAGAACTATTTTTATTGTCTTTTATGGCAGTTGCCATATTAAGTTCTAGCTGTACTTCCTGGACTCCTTTACCCTCAGGACTGCCTCACAAGGGACTCACTCAACCAGGCCCTTAAACAGGCCAAAGTCTACCTTCCAGAAGTCCAAGGTAGCAGTTCTGGTAACCATATTCCTTACTTCTCCAAGAATTGAAAACTCTTATCGTTTCATGATCACTGTGCTCAAAATGGCCTCCAAACACCATATCACCCACAATTCCTTCTCTTTTCGCAAACAGAAAGCCCAGTGAGCATGCCTTCCCTAGTTGGCTCATTCTCCAGCTGTGCCAGGAAGTTTTCTTCTGCACATTCCAGGAACCTTCTAAACTGTTTTCTCTCTGCTGTATTGTATTTCCAGCAGACAAGTAGTAAGTTGAAGTCTCCAAGAGAAAAAGGGCTAGTGAATGTGAGACTACTCCCAGATGCTCATAGAATATTTAATCTGCCTCTTCATCCTGGTTGGATGATGACCACCAGGATATCTGCCTTGTTAGCCTTTTCCTTGGTTCTTGCTTATAAACATGCAACCCTTTCATCACCATTGGCAAGCTCTAAGCAGTCAAAACACTCCTTAACATACAGGGCTACCCCATGGCCTCTCCTTCCTTGCCTATCCCTTCTGAACAGTTTATAGCCATCCATTGCAGCACTCCAGTTCTATGAATCATCCCACCATGTTTTCATGACTGTAATTATATAATAGTTTTTCAGCTGTGCAATGACTTCCAGCTCCTCCTGTTTGCTGCCCATGCTGCAGGCATTGGTGTAGATGCACTTCAGTTGGGGTATCGATCCTTCCACCTTTACTGTGGGACAAGCCCTAATTCCTTTGTGACTGTTATCAAGCTCTTCTGTGGTTTCTAACACTTCAACAATCCTTGCATTATTTGTGTCTTTGCATATAAGAATATAAAGGTCTTAATTTTTTTTTCAATTAATCATTTAAAACGCTAAAAAAATATTTAAAAACAAACTGAACATGCTGTGAGTACCAGTGCAGAGTGACTGTGGGGTTAGGAGAAGCAAGGAGACTTGTAATACATTTTTTAAAACATGACACAAGCTTCTACGTATCACACAACATACCAGATTCCTCTGGCATCTGGCCAGTCACGTGCCATCCCAGCACATGTTAGCAAAGGGGACACTGGCTTATCAAAAAGAAAATGATCCTGGACACAAAAACGGAGCCAGAAAGAGAAATAAAAACAGAGAAAGATACAAAATAAATTGAAGTTTATTAAGGGAAGCAGTATAACCCTGTCTTATGCATTTAATATTAAGGTAGTCAATACAATTAAATTAAATAGCATGGCTTGTGAACCTGATTTTTTCCTGACTTAAAGTATGAGAATAATGTTGATAACACACTGATGTTTTGGTTATTGCTCAGCAGTGCTTACTCTAATTCAAGGACTTCTCAGTTTCCCATGGTCTGCCAATGAGGAGGTGTACAAAAAGCTAGGAGGGAGCATGACCTGGACAGCTGACCTGAACTGGCCAAAGGGATATTCCATACCATAGAATATCATGCTCATTATATAAACTGAGGGGAGTTGAAGCAGCTGAGGAGTGGCTGCATGGTACTTAGTTGCCAGCTGGGGTTAAACCATGACAGACTTTTCTTGGGTTGAGATCATGGAAGATCAGAAAAGACCATGTTAAAACAAGTTTGTTATAAGCATTCATTGTGTTGGTTTAGTAGTTGCTGGTCAAAATGTTGATTCATTTGCTCTCAGAGCTGTTGTGCTTGTTCTCAGGTTTTTTTACATAATGCCTTACTTGCTGTATGTGTTCCCTGTGGATATTTATTGTCGTTGGGACTTGGGCTCAGATTATGATTGTAGTGGACTTTGTAGTATTGGCTTATGATGTAGTAGACTTGCTGGTGGTGAAACTAAGGTGGTCTATGCACTCAGCATTGCCACTACCTCTGTACTTTGGGAGCTATTGAAGTACTAAGGCCTGAACAACAGGCCTTGAGTCAAAGTTGACCTCTAGATGAACCTTCCAACCAAATGTTATATGTATCCACTCATTTAAAAAGTATTATTAGCAATATGGTATATGCATCCATTCATTGGCAAAACATGTATTTACCTTTCCATATTTACAACCCAGACAAGGCCACATCTGGCCTTGTCTGGGGGTGTAGAAACAAAGACAACTCCCTTGGTTCCTCCTTGAGGCCTGGCCAGGCTTTGGGAGAAACCCAACAGGAGAATAAAACCAGATGTTTCCATACTAGAAGTAATAGTAGCTTGTTTATTCAACAATATAAAAGCTGGGCTACTCTCACAGTGAAGTTGGAAGCCTCTTTGTCTGTAGGTGGGTGCACCTGTAGGAATTCCCAGTTACCAGGAGTGGTTCTCCAGTCCTTCACTGTGACAGTGGCTTCCCCCAGCTGTTGTGTGGATCTGGATGAAGTGGTAAAGTATTGGGGAAACTGGTGTGTGGTTACAATATTGCTGCTAGCAAGAATTTTCTTGCTTCTTTCTAAGCCCGTGGGATACTTTTCTCTCTCACGGAAGATATTGCAGAAGTTCTGTAAACTATGAACACCTGCGACCTGGTAGAACTCCAAATATTACTGTATCCCGCAGCCGTAGGGAGAAGATCCAACAGGCAGGAATTGTGCAGCAAGATTGATTTATTTAATTATTTTACAAACTCTTTTATAGACTTTTTTCTTCATAGTCTAATTGGACAAAGGCTCAGCCACCCCCTGGGTGGATTGGCTAGAAATCCTAAACATCCATTGTCAAAATATTTTTCTACTGTACCATAAACATAGTTCTACAAGGTTGCAGGTGTTCATAGTTTACAGAACTTCTGCAATATCTTCCATGAGAGAGAAAAGTATCCCACGGACTTAGAAAGAAGCAAGAAAATTCTTGCTAGCAGCAATATTGTATCCACACTGGTGATGTATCTTTCTTAATCACTATAGGCATTATTTTGTAGTAATGATTAGATGCATTGCTTTGCTTCTCCTTTGTAATTCTTTGCAGTTTTGCATTATAGTAAATTACACAATTCCTTAAGTTGGTGTCTGTCTTTGGTATTGACCCTGCCCACCGTCAAAACAGCTATCTACTGGGAACTATTAATAATTACATCTTTTTCTCTCCCAGAGAGCCAACCTATGGGGGAGATTCCTTCCTTCCTTCCTTCCTTCCTTCCTTCCTTCCTTCCTTCCTTCCTTCCTTCCTTCCTTCCTTCCTTCCTTCC
>NW_008239040.1:8626-14419 GCF_000691975.1 Corvus brachyrhynchos | reverse complement strand
TCTACTGATTACAATAACATTTGAGAACTTTAAAGATTTTGAATATCCTTTGTATACCCTTGAAACCAACCTGATCCTTGTGCTAGGAGCCAGCAAGTTGCTGAATATGGTTCAGGTCTTGTTTAAGGTTAAACAGCTGTTTAAGAACATCACCCAGACATCTGTCTCAAGGATGGATAGTTATGAATGGCAGGGTGTGTGGGATAGTATGGGCAAGTACCTAGGATAGTGACCACCTCCAACATTTTGGAACCCCTGAACATGTGCAGAATCCTGAAAAACTAGTAAAATATTAGGAAGAAGTATGCTGTCACCCTGGCAATTCCAGAGAGACACAAATCACTGCAACCTGTTGGGGCCTGGCAGAGCACTGTTCTACACTACTCAGTACCCTCAGGGGGAAGAGAAGGTCTCTGGATCTGATGACAAAACGACAGGCACTGAGGCTACTCCAACCCCAATGATAAACATTGTGGCTACTTGAACCCCGGTGACAGGTCCTGCACTTACTCCAACCCCTGTGACAGACACTGCCACTGAACCAGAGAACCAGCCTGTGCTGGTATCAGTCACCCCTATACACAAGAAGAAATAGACATGAAAGACATCTCATTTAGTAAAGGAGGACACATGCAAAAGCCAGACATGTAACATGGAGTTATACTTACATCAATAAGCTGCTGCTGATCTTTCTCAGACATATTTGTCAAGCTATAGTACTTTCCAGAAAGGTCTCCTTTCAGCCCAGCTAGAGCAGTGACTACAACATTTTCCACTTCTCTTCTCTCTGCCCTGGTACAAGCTGGAGGAAGGCTGAGACCCCGGATGCTACGACCAGTACGTACTCGTGATGAGAGGACATATCGCTCATCAAATTGACCATGAGTGATCTGAAGGAAAAATGTTTTTTAATTTACATACAGTCACCCATTTTGTACACCACCATTTAAAAATCCTATTATAAAAAACAGGTCACCTTTCTGCCCAGGAATCATGACCTCTTCTAGATATCACAGAACATTAGGAGCCCCTCAGTGTTTCAAATACTAAGGGTGTTTTTAGGAACTCCAAAGTTCTTTTGCTGACTGAATGTGGCAAAGTAACCAGCTGATCCTTCTTAGCTCCAGCATGGAGTATGAAAAGATCTGAATGGCTTTTGGAAATATGGATATGAACATAGAAAGAAGGCCAGGTATGGAAGTTCTTTTGAAAGAAGAAAGTCCAAGATGATACTAATCAATGCCATTATTGAACTATGAAGGAAATACTAAGAAATGGCTAAGACTAGATTCTGTGTGTGCAGGAAAAGGGGAATGCTTTCACTCTGATCCTTAAATACATGGTTAACTTTACCTCATGAACAGGCTCATAGTGCCATTAGGCAAAGGCCCAAATGTTTTGTACCAGCTGGGATCAATCCCTCTGTTAAGAACAAGGTAGGAATGCAACTAGCTTGCTGTTAGGGCCATGAGAGCACCAAGGATCTCTGAAAACCTTTCACCCTCTCTCCACTGGGTTTTATCCAGCTCTGATATTGCACACTTGTGTAACCATGGATCCAACAACTTTGAAAATAGCTGTCTGAAAAAGATTTCTGAGAAGTTTCATCTGCAGTCTTTACACCTTGGTTTGAGCTGCATTTAATTTAATTCAGTCCTTATCTGAGCTACTTTATAAGTATGCCTGTGCCTGGCCTTGTACCTTGTTTATCCTGACCCTGCCTCACTGACCTGACCTCAGACTTGCCTTGTTGTGGAGGGCTGGGAGCCCTTGGCACAAGAGCCCTCTGCACTCCCTTGGAGGAGAGAGGCCTGATGGCAAGACAACCTTCCCCAGAGATAAGCAGCTTTCCTCTGGGTCATGGCGAGAAAGTGAACCACCCCCAGCATGCCTTGTTTCTATATGGCAATAGCCTGTACCCAGTTGGCTAGTTGGTTTCTACCCCACCCCCTGCCTTTCCCATAAAAAGCCCCCTGTTTCTGCCCCTCAGTAGGGAGTTCTTGTCCCTGGCCTTCCCTTCACAGAGGCTGCTGGACAATAAAGGCTACCTCTGTGGAACTGCTATACGAGGCTCCTGTCTCTCAATCCCCAAGTTCGCTTTGGGTGACTTCACAAAGGGCTGAATCGCAAGAGCTGAAATCACTTGTAGCTGAGAAATCACTACACTCGCTGAAATCACTTCCTGCCCAGGGAAGCCGGCCACCGGTCCTGGAAAAGTTGTTCCTTGCATTTTTCTTTCTCGGAAGGTCGTGGCACACTGGGTTGTCCCCCCTCGGCTCTCCTGAATAGCAACACCTTGTCGCTATGGGCTTTTCTGTCAATTACTGGCCTGTTGGCTGAACCTGGTTACTGTAACTAGACCTGTTCATCTGTTCTCTACTTGCTTGGGTACTGTGGAAATGTGCCCTTGGTGGGCCCGCTGTTTCTCCTGTCTTGCTATCACTCTTGGCTCCTGGCTTGCTCCTTTTGCCCAGTCTTGTTCCTCTGGCACTTCTGCATAATGTCAGGGTGTAATTGAATAAAGTAGTCAGGTGAAAGTGGTTCAGTAAAGAGAGGAAATTAGAAGAAAAGAATAAGGAAGAGAAAGAAAGGCCATGTAGATTCTAGCTTGTCAGATGCTGAAAACCCCAGCAAATCTAAGCTGTAAACTAACAGGCTTGCAATAAGAAAGGGCAGAACCAGAGCTCACTTCGTTTAGACATACTCCCTGTGGGATGTGCCATTTCAGTAATTTGTGGCATTCCAGCTTCTTTAGCCAGTTTCCTCAATTTCTTTGGAGTTTGATCAGGAGGAAAAAAAGTACTATTACATACAATATCATCATTGTAAGCAGCAGCATTGAATCTTTATTTCCTCATTATTTTATTTAAATCCTACCTTGGATGCATCCAGGTCTGTGTGATGTTTCATTGTGCATGGATCATAGCCATTATGTCTCACTTTAATGACAGGGTCAAAAATTTCAGCAAATACCTATGGAGTCAAGAGAATCTACAAAAAGTCTTCACTATTATAGAAACACTTTAATGCACTAACTTCAGTCACAAGGGAAATCCCTTGGTAACGGCTTCTGGATGATAGCCATGGATGTTAGCAAGTGCTAACAGGGGTAAATATAAAGGGAAGAGTCATATGTGGGTTGTATCTTTGAAAATTTGTCTGAAAAATTACCTCTCAAAATCGATTTTCGATAGGTCTATTGTTTATGTAGCAGATGGTAACTGCCAGTAGTTTGCCATGAGTTTTGCAATTGCTCTGAGTTTCTCCTGTACATCTTAGAAGCAGAACATGGAATTTCAACCTCTATCTCCTAACAATAAATTGGGAGATTATTGGTGGCGGATTTCAGTCATTTTGACCTAAACAGTGCTCTATAGTGGTTGCTCATCTTCACAACAAAAATTGCACTTTATTTACAAGCTTATTCTAGTTACCACAGATAGGTACTATATGTGGTGGCAACCAGATTAAATTTCAGGATTTATTAGCAACTAAAATACATGTTCAGTCCCCAGGCAGCTTGTGCCCTGTTCTTAGGTTGTATGAGAATACCTGTCTTCACTGCCATTGATTACTGGTGCTAGTTAGAACCATTTAGCACAGGTATGTCAACACTGATCACAATCACACCTTCATTCTGTTGTGCAGCAATAACTCTAGCAGAGCTTTTCAAGGCAGTCACCATGTCTAAATAAGTAAAACAAATCACAGAAGCTAGTAGTCCCAGAATACCAGATGTCTTCTTCCATGTTGAGCAGCCTAGCATTTGGGATACTCTTAAGAGATTATATAATAATATACTATTGTATGGTAGACTGAAGGAAGCAGACAAGAGGTCAATAAAAATAAGGATTTTCTTCTTTTTTATATACTAATACTGTCTTTGGCTTTTGTCATGGTCCACTAGTTATGGCTTAAAGATTCCCAGCACTTCACAGAAGCTATTTTCTTTTCAGTTCTGCCTCAGTTGTTTTACAGTGTAATTTCCATATTACCTTTATTTTGATGTCTCTTGTCGTTTTTCCATAAACTACATTTAGTATTAGGAAAGAGAGCTGCTGTTGGAGGCAAATAGAGGATTGCTCCCAAGCAACCATATTTTATTGACTTTGACTGCAGTAGAGAGGGCTCCTTTAGCAATGCCTCATATTCACTGCATTTCCTAATGTAGAATAGTATTCAAATTCTCATAAAGAGTAGGGAAAATGTACATGATCTGCCCCATATATATTCTCTGGGACACAATTTTTCTTAGGAGTCCATATTCTACTAAGAATCTGTGTTCATATAATGAGCTCTTGTGAACTATACCATACAAATTGAAAAAAATATGATAGCATTGTGAAAATACTTTACCTCATAGGATTCTTCATCACCTGCAACCATGCCCACAGTTTTAATGAAAGGATGGCCAGGATTGTCAACCCCGGTTTGGATACACTGGTCTAGGGTGTAGCCATTGGGAGTCATCTTGTCCCTTAGCCTGGCATAAATTGCTGGTGTGAGGCATTCAGCCATGCAGTTGTTATGTTTGCGGAGATCAGGATAGTCTGCACTGAAGAGAAAAAAGCATCATAAGCACTTAATATGATATCTTTAAACAGTAATCCTTGCTAGTTTAAGAAACTGCTTAAGCGATCAGGAAACATGGAATACACAGCATAGCTGAAAAATATAATTAGTTCTTGGTTTATACATATATTCAGTTTATGTGGCAAGATTTTTTAGTGGAGGGGCTGCAGGAATGGCTTCTATGAGAAGAAATCAGGGGCTGCCTCCATGCTCAGAGACAGTTTCAGTGGGCTCCAAAATGGACCCCACCACTGGCCAAGGCTGAGCCAATCAGTGAAGCTGGTGGCGCTTCTGTGAGAACATATTTAAGAAAGGATAAAAGATACTGCATAGCAGGTGTGAGAGAGAAAAGAAAGAAAAATTTTGAGAAAAACAACCCTGCAGACATCAAGGTCAGTAAAGAAGGAGGGAGAGGAGGTGATTCAGGTGCCGGATCAGAGATTCCCCTGCAGCCTGTGGTGAAGACCATGGTGAGGCAGGCTGAACCCCTTCAGCCCATGAAGGATCCCATGGCAGAGGAGAATGATGTGCCCTGAAGGAAGCTGCAGCCCATGATGAGCCAATGATGGAGCAGGCTCCTGGCAGGAAATGTGGCCCATGGAGAGTAGACCATGCAGGAGCAGGTTTTCTGGCGGGAACTGTGGTCTGTGGAGGACCCATGCAGTTTGTTCTTGGGAAGGATTCACACTGAAGTTCATTGTTGTGGTTTGACACTGGCCAAATACCAGGCACCCATGAAAGTCGCTTACTCGCCCTCCCCTGCCACAGCTGGACAGAAGAGAGAAAAAAAATTAAATGAAGGGTTCATGAGTTGCGATAAGGACCGGGAGAAAACACTCCAAGGTCAAAACAGGCTCGGCTTAGAGGTACAAAGTGAATTTATAACTAACAAAATCGGAGCAGGATAATGAGAAGTAAAATAAACCCTTAAAAACACCTTTTCTTCCCCCAACCCCTCTTTCCTTCCTATCGACAGTGCAAAGAGACAGGGTGTGAGGGTTTTGGTCAGTTCATCACCTGAGGTTTTCTTTTGCTGCTCAGGGAGAGGAGTCCTTCCCCTGCTATGCCATGGGGTCCCTCCCATGGGAGACAGTTCTCCATGAACTTCTCCAGCATGGTTCCAATCTCACGCGCAGCAGTCCTCCCAAAACTGCTGTAACATGAGTGCCTCCCATGGGCAAACAGTCCTCCCAAAACTGCTGTGGCGTGGGTCACTCTTCC
>NW_008239040.1:4420-5549 GCF_000691975.1 Corvus brachyrhynchos | reverse complement strand
TCACAACTTTAAGTGGCTTAGAGAATTGTCCATATTCAAACTGGCCAGCTGATAGGTTCTATCAGTTCCCAGAGGAAGCTGTAAGCATCCCTTAGCAAGGACATCCCTTCTGGGACTATGCTTGCTAACCTATGACAGTAGTGCTTATGCAGAGCTGAAAGGCTCCTGTTTGGAGGGGACCCATGCCCCTGTGCCTTTTGTGTTTTGTTATGAAAAGCCAAAATTGGCAGGATTCAGTCCTTAGGTGAATCCGGAGCTCCTGTCTTGTGGAGAACCCCCCCACCAGTCTGTGGTTTATTGTGGAGAACTAGAATTGGCAGATTCTAATCCTAAAGCCAATTCCGCAGCTGCTGCCTTGTGGGGATGTTGTTGTCCCTAGGCAGGCCTAAGTATTTGTCATGCAGCCTCGTCTGTGGGGGCTATAGAGAAGCTTTAGGTTCTGACTGGCCAGTTAAAAAAAAAAAAAATTGAGATAAGGAGCAGTTAGTTACTAAAAGATGAATGATTACTAAAAATGTGATTAGTTATTAAAGAAAAAAAAAAAGGAGGGGGGTTTTAGGCAGTAGCATTGCTTGCCGCCAAACTCAATCTTGTCCAAAAGGAAAATCGCTAGAACATGAAGACCAAACTGATAAGGCAAACAGCTCCAGGGCAAAAAGCAAAAGCCTACTAAAACCCTGAAGAAAAAGAAAAAGCAGTTCAAATGCCTGATTCACAGACTGCAACTCTTGCAAAACTTTTAAAAGCAGTCTCACTCCCTCTGCTGAACAATCAACTGGAGGAAACCCCACCGAAAACCTGTGGGAAACAACAAAAGTGGTGCAACCAGCACTTCATAGAATAAAAACTAAAACTCCACTTGAATAAGTTAATGCAATTAAACTCGTTTCACTCAGACATATTTTTAATATTTTTTTGGGAAGTTCTTTGCTAGGAATGTCAAATGTCCCAACATCAAAGATAAAGAAAGCAGTTTGAGAGCAAGGAAACTGCAAGCAGCAAAATCACACCTAAATGTGATAACCATTGCTTCACTGTCACTTTGTGTTAGCCCCAGAAAGTTTTACTTCTTAATAATCAGTCTAGTGGGCCAAATTTTCACTTTTCTTTTCTAGGAATCTACCAACAC
>NW_008239040.1:870-2179 GCF_000691975.1 Corvus brachyrhynchos | reverse complement strand
CCAGCCCGAACTGGAGCCTTGGCGTTGGCCGAAGGAAAACCTATCAACATTTGGACTGATTCAAGGTATGCTTTTGGGGTGGTACACACTCACGGGGCTATCTGGAAAGAGAGGGGTTTATTAACCTCACAGAAGAAAGAAATCAAGCATGCTACTGAAATCGTACAGTTACTGGAAGCAGTGGTAAAACCTTCAAAAGTGGCTATAATGCATTGTAAAGGACACTCCCAGGGTAACACTATCCCTGAACTAATGCTATGGCAGAAAAAACAGCAAAGGCAGTTGCTGGTGGAGATCAAATTCAAGCCCTAGCTCTAATCCCTTCTAGCATCCTTGTTGCTGCCTGTTCTGAGCTTCCCCTCCCCCTCCCTAAGACACTTGTCTCTGTCATGTGCTCTGAGCTCCTTTGTTCTAATCCCAGGCAAAACCAAATGTAACTCAAACTCTTTAGCAGAGTCTGATTGGCCGGTCACCCCAGGTCTGCCCCCAGTCCTCCCCTTTCCCCTTCTCTGAATAAAAGAGACTATCAAGGGAGGCCCTGCCTCTCTTGGCTTTGCTACCCTTTCTGCGAAGATCTCTTGTAGTCTGTTTCTTTTGAAAGCTTCTAACTGCGGGAAATTGAGTGAGCAGAGAGCTATATTTCTCCCTCTTTGCTTCTGCTGGTGGTATTTGTTTTGCAGCTGATACAGGTACCGATTTTAGAGCTACTAAAGTGCTAGATTGCCCGTGCTACCTCTCTGGGTTGCTCGAGGCTTTCCAAGGCATTGAACTACAAGCACTAGCCGGTAAAAAGCTGAAAAGATACCTCCTCACATCCTTATGGGTGAAAAACCCCCACCATATGACACTGATGATTGAAATTGGATACAAGAAGGGAAGGAGCAATTAGGATCTGATGGGTGGGCTAGAATAAAAGATCTCATTGTAATACCCAGAAAACGGCTAAACTTATTCATCCAAAGCGAACATTCTAAGACACATTGGGGAGTTGATGCTTTATATAACCATTTGAAGGACAAAGTGAAGGCATCAAAATTAAAGGAAACAATTGAGGACATAACTTCCACTTGTGAAATCTGTCTTAAAAACAACCCTAATACCACTGTTAGGCTAAGCACAGGAACTGTCACTAAAGGAGTTTTACCTAGGGATGTGTGGCAAATTGACTTTTCTGAATTACCTAGGAAGGGAGGATACAAGTACCTTCTAGTCCTCACAGACGCTTTCTCAGGCTGGCCAGAAGCTTTCCCTTGTAGAACAGATAAAGCTAGAGAAGTTGTTAAAGCTTTAATACAAGAAATTATTCCAC
>NW_008239040.1:0-697 GCF_000691975.1 Corvus brachyrhynchos | reverse complement strand
TGTGCAACTTTTTTTTTTTTTTTTTTTCTTTTCTTTTTTTTTTTTTTTTCCTCCCCTCCTTTTTGCGATTAGGGGTTGAGGTTTGTGGTGTTGCTTTCATAATGGGATCTGAGGTTTCTGCACACCATAGAGAAATATACTACCAAGTTCAAAGCTACCTTTCCTGTACTGGGCATAAATACCCTAAAAATCTCGTTCCATCTTTTGTACGATGGCTTTTTCAGTACTCTCCTAATCTGACCTCTGAGGACATGAGATCTCCTTAATTTTGGGATAAGGTGGGGAGAAAACTCTCCTCTCTTAGGCGTTCAGGAGATGAAACAGTTTCAAAATTCTTTCCTCTCCTGTTACTAAGTTATACTTTGCCGGAGAAAAAAGCAGTACATGAAAAGCCTCTGGAAAAACCCCCTGTTAATTCCCTTATACCCTCTTCCAACCCCTGTGTCCCTGACCCCTCTTCCCCTACACTGGAAAACACAGCTAGAGCAGACTGCTTTTTAGCACAGGAGAGCTATCGACCTCCTGGCTCACCTGTGTTTCCTCAGCGCCCTGCCTTGGAAGGGAATCTGGAGCCCATCCCAGGACCTTCCCAAAACCTTTTCTCCACTCCCTTTTCCCCAGTTTCTAGCCCTCATTTTTCAAGCGCGCGTAAAAACCCCTTCTTCCCTGACCTCTTTGTTCCCAGGGACAGCCATTG
>NW_008239039.1:15562-17106 GCF_000691975.1 Corvus brachyrhynchos | reverse complement strand
CTATATTCATGGCCGGGCTGGCGATGTGGGTATAGAGGTAGCTCAGGGGCTGTCACCGGAAGATTCGCAGTCTGCCATTAAATGTGCTTCTTAAGGAGTGTAGGTCCTGTGCTTGTCTGGTTCTGCTCCGGCTTCAGGCCCCTGCTCCTCCTGGAGGTCCTCTATGTTTGGCAGGGTGGCGAAGCAGGCACCATGCTGGTGGTGTCAGGTCGGGGGCTCACTTGGCCACTTTCCAAGTCTGCCCTACCAGCCCTGGCCCTGCTGCTGACAGCATAGCAGTGGGGGAACAGATGCAAATTGGGGCAGGGTTTGCCCAGTCCCCTTCTCCCCCTGCTGAGAATTCAGCAGAGGAGAAAGTTGGCTTGGCTACCCTCTTGGACAGTTGGGATTTTATGCTCTTTTCTGAATTGCCCCTTTCAGCATCTGCCATTGTGGAGTCAGGAAACTGAGGGGAAACCTGTCACAAAGGAGGAAGGGGTGTGGTGTCCCACTGAGTGGCAGACCCCACTTTTGCAGCTCTCTGTTATTCCAGGATGCTGGGAGTTTATTTCTGTCTCTGTCCTGTTACGAATGGAGTGAGAGCTTTTAGATCAGTCCTGCCTTAGGCTCAGATTTCTGGCAGTAGCTCTATTTGAGGTGGCCTGCACCCCAAATTGCTCTTGCTTAAAAGTTCTTAAGAATGGCCAATTAGGTCTATTATAAAATGCATTATTTATTGAATAGACACAAGATTAACAGACAGAAGTCTTTAAACAGACTACTTACTACACAGGATAAAACAAAGAACTACTGGTAGATACAAATACAGTGCATTATAAGGTACCTATATTACAGCTAGAAAAGAAATAGTAAAGATTAAAAGTCAATCTAATTTACCACCAAATTGATGATGGAGTACACATAGAGCCCTTTCACTAAACTTCCGGAAGAGGAACCGCCAAGATGTATCCAAACTTTGGGGAGAAGCCCTACACATTTCCAGGGAGTATGCAAAAGACTTCTGCTTTGTGAAAGTTTGATGCTTCCGAATAAAACCTTAGATTCACGTGTATTTCTATTGGTGGGTCTTGTCCCTTCATGTATCACAAATGATGCCCTATTTCATGGGCTAACAACTGCTATGGTGATCCAGTCCTGTGATACACCCCAGCTGAACCATCCTATTGTGTCTGCAAGATCACCAAGGAGCTCCTCTCATCGCAGTTATAGAACCAGGTTAGCCAAAAGCGAGTGACTGGGCAGCAATTCTCTTTTATTATGGGGCAAAGTGCAACCAAATCAGAAAGACTTCATAAAGACTCTATAGGAGAAAGTTTCACGAAGGATGTCTGGACTTCAGGCGGCTCTCTTGAAAGCTGTTTATTGCATAGGCGAAGTTACAGCTTTTCAGGGAGTGGGTATTCAGAGCCAGCCCTACAGCTGCCAGCTCCAGCTGTAGGCATACCTGAAGCTGCCTTCTGTTCAAGTTACAAAGCATTATATACTTTTCTTTGCAGAGTATCTTAATACATAACAACCAATAAGCACCATACACAATACCTTTA
>NW_008239039.1:12896-15407 GCF_000691975.1 Corvus brachyrhynchos | reverse complement strand
ATTTACTTGGTGAAAAACATGTCTTTGTTTGTAGTCACATACCTTTGTCCTAATCATAAAAATCTCCTTCCAACTCATCTCCAACCTTTGCCTTCTCAGCTATTCAGTGGTCAGTGTTTCAGCAAAACATCTTTTACTCTATATCAAAACTTGCTTTCATTTCTATCTCGTCCTCAGTTTCTACATTCAGAGATCTTTCTGCCAAGCCTACATATCTGTGAAACTTCCTTACCAAACTTTCATCCTCCCCAACAACTCTCTGTTGCGCATTACCAGGGAGCAAGGATTTAAAGTAATACCTCAGAAACTTATATCTTTGCTCATTTGGATTCAAAAAAACTGCCCCTGGTACCCCTCTGATGGTTCTTATGAACTTACTCGTTGGCAAAAGTCAGGGAATGCTTACAAACTCGTCAGGTTACTCACCATGACGTTCACCCCGATAATATTGTGACTTGGCGTGTCATCTATTCTGCCTTGCAACAATTTAAGGAAGTGGATCATGTCCCCTCAGACACACCACTATCCTCGCCTTCTGAGAAGGATGACTCAGAACGCCAAGACCTGTTTGATCCAGGGCAGGTCGATCCTGACAAAAAAACAGATTTATACCCTCCTCTGACCCCAATACAGTTGGCGCAGCCACTGCTCCTAGCGCAGAAGAAATATTACAGACAGCACGCCGAAAGGCAGCTGCAACCATTTTACCCATTTGTCCTCTTTATGCCAAGTCTCACCCTTCTAATGATTATGAGGACGTTACCCACTGAACCTGAGCCAGAAAGGTTTATACATAGCTGCCGCAGGCGAGCGTTACAAGAGGGAGATACTGAATTTTTACAAGCTATGCCTGTAATATATCACAATCAAAACCCACATCATGAACAGTTGTCCTATGAAATGGTTAAAGAACTAAGGAAATTGGTGAAGGAAAATGGCTTGCATTCCTCCTTTACTGTGAATTTAATAGATGCTATAGCTGAATCGCATATCATGCTACCGGTGGACTGGAAATCTCTTTTTAAAACAGTTTTAATGGGGGGGCAATACTCTGTGTGGTGGATGGAATTTGTAGATTTGGCTCAAACTCAGGCACTGAATAATGGTAATCAAAATCTGCCACTTAATATCATGGCACCCCAGCTCTCAGGGACCGGCATGTATGCTACTGCCCGTGCTCAGCTGCAATTACAACCCCAGGCCTGGGACCAAACCACAACTATAGCTTTGCGTGCTCTAAGGAAAGTACCTGATACAAAAAACCTAGAGCCAGGATTTGCTGCCATTCATCAAGGTGCCCAGGAACCATATATTACCTTCATTGACCGACTGCAATCAGCGGTCAGACGGAAAATTGAAATGCAAGTGGCAGCCAATGCTGTTTTAAAATCCCTTGCTTATGAGAATGCTAATAATGACTGTAAAAAAGCCTTAGATTTCATAGGCAACCATTCCTATGTTGAGCTTGCTGATTACATCAAAGCATGTGCTAATATTCCCTCAGAACAATATAAACCAGGACTTATTGCTACCGAAATCACCCAGCAATTGCAAGCAGCTAAAGCAACTGTTAAGTGCTTTGCATGCGGAGACGAGGGGCATGTTCAGAAACAATGCCCAAAGGGACAGAAAACTAGTAAAAAGCTAAATAAACCCTGTCCTTGCTGCAAAAAAGGCTTTCATTGGAGTAGTCAATGTCACTCTAAGTTCGACAAGGATGGCAACCCACCCCAAAATCAGGGAAACTTGAACAGGGGTGCGTGGGCCAGTGCCCCTCAACCCAACGGGGCCCAATTCAACCAACTCCCAATGCAAACTCAGGTCAGGCAAAGGGCACCCCAGGCTTCGCCGGCCTGGACGTGGCCATCAGCTCTACAACAGTCTTAAAAGATGCTTCTGTTCATCTATTACCCTGTCATGGTTTGACACTGGCCCAGCAACAGGCACCCACAAGAGCCGCTCACTTACCCTCCCCTGCCACAGCTGGGCAGAGGAGGGAAAAGGAAAAAAATTAACGAATGCTTCATGAGTGAGATAAGGACCGGGAGAAACGCTTCAAGGGTGAAACAGGCTCAACCTAAGTTGTGAAGTGAATTTATTACTAACAGAATCAGAGGAGGATAATGAGAAGTAAAATAAACCCTTAGAACACCTTCCATCCCCCAGCCCCTCCCTCCTTCCCACCAGCAGCGCAGGGAGACAGGGCATGGGGGTTTGGTCAGTTCATCACCAAGATTTCCTTCCGCTGCTCCAGGAGAGGAGTCTTCCTCTGTGTGACCGTGGGGTCCCTCCCACGGGAGACAGTTCTCTGTGAACTTCCCCAGCATGGGTCCACTCTCACAAGCAGCAGCCATACTACACCCTCTGCTGCGTGAGTCCCTCCCACGGGCAAACAGTCCTCCCAAAACTGCTGAGCCGTGGGTCGCTCTTTCCATGGGGCGCAGTACTCCAAGGACAGGCTACTCCAGCCTGGAAGCAGGGGCCTTCTCTCTTCACCGGGGCTTCCACTGG
>NW_008239039.1:11579-12516 GCF_000691975.1 Corvus brachyrhynchos | reverse complement strand
CCCCCCCCTACCTAACACCGGGCCATGCCAAACCAATACATACCCACTGCTGGTTTTGGTCCACTACCATTTCAAACTCATGCCTTATTATTGGGTTGTTCTTCTACCACTCGAACTGGACTGTTTATTTTACCAGGAATTATTGATGCATATTATAAAGGAGAAATCAAAATTATGGCTTGGACTCCTAACCCCCCGCACTGTGCCTCACAACTCATACCGTTGCCAGCAATTCCTTGTCCAGTGACAATATTGCAACAGCAACGAAACAATGGGAGCTTTGGAAGCACAGGTGTTCCTCAGATCTTTTGGTCCAAAGTAATTGGAACACAACAGCCATTACTCACCTGCCAAATAGACTCTAAGTCTTTTACTGGATTGGTTGATACCGGAGCCGATGTATCCATTATAGCGCAGAAGGAGTGGCCTCCTGATTGGCACCTGGCACCCTCTATGGCAATTGTCGCTGGAGTTGATGGACAACAAATACCCTGGCAGTCAGCCAAAGAACTGCGCATTGTTGGACCTGAAGGCAAGACTGCCACCCTGCGACCGTATGTACTCCTGATCCTGGGCACTTTGTGGGGGTGAGATCTACCGACTCAATGGGGCTTGATCATTTCAACACATTTTTAATAGGGGCCACGGACGAAATGCTGCTCCTGAAACTTACCTGGCTTACTGATAAGCTTGTATGGAAAGACCAGTGGCCCTTAAGAGGCAAGCGGCTTCACCAAGCCTGAATCCTTGTACAGGAATGTTGGGGTTTTAGGAGCTCTCCTGGTTTTTTGGTTTTTTTCTGTTAAAGGAATTTTCCCCCCCATACATGTTGCTAGGGGAAGAAATGGCCAGATACTTAAGAAAAACAAAAGACCTGGCTTCTCTTTTTGTTTCACCTGGGTGTGTGGGCAGTCAGTCTTGGCGTTCAGACAGAGAG
>NW_008239039.1:8346-11333 GCF_000691975.1 Corvus brachyrhynchos | reverse complement strand
GCCAGCTGCGAGCAGAACTGCACCCAAGGGGAAAGGGCCTGACAGCCGAGAAGGCTGGGACTAGGTTTGTGATTGTTTGCTGTTACTGCCATAGTTATTGTTGTTTTTTTGACTGATTATACACATATAGATATATAATAGTAAAGAACTATTATTCCTATTTCCCACATCTTTGCCTAAAAGCCCCTTGATTTCAAAATTATAATAACTCGGAGGGAAGGGGGTTTTATCTGCCATTCCAAGGGAGGCTTCTGCCTTCCTTAGCAGACACCTGTCTTTCAAATCAAGACAAGGAACAACTGCAATTGGGTCACATAGTCCCTTCCACCAGCCCATGGAATACACCTATTTTCATTATTCCTAAGAAATCAGGAAAGCGGAGACTTTTACAGGATCTCAGGGCAGTCAATACAGTCATGTCACCTATGGGATCATTGCAACCAGGAATACCTAACTCCACGATGATTCCTGAACATTGGGAATTGTCAATAATTGATTTAAAAGACTGTTTTTTCACAATTCCTTTACATCCTGATGATGCACCTAAATTTGCCTCATCTTTTCCATCTGTCAATCATGAAACCCCCATGGAAGGATACCACTAGGTTGTCTTACCCCAGGGTATGAAATGCAGTCTAACCATTTGTCAATTTGTCGTTCATTCAGCAATACAGCCAATATGGCAAAAATATCCATCTGTTTTGCTGTATCACTATATGGATGACATTTTAGTTGCCTCCGACAGCATGACACTATTGCGTGATTGCCTTGCAGCTGTAAAAGTAACACTCACCAGCAGAGGTCTGTGCATGGCCACAAACAAAATTCAAACAGAACCCCCTTGGAAATACTTGGGCTTTAAACTGCTTGAAACAACAGTCACCCCACAGCCAGTAACTTTGAAAATTAACATACGCACGTTGAATGACTTGCAAAAGTTACTGGGAACCATTAATTGGATTCGACCTCTGATGGGAATTACAACAGAAGAATTATCTCCTTTATTTCAATTGCTAAAAGGGGACCCAGACCTCTCTTCCCCTAGGCAATGGACAAAAACTGCCCAAAAGGCTTTAGAGACTGTAAGTGATAAAATCAACAAGTCCTTTGCCACACGTCGAAACCCAGATTTGCCTTTGCGGCTGTTCCTGATTTTGCAGTCTTTCCAACCCTATGCTCTTATTAGCCAATGTGATGTGCAAGAACATAGTCTCTGGTTATTAGAATGGATTTTCTTGCCACACACCTTTTTAAAAACTATAACCACTCAATTCGAAATGATTATTTGACTGCTGACAATGGGACGACTCCAATGTCAGAGCCTGACGGGATATGATCCGGAAATGATACATCTTCCTATTACTGCAGCAGAATTAGAGAATCTTTTCAGGGATTCACTGTCATTTCAAATTGCTCTTGCGGACTATAATGGACAGTTTATTCACACGATGCCTCGACATGCATTGTTGCAGTCCTTCAAAGAACTTCCCTTCCAACCAAGATGTCTACAGTCAAAGACACCTATTCCTGATGCAAAAACTGTTTTCACTGATGGATCAGGGAAAACACACAAAGCTGTCACCCTGTGGAAAAATGATACAGGACAATGGGAACACTCAGTAACTTTCCAACTTGGATCTACCCAGCTAGTCAAACTGGCAGCTGTGGTAGAAGCATTTCGTCTTTTTTCACAGGAACCTATTAACATTGTTTCTGACTCTCTTTATGTTACAGGAATCATCAAGAGAATAGAGCATTCATTCCTGAAGGAAGTCTCTAACAAAGATCTTTTTGTGTTATTAACCACTTTGTATAACCTTTTAATTCACAGGTCTCATAAATACTACATCCTGCACCTTAGGTCACACACCACTCTGCCTGGACCTATAGTGGAAGATAATGTGAGAGCAGATGCTCTCACCATGACAGCCACTATACCACAGAAATTAGGGCAGGCAAAACTTTCTGATTTCTATCATCAAAATGCCCAAACACTAGCAAAATAATTTGGCTTAACCTTGCCACAAGCTCGAGACATAGTGAATGCTTGTTCACAATGCCAGCAAGCTTTTTCCTTACCACAAACATTAGGTACAAACCCACGAGGGTTAAAATCTAATGACATTTGGCAAATAGATGTTACTCACATATCAAGTTTCGGGATTTTTAAATATGTGCATGTTTCCATTGATACTTTTTCAGGTTTCATAGTAGCAACAGCTCACAAAGGTGAGAAATCAAGAGATGCCACTCCACATTGGCTGTGTGCCTTTGCTACTATAGGCATCCCTCAACAGATAAAAACAGATAACGGACCTGCATATGCATCTCAAAAAACACAAGATTTTTCCACACTTGGGGGATCAAACATGTTACAGGTTGATGCCTTTTCCTGGTCTTAAAATCAAGAGTCATACACGGTTAGAAGGGGAAAAGGGGTTTTACCTTGGTATTTATTTTAAGGATCCTTAGGTGCACACGTCCAGGTCATATGCATTGAAATGCACCTCGCCCAGTATACTCCCAAAGATCAGGTATAACATTATAGGTTTTACTAATTAGCATATCTATCAAAGATTCCCCAATGAGAGGCTCAAGTGGGTCTTATGACAATATGAAGGAAGAACGGCTTTTCCTGTGGTGTTTACAATTGCACAAGGAACCTTATAGTTTGCATGCTCTACCAGGCCACTCAGGGTAATGGGAGGCAGAAGGGTGCTATTAATTGGTTCCCACGTTTCAGTGCGGTTCTCTTCCATTAAAATGCCAATCAATGGCCAGTGACCCTTCCCATCTAGGGGTGGTAACTGAGTACAGATCCAGCAATTGCTCTTATTAAGAATTTTGGACACATTTTGGACCACCGTCTTATGTAAATCATGGGGTGAACCCTGAACCATGGTTACCAGTTGGGCAAACAGCAAACATGTAAAAAACAGTTTAGACTGCATCTTTCTGATTTGTATCAGTCTCTGTCTTCTTGGTGA
>NW_008239039.1:1341-2789 GCF_000691975.1 Corvus brachyrhynchos | reverse complement strand
AGGGGCAAAGCAAGATGTGTTCCAACCCAAGACTGCGAGTTTCAAGGTCTTTAGGGTCCCTTTGTGGTTGCCAGCAACTGATGCCTTTTCCTGGTCTAAAAATCAAGAGTGATGCACGGTTAGAAGGGGAAAAGGGGTTTTACCTTGGTATTTATTTTAAGAATCCTTAGGTGCACACATCCAGGTCATATGCATTGAAATGCACCTCGCCCATTATACTCCCAAAGATCAGGTATAACATTATAGGTTTTACTAATTAGCATATCTATCAAAGATTCCCCAATGAGAGGCTCAAGTGAGCCCCCGTCCCCAAGGAGCCTTCCCCTGGATGGTTCTATCTTGGTTTACAGAATGTGTTCAGGAGAGGACCTTGGTTTACAGAATGTGTTCTGGAGAGGACCTTGGGGTCTGGGGCACACTGATCCCTAGCTACGAAGCTTCTAAAATGTTTAGTCTCTTAGCTTGACAAACAAGTCCAAGAATGTCGGCAAAAAGCACTAAGAATACAGAAGTTGTAAAAAGGTATAACAGGGGTATAAAAGAAAAGGGCAAGAAATCTTCATGGCATCAGGTGATGCCTTAGGTTTTAACTGTTATATTTTTCAAATCCTGTACAGCTTAGTGTGTAACTCTGAAGTTTCTTGTAGCCTGTTAATTTGTGTTCTCTCGTGCTAGGTAGACATAACGAAGCCTCTCCAGGCCTGCTCTTCAAGGACACCCAGACTGTCCTAAGCCCAAAAAGTATAAACCAAAAGCCTCTGAAAGTGGGGCAAGCTGAGGGGAATTACATCATTAAACTGAAGCTTTACTTGGAGAATTAACCCTGATATGCAAATGAACCAAACCTATAAAAGTGTGAAATACTCGTGGCCTGTCGTCCATCTTGGGGTCCATCTTTGTTGCTGCCTGCCCGAAGTGTAGCCTGACCCCAGGACCGCCCAGGCATGTCTGGACTTGTCTCTGCCGTGTGCTCTGAATCCCCTTTGTTCCAAGCACGGGTAGAATTTGAAAGTAGCATGGACTCCCCCGAAACAGAGTCTGATGGCTGGTTACCACGGGTCCACCCTCTGCTCTCCCCGTTCCCCTCCCCCAAATAAAGGCAGCCTATTGCAGCTGGCCTGCCCCTATTTGCTCCTGCTTCCCTGTGAGAAATGAGACAACTCTTAAAAAGATTAATTTATTGAAAACAGAAAAATTGAAAAATTTACAGAAATCAGAAAAATATAAAAATTTGGGATCCTATGGCTCAGTAGATGGTATGCCCCAGGAGTGCAGGGATATGAGATCTTCTGGCTGAGACAGCACTAGACCTCAGGTAGAGAAAAAGAACTTGCAGTACTGGGCTGGCTTTTTTAAAAAAATTACTAAAAGCCCCTTAAAAGGGGTAAGGCTTTTAATGCCCAGCACCGATGTCTCCCACAGCTAGTGTGGAGAGAGCAAGAGGGGAA
>NW_008239039.1:0-821 GCF_000691975.1 Corvus brachyrhynchos | reverse complement strand
ATTACCCAATGGTTACTAAGTATGTACATTATTTTTACTTTTCTACCAATGCCTAATGAACTATCTATTCACGTAGCCTGTACTGCGGCATTTCCTAACCAATCATTCTGTACTACCAACACTGCAGAAAATGGAGTAGGTGAAGAAGAAGGAAGAGACCTGAAAAAAGACAGGGATCCTCCATCTTGCCTTCATCTACTTCCCATATTAATAAACCTAAACTCTAAATTTTTCACCCTGTGACAAACTATATATTGTACTATCATCTGACTCACACCCTTGTAGATTCTAATTAATCCCAAAGCCTTGGCAGCTTTCTCCATGGACGAAGGTTAAAAACAGTGTTTCCCTGGGGGGAGCTGGTTTCGGTGCAAACTTTCTCTTTATTTTTTTTCACGATTTGAGGCTGAGGAATTGTGGTGTTGCTTTTATAATGGGATCTGAAGTTTCTGCACACCACAGAGAAATATATTACCAAGTTCAGAGTTACCTTTCTTGTACTGGGCATAAATATCCTAAAAGTTTAGTTCAATCTTTTGTGCGCTGGCTTTTTCAGTACTTTCCTCAGCTAACCTCCGAAGACATAAGGTCTTCTGAGTTTTGGGATGGTGTCGGGAGAAAGCTTTCCTCTCTCTGGCGCTTAGGAGACGAAACAGTTTCAAAATTCTTTCCTCTTATATTACTAACTTACACTTTGCCAGAGACAAACACAGTACAGGAAAAGCCACTGCAAAAACCCTCAGTTGACTCCCTTATACCTTCTCCTAACCACCGTGTCCCTAATCTCACTTCCCCTATGCTGGAAAACACGGCTGGAGCAG
>NW_008239038.1:4374-6119 GCF_000691975.1 Corvus brachyrhynchos | reverse complement strand
CAGATCCCATTATGAAAGCAACACCACAAACCTGAACCCCTAATCACAAAAAGGAGGAACAAAAAGAGAAAGTTTGCACCGGCACCAGCTTAAGACAGGAGCCCCTAAACCAGCAGGGAAATACTCACCAGAATTCTGGATTTATCACAGGAAAGCAGGTCCAGGGGGAAAAAAAAAATCGAGAAGGGTCTTCTATTTACCAGCCGTTCCCTCGCCACGTGGTGTGGAGGAGGGTAAAGGTTGAGGCTCTGGGTTCACTGTTACACAAAAAGTAACAGCTCGCTCCACAGAACTGGCACAGCAGGAGGTGCAGAGCTAACTCCAGCAGGCACGCAGCTGCTGAGACACTCTAAAAGTCTCTCAGAACTGGGGTTCAGAGATAGCACGTTGTGCGCCAAAAGAAGAAGGTACCTTTTCAGCTTTTTACCGGCTAGCGCTTGTATTTCAATGCCTTAGAAAGCCTCGAGCAACCCAGAGAGGTAGTGTTACAGTGGGGATTCTGCAACACGATGCACCAAACCAGGAGTCCCGTGGAAAAGAAATATATATGGACAGATTCTTGGTAGATGTTTCAGAGATCTTTACTTCTCCAGCCGCATGGCCGGGATCTGCCGAGGAACTCTTACAGTCACAGGACCGAGGGTCTGTTGGGGAGGATGAAAGTTTGGTAAGAAAGTTTCACAGATATGTAGGCTTGGCAGAAAGATCTGTGAATGTAGAAACTGGGGGTGAGATAGAAATGAAAGCAAGTTTTGATATAGAGTAAAAGATGTTTTGCTGAAACAGTGATCGCTGAGTAACTGAGAAGGCAAAGGTTGGAGATGAGTTGGAAGGAGATTTTTAGGAGCAGGACAAAGGTACATGACTACAAACAAAGACATGTTCTTCACCAAGTAAATAAGTCTCAAGAAGAGCATAAGTAAATAGAAAACATGTCTTTACCAAAAAGAAAGATATGGCAGGCAAACAAGAAATGTTGATGTAGCAAGAAGAAGAAAGGTCTGAGAATTTTCCATTGTAAGCTTAAATTGTAACTTATTTACTCTTGTGATTGGATAATAATGACTGTAATATGGTGATGCTAGTAGTTATGATAGGCTATAGGCAAATGTAAAGGTGTTGTGTATGGTGCTTATTGGTTGTTATGTGTTAAGATACTCTGCAAAGAAAGGTATAAAATGCTTAGTAACTTGAACAGAAAGTGGCTTCAGGTATGCCTACAGCTGGAACTGGCAGCTGTAGGGCTGGCTCTGGATACCCACTCCCTGAAATGCTGTAACTTCGCCTATGCAATAAACAGCTTTCAAGAGAGCCGCCTGAAGTCCAGACATCCTTCGTGAAACTTTCTCCTATAGGGTCCTTGCCCGCGCAGGGAAACACAGAAAAACCAATCGGGAATGAGGCTGGCCAGGGGCCAGGGAAACCCCCTGCCTTCCCTCAGGGCCCCTCTCCCAGGGCTACATGGCAGGGGGAGGAGACCCCGACATTTCACCCGTTTCTTTTTAACAAAAAGAGACTTAAAACTCAACCTTGAAAACAACTGGATAAACATAACAAGAACAGTTTTAAAACAATACAAGCTACCCTCCTGAGTCTTTGAATGTCCAAACAGATTCTGTGGAACATCTTAAGGCTGACAGAAGGGAGACAGAACTCTCTGAGCATGCTTTGTGGGGAAACTGAGGCAGGAGAGGGTTTAATTTCTTCCCTCCCCCTTTTCATCCCCCCCTCGGCATCGGAGAGGA
>NW_008239038.1:0-644 GCF_000691975.1 Corvus brachyrhynchos | reverse complement strand
GTGGGGATGCCTCTTTGTTGAAGAGCAATACCACTTATTTGGGCATTTAACACATTTGCACAATACCCATGCTTGATGATTTAAGTGGGGATGTTTTAAACAAGAAAGCCGCCTACTTTGCGTCTTTTGGTTGGTAATGATTTCTTTTGGTCCTTTGAGAGTTTGCATTATTCTTATGCTGTATAATTCGGATAATTCTAAGTGTCTTACCGACTGTCAGGCCGATGTTCTTTTACCTGGGCTTGTATAATTTCCCACTCCTTTTTACTTATTTCACACTCAGCAGAGAGTGCTAGTTTCCACCCACAAATTAGGGTTACAACCTGTGCTAGGCATTGAAGGTCACAGAGTGCAGTCAGGTGGTTATATCTACGGCACTGCGGACATCGAGGTTGCCGCTTATAGGAAAGAAAATACCAATTTTGCTTACAGCGTTCACACTTACATTTGACCCAGCCACAGTACTATTAGGATGAATTAAACAAGGTATTTGGAATGGCACAGGTGGGGGCTGTAATAATGCTTTCAGGTCAGGATATAATGTGATTTTTTCTTTATACAAATCACAAGCTAATGCAAACACATCAGGACCCTCTGTCTGATACAGTCCGGATCCTCTGGTTTGGGGTGGAATTGTTCCTCCC
>NW_008239037.1:0-545 GCF_000691975.1 Corvus brachyrhynchos | reverse complement strand
GCAGACCCAGTTTCTTTTCACTAAACAGGCTCATACAGAGATCACAAAGGACAATGGCCTTACCATTTCAGAACAGATGCTAAACAGCCACTGGAAAGCAGAGAAAAAGAATATATGATTCATTGCAAAGAGAAGAATCTCTCAGGGAATGTCTGTATATGGGAAATATTCTCTAATATTCTAATGTGACACCTAGATAAATTGGTAAATATCCTCTAAAGAAATGGTGGAAGCTCCAGCAAGTGATTCACCTAAGCCTGAAGCAAAAGGGCTCTGGACAGGGTATTTCTGATGTTGATCTCACCTGTTCAGACACACAGATTTGCTGGTGTTCCCTTACAGACCTGTTTTTTAGGAGACCTGAGATAAATGTACGTTGTGTTTTTCCTCTTGCTGGTACCACATGAGGGGAGGGTTAGTCCACAGGCTTGGCTCAGAGGACTGGGAGTAGAGGAGAGGTTTTTCTGCAGCTGCAAAACGGTGTGAATAATAATAGACTGTCCTTTGGCAGCGGGACAAAACTTACGGTCATGGGTAAGTCCAAA
>NW_008239036.1:2254-2655 GCF_000691975.1 Corvus brachyrhynchos | reverse complement strand
AGGAGGAAGGAGCCTCGCTGGGCCGGGAAGGCGACCGGCGATGCGGCCGGAGCTCGGAGCTGGGGGTCCATGAGCAGCCCCACGCTGGGGAGAAGCCCCACAAGTGCTCGGAATGTGGGAAGAGCTTCAGCTGGAGATCCCATCTCCTCCACCACAGGAAAATCCACACTGGGGAGAGGCCCTACGAGTGTGGGGAGTGCGGGAAGAGCTTCAGGTGGAGCTCCCACCTGATCCACCACCAGAGGATCCACACTGGGGAGAGGCCCTATGAGTGTGAGGAGTGTGGGAAGAGGTTCAGACACAGCTCCAGCCTGATCCAGCACCAGCGGATGCACACCGGGGAGAGGCCCTACGAGTGTCCCAAGTGTGGGAAGAGGTTTCCATGGAGCACCGATGTCCTT
>NW_008239036.1:691-950 GCF_000691975.1 Corvus brachyrhynchos | reverse complement strand
CCGTGTGTCCTCATCCCCTTCCGTGTGTCCCTGTCCCCTTCCGTGTGTCCCTGTCCCCTTCCGTGTGTCCTCATCCCCTTCCGTGTGTCCCTATCCCCTTCCGTGTGTCCCTGTCCCCTTCCGTGTGTCCTCATCCCCTTCCGTGTGTCCCTGTCGCCTTCCGTGTGTCCTCATCCCCTTCCGTGTGTCCCCATCCCCTTCCGTGTGTCCTCATCCCCTTCCGTGCGTCCTCATCCCCTTCCGTGTGTCCCTGTCCCCT
>NW_008239036.1:0-577 GCF_000691975.1 Corvus brachyrhynchos | reverse complement strand
TGGAGGGACAGGACAAGGGGGAATGGCTTCCCACTGCCAGAGGGCAGGGATGGATGGGCTATTGGGAAGAAATTCTTCATCACTTTTGCATGAGTGACAAGTTGCAGATTTATAGAGCCATCCTTACACTGGTCAGTAAACACGATTTTTAAGCTCAGGTGTTTTCTCACAGATGTAGTCAAATCTGTCTTCAAGCAAACTAAATTCCACTGGCACAGGGACTAGAACTCCGAATTCCCATAGTGTCCCTGTCCCCTTCCGTGTGTCCTCATCCCCTTCCGTGTGTCCTCATCCCCTTCCGTGTGTCCCTGTCCCCTCCCCCGCCGTCCCTGTCCCCCGCCCCCAGCGGGGCCAAAGTCCCCGAGGTGCTGTCCCCGTGTCCCGCAGGAGGTCCCCGTGTCCCTCAGGGTGTCCCCGTGTCCTGCAGGAGGTCCCCGTGTCCCGCAGGACATTTCTGTGTCCTTTGGGTCTCCCCGTGTCCCGCTGGAAGTTCCCGTGGCTGCTCCTGGCGCTGAGCGTCTGCGCCCGCCCCGGCACAGGTAGGGACACCCCACGACATCCCGTGACACCCCACGAC
>NW_008239035.1:0-666 GCF_000691975.1 Corvus brachyrhynchos | reverse complement strand
TAAAGATAGCTATTTTATAGAAACACATAAAAATTAGAAATATTAGAAACAGATATTTATAAAGATAGCTATTTGATATAAACACATAAAAATAGAAATATTAGAAATATGTATTTATAAAGATAGATATTTTATATACACATAAAATTAGAAATACTAAAATTATTAAAATAATATAATAAATAATAATAAAATTAAAAATATCAAAAATAAAAATATATATTTATAAAGATAGCTATTTTATATCAACACACAAACCCAGATAAAATGAGATAATTACGCTACAGACCCTTTCTGTCTAAATTAATGCACACAAACAATTCCATGTTTTATAGAAATAGAAATATTTTCCATCCATTTCACGGAGAATCTCACGGCAAATAAAAGATTCCATTTCTATATTTTAAATTTGAATGTATCATTGCATCCGCTCTTCTACCGAAATCCCTCTCTTGATTCTGCATTTCCTATTTAATATTCATAGCTAATTAATAGAATTGAATATTAATAATAGGAGCGAGTGCTGGGCCCATAGAAATGTTTGATCTGTGCCCATCAATGCCTCGCTGCTGTGCCACAGATGGAAAGTGAATTTATTCCAATATTATACCTGGATGTTCTAGATGAGTCAAATATATTGATTCTATTCTTATCTTTTAATATTCT
>NW_008239034.1:0-617 GCF_000691975.1 Corvus brachyrhynchos | reverse complement strand
CCAAATAATCTTTTTTCTGGGCTGGTTTGTAAACCTGTGCCACCGTAAACTTCAATAAGTAGAGAGTAACTAAGCATTAGACTCAAATCCTACAAAGTCCAATGAGTTTGAAGCAAAACCAACCACTGTCTCACCCATCAAATTAACATCTGGCAATCTTTTACTATAAGCAATCTTTGCCATAATAAAAGACAGGAATATTTATGCAGGTCTATTACCCTGCCCTCCCTAAAATGCTGTAAAACATTAATTTGATGAGAATCCATTTTTTCTAGTTTTGTTTTCGTGGCTGTCCATTCACTTCTATTAAGTTCTCAGCATATTCTTAATCTGTTACTTTGCACCGTCCAAGTCCTACTGATTTCAAGATAATCCATGTTGGGATGAGTGGGTCCCACTTAACTCTCTGGATTGAAGCAGAGGACAGGAAAGCAAGATGTAACACAACAGTGAAGAGCATAATCTTCATTATCGAGGAGGTAAAGTGTTTTCCCTGGCATGCAGCTCTTCTTTAACTCCTAGAGTCTGGCTTATTTTCAGGAGTGTGATACTGGTCTAGAAAGGGACAAAAAGTGTAGACCTGACGTGATTTTTTTGCAACATTTTTTGTGTCAGAC
>NW_008239033.1:2175-2636 GCF_000691975.1 Corvus brachyrhynchos | reverse complement strand
GGACTGGGAGGGACTGGGAGGGGATTGGGGGGGTTTTGGGGGTTCCTGGTTTATACTGGGAGGGACTGGGAGGGGATTGGGAGGGAACTGGGATGTTACCGGTTTGAACTGGGATGAACTGGGACGAACTGGGAGGTCACTGGGGGTTACTGGGAGGTGACGCTGAGCTGAACTGGGAGGGACTGGGCCTTACTGGTTTATACTGGTTTAGCCATTTTCCTTATGGGTTCGAACTGGTTTGGACTGGTTTGAACTGGTTCGGACTGGTTCGAATTGGTCTGAACTGGTTTGAACTGGTTCGGACGGGTTCCAACTGGTTCCAACGGGTCTGAACTGGTTTGTACTGGTCCGAACTGGTCCAAACTGGTCTGTACTGGTCTCCCCAGTTCACGTCTTCGATCTCCACGGCGACGGCGACGCCCACACGGCGCTGGAGCTGCGGGGGGGGGGGGGCCCGGGCA
>NW_008239033.1:0-983 GCF_000691975.1 Corvus brachyrhynchos | reverse complement strand
GGACTAGTAGGGACCAGTATAAACCAGTAGGGACCGGTAGGGACCGGTATAAACCAGTACAGACCAGTAGGGACCAGTACGGACCAGTAGGAATTGGTGTAGAGCAGTATGGACCAGTATGGACCAGTATGGACTAGTAGGGACCAGTATAAACCAGTAGGGACTGGTAGGGACCGGTATAAACCAGTACAGACCAGTAGGGACCAGTACGGACCAGTAGGAATTGGTGTAGAGCAGTATAGAGCAGTATGGACCAGTACGGACCAGTAGGGACCAGTAGAAACCGGTAGGGACCGGTATGGACCAGTAGGGACCAGTATGGACCAGTAGGGACTAGTAGGGACCGGTATAGACTGGTATAGACCATGTGGGCTGGTATAGACCAGTACGGACCAGTAGGCACCAGTATAGACCAGTAAGGACCAGTATAGAGCAGTACAGAGCAGTAGGGACCAGTATAGACCAGTAAGGACCAGTAGGCACCAGTATGGACCAGTAGGAATTGGTACAGACCAGTATGGACCAGTACAGACCAGTAGGAACCCGTAGGGATTGGTATAAATCAGTAGGGACCAGTATGGACCAGTACGGACCAGTAGGGACCGGTAGGGACCAGTATAAACCAGTACAGACCAGTAGGGACCAGTACGGACCAGTAGGAATTGGTGTAGAGCAGTATAGAGCAGTATGGACCAGTACGGACCAGTAGGGACCAGTAGAAACCGGTAGGGACCGGTATGGACCAGTAGGGACCAGTATGGACCAGTAGGGACTAGTAGGGACCGGTATAGACTGGTATAGACCATGTGGGCTGGTATAGACCAGTACGGACCAGTAGGCACCAGTATAGACCAGTAAGGACCAGTATAGAGCAGTACAGAGCAGTAGGGACCAGTAGGGACCAGTAGGAATTGGTACAGACCAGTAAGGACCAGTACAGACCAGTAGGGACCCGTAGGGATTGGTATAAATCAGTAGGGACC
>NW_008239032.1:0-2111 GCF_000691975.1 Corvus brachyrhynchos | reverse complement strand
CCCAATTAACGCACAATAAACGCCAATTAGTACCCAATTAGCGCCTTATTAGTGCCCGATTAGCGCCCAGTTAACGCCCAATTAGCGCCCAATTAACACCTGATCAATGCCCAATTAGTGCCCGATTGGCACCCAATTAGTGTCCAATCAGCGCCCAATGAACGCCCAATTAACGCCAATTAGTGCCCAATTAACGCCCAATAAGTGTCCGATTGGCACCCAGTAAATGCCCAATTAGCGCTCAATCAGCGCCCAATTAACGCCAATTAGTGCCCAATTAACGCCCAATAAGTGTCCGATTGGCACCCAGTAAATGCCCAATTAGCGCTCAATCAGCGCCCAATTAACGCCAATTAGTGCCCAATTAACGCCCAATAAGTGTCCGATTGGCACCCAGTAAATGCCCAATTAGCGCTCAATCAGCGCCCAATTAACGCCAATTAGTGCCCAATTAACGCCCAATAAGTGTCCGATTGGCACCCAGTAAATGCCCAATTAGCGCTCAATCAGCGCCCAATTAACGCCAATTAGTGCCCAATTAACGCCCAATAAGTGTCCGATTGGCACCCAGTAAATGCCCAATTAGCGCTCAATCAGCGCCCAATGAATGCCCAATTAGTGCCCAATGAGCGCCCAATTAACGCCCAATAAATGCCAATTAGCGCCCAATTAACGCCCAATTAGTGCCCGATTGGCACCCAGTAAACACCCAATTAGCACTCAATTAGCGCCCAATTAGTGCACAACCAGCGCCCAATTTGTGCGCAATTAGCGCCCAATCAGCGCCCAATCAGCACCCAATGAATGCCCAATTAGCGCTCAATTAGCGCCCAATTAACGCCCAATTAGTGCCCGATTGGCACCCAGTAAACACCCAATTAGCACTCAATTAGCGCCCAATTTGCACTCCATTAGTGCCCAATTAATGCCCAGTTAGCGCCCAATCAGCACCCGATCAATGCCCAATTAATGCCCAATTAGTGCGCGACTAGTGCACAATTAATGCCCAATTAGCGCCCAATTAATGCCTAATTAGCGCGCAATTAGTGCCCGATTGGCACCCAGTAAACGCCCAATTAGCGCCCAATTTGCACTCGATTAGCGCCCAGTTAGCGCCCAATTAATGCCCGAATAGTGCCCAGTTAGTGCCCAATTAAGCACCCGATCAGAGCCCAATTAGCGCCCAATTATTGCGCAATTAGCGCCCAATTAACGTCCAATTAGTGTCCAACTAGCGCTCAATTAGCGCCCCATTAACGCCCAATTAGCGCCCCTTCCCCTGGGGCAGCCAGGCCTCCACCAGGCGTTAATGAGGCGTTAATTAAGGGTTCATTAGGGGTTAACTAGGGGTTCATTAGCGGTAAATTAGAGGTCAATTAGGGGTCCGTTAGGGGTTCATTAGGGGTCCATTAGGGGTTCATTAGGGGTAAATTAGAGGTCAATTAGGGCTTCATTAGGGGTTCATTAGGGGTTCATTAGGGGTTCATTAGGGGTTCATTAGGAGTAAGTTAGGAGCTCATTAGGGGTTCATTAGGGCTCCATTAGGGTTCCATTAGGGGTTCATTAGGGGTTGATTAGGGGTCCATTAGGGGTTCATTAGGAGTTCATTAGGGGTTCATTTGGGGTTAACTAGGAGTTCATTAGGGGTTCATTACGGGTAAATTAGGGGTTCATTAGGGGTTCATTAAGGGTTCATTAGGGGTTCATTATGGGCTCATTAGGGGTAAATTAGGGGTTCATTAGGAGTCCATTAGGAGCTCATTAGGGGTTCATTAGAGGTTAATTAGGGGTTCATTAAGGGTTCATTAGGGGTTCATTTGGGGTTAATTAGGGGTTCATTAAGGGTTCATTAGGGGTTCATTAGGGGTTCATTAGGGGTTCATTAGGGGTTCATTAGGGGTTCATTAGGGGTTCATTAGGACTTCATTAGGGGTTCATTAGGAGTAAGTTAGGAGCTCATTAGGGGTTCATTAGGGCTCCATTAGGGTTCCATTAGGGGTTCATTAGGGGTTGATTAGGGATCCATTAGGGGTTCATTAGGAGTTCATTAGGGGTTCATTTGGGGTTAACTAGGAGTTCATTAGGGGTTCATTACGGGTAAATTAGGGGTT
>NW_008239031.1:0-570 GCF_000691975.1 Corvus brachyrhynchos | reverse complement strand
GGGAATTCTGGGAATTCTCCCAAAAACCCCAAAATTACCCAAAAAACCTCAAAATCCCAAAAAACTCCCAACCCTCCCCAAATTCTCCCAAACCCCCCAAAATCCCCAAAGTCCCCAAATCCCCAACAAACCCCAAAATCCCCAAGAGCCCCAAATCCCCCAAAATCCCCCAAAAAACCCCGAAATCCAAAAAAACCCCAAAATCAAAAAAAAAACCCCAAACCCCAAAAACCCCCCAAGTCCCCCAAAATCCCAAACAAACCCCAAATCCCCTCAAATTCCCAAAAAAAAACCCAAATCCAAAAAAGAGACAAATCCCCCAAAAAACCCCAAATCCCAAAAAAAGTCCCAAATCCCCCCCAAAAACCCAAACCCCAAGAAGTCCCCAAATCCCCCAAATCCCCGAAAATCAAAAAAAAACCCCAAAAACCGGCAAAATTCCCCAAAAAACCAAAATCCCCCAAAAAAGCCCCAAATCCCAAACCCAAAATCACCCAAAAACCCCCAAATCCCCCCAAAAACCCCAAAATCTCCTCAAATTCCCCCAAAACCCCCCAAATCCAAAAAAAC
>NW_008239030.1:2579-2902 GCF_000691975.1 Corvus brachyrhynchos | reverse complement strand
GATTCCTGGAAAATCTGGGGCTGTTTGGGATCCTCAGAAAATCCCGGGAATTCGGGATCCCTGGAAAATCCCGGGAAATTCGGGATTCCTGGGAAATCCCGGGGGATTTGGGATCCTTGGAAAATCCAGGGAAAAATTCGGGATTCCTGGGAAATCTCAGGGGAAAATTCGGGATTCCTGGAAAATCCCGGGAAATTCGGGATCCCTGGAGAATCCCAGGGAATTTGGGATCCTTGGAAAATCTGGGAGAATTCGGGATTCCTGGGAAATCGGAGGGAAAAATTTGGGATCCTTGGAAAATCCCGGGAATTCGGGATCCCTGG
>NW_008239030.1:0-1440 GCF_000691975.1 Corvus brachyrhynchos | reverse complement strand
AAAACCGCGGGTGTTTCGCGATGCCTGAGAAATCCTGGGGGTGTTTGGGATCCCTGGAAAATCCCGGGGAATTCGGGATTCCTGGGAAATCCCGGGGGATTTGGGATCCTTGGAAAATCCAGGGAAAGATTTGGGATTCCTGGGAAATCTCAGGGGAAAATTCGGGATTCCTGGAAAATCCCGGGAAATTCGGGATCCCTGGAGAATCCCAGGGAATTTGGGATCCTTGGAAAATCTGGGAGAATTCGGGATTCCTGGGAAATCGGAGGGAAAAATTTGGGATCCTTGGAAAATCCCGGGAATTCGGGATCCCTGGAAAATCCCAGGAAAATTGGGATCACTGGAAAATCTGGGGGAATTCGGGATTCCTGGGAAATCCCGGGGGATTTGGGATCCTTGGAAAATCCAGGGAATTCGGGATCCCTGGAAAATCCCAGGAAAATTGGGATCACTGGAAAATCTGGGGGAATTCGGGATTCCTGGGAAATCCCAGGAATTCGGGATCACTGGAAAACTCCGGGAAATTTGGGATTCCTGGGAAATCCCGGGGGATTTGGGATCCTCGGAAAATCCCAGGGAATTTGGGATCACTGGAAAATCTGGGAGAATTCGGGATTCCTGGGAAATCGGAGGGAAAAATTTGGGATCCTTGGAAAATCCCGGGGATTCGGGATCCTTGGAAAATCCCAGGGGAATTTGGGATCCCTGGGAAATCTCAGGGGAAAATTTGGGATCCCTGGGAAATCCCAGGAAATTCGGGATTCCAGGGGAAAATCCCAGGAATTTTGATCCCTGGAGAATCCCGGGAAATTCGGGATCACTGGAAAACATCCAGGGGAAAATTTGGGATCCCTGGAGAATCCAGGGGGATTTGGGATCCTTGGAAAATCTGGGAGAATTCGGGATTCCTGGGAAATCGGAGGGAAAAATTGGGATTCCTGGGAAAATCCCGGGAATTCGGGATCCTTGGAAAATCTCAGGGGAAAATTTGCGATCCCTGGGAAAATTTGGGATCCTTGGAAAATCGGGGAAATTCGGGATTCCTGGAAAATCTGGGGCTGTTTGGGATCCTCAGAAAATCCCGGGAATTCGGGATCCCTGGAAAATCCCAGGCAAATTCGGGATTCCTTGGAAAGGGATTCCTGGGAAATCGGAGGGAAAAATTTGGGATCCTTGGAAAATCCCGGGAATTCGGGATCCCTGGAAAATCCCAGGAAAATTGGGATCACTGGAAAATCTGGGGGAATTCGGGATTCCTGGGAAATCCCAGGAATTCGGGATCACTGGAAAACCCCGGGGAATTCGGGATTCCTGGAAAATCCTGGGGGTGTTTGGGATTCCTGGGAAATCTGAGGGAAAAATTTGGGATCCTTGGAAAATCCCGGGAATTCGGGATCACCGGAAAATCCAGGGGGATTTGAGATCCCTGGGAAAATTTGG
>NW_008239029.1:0-317 GCF_000691975.1 Corvus brachyrhynchos | reverse complement strand
ATTTTGGGTGGTTTTGGGGTGTTTTTAACCTCCACGCCCCTCCCCCAGAGTTCATCAGCAGTTCTGGGCTGGTTTTGCCCATTTTTGGGCGTGGCTTTTTTGAGTTTTGGGTTATTTTGGGGGGATTTTTTTGGTCTTTTTTTTTTTAATTTTGAGGGTTTTTTAAATTTTAGGTTATTTTGGGGTGGTTTTTTTGGGGTGTTTTAGGGGTATTTTTCGGGGTTTTTCGGGGTTTTTTTGGGAGGTTTTTTTGGGGGGTTTTGGGGGGGATTTTTGGGTTTTCTGGTTTTTATTTGGGGAGTTTTGGGGGTTTTTTT
>NW_008239028.1:220-1241 GCF_000691975.1 Corvus brachyrhynchos | reverse complement strand
AGGGCCTGGGAGGGGAATTTTGGGGTTTTTGGGAATTTTGGGGGAATTTTGGGGATTGGGAAAAGGATTTGGGGGATTTTTTGGGCGGTTTTGGGGATTTTTAAATGGAATTTTGAGGGATTTGGGGATTTTTTGGGGAATTTTGGAATCTTGGGAAGGGTCTGGAGGAGATTTTTGGGCGGTTTCGGGGATTTTGAGGGAATTTGGGGGATTTGGGAAAGGAAATTTGGGGGATTTGGGGGGAATTTGGGGATCTTGGGAAGGGCCTGGGAGGGGAATTTTGGGGTTTTTTGGGAATTTTGGGGGAATTTGGGGGGATTTTTTGAGTTTTATGGGGATTTGGGAGGGGAATTCAGGGATTTTTGGGGGATTTTGAGGGGAATTTGGGGGATTTGGGGACTTTTTGGAGGATTTGGGGATCTTGGGAAGGGCCTGGGAGGGCAATTTTGGGGTTTTGGGGGAATTTTGGGGTTTTTGGGGAATTTTGGGGGAATTATGGGGATTTGGGGAGGGGAATTTTTGGGGTTTATGGGAATTTATCAGGGGAATTTGGGGTTTTTTGGGGGGTTTTGGGAATTTTTTAGTGAAATTTTGGGGGAATTTTGGGGTTTGGGGAATTTTGGGGGAATTTTTGGGGATTTATAAGGGGGATTTGGGGGCTTTTGAGGAAATTTTGGGGAATTTGTGGATCTTGGGACGGGCCTGGGAGGGGAATTTTGGGTTTTTTGGGAATTTTGAGGGAATTTTTGGGGTTTTTTGGCAATTTTGGGGAAATTTTGGGGATTTTTAAGGATTTATAAGGGAAATTTGGGTATTTTGGGGGGATTTTAGACGGGAATTTTGGGGTTTTTTTGGGAATTTTGGGGTCTTGGGGAGTTCCTCGGGTGGGATTTGGGGATTTTGGGGGATTTTGGGGAGGATTTTGGGGGATTTTTTGGGAATTCCAGGTGCAGGCCGAGATCCAAGGCTGGGATTTGCCGCCGCTTCCCGAGCGCTACCGGAGGGGCGTGTGCGCCCGGGG
>NW_008239028.1:0-207 GCF_000691975.1 Corvus brachyrhynchos | reverse complement strand
TCCCGAGCGCTCCCGGAGGGTCTGCGCCAGCCTGGGCCTGGGTGAGCCCCCCCAAAATTCCCCCAAATCCATCGGGAACACCCCAGGAATTTTTGGGAATGATCCTGGGAGGAATTTTGGGGGATTTTTGGGAATTTTGGGGGATTTTTTGGGAATTTTGAGGGAATTTTAGGAGGATTTTGGGAGTTTCTGGTGGGATTTTGGGGG
>NW_008239027.1:7447-7983 GCF_000691975.1 Corvus brachyrhynchos | reverse complement strand
CAAGATGCAGGCCATGGTATCGCAGATCCAACGCGAGACGGGTGACTGGCTTGGCAGCATCCTCAACGGATGGGGACTATCAGGATGGGCAGTGTCTATTCTCCAGACCGGACTGCTTTTGTTTTTCGTCCTTTTGGTTACCCTGATTATGTTCGGACTTCTCAGAAGACTGCTGTTTAAATTGATTGCGAGCTCCCCCTCCCCCGTGGACAATGGCCAGGCCGAAGCTCTCCCGGAATCAGAGCACGAGCCCATGGCCCCAGAGTCGCAGTGGTTTGGGGACTTATATCCAGACTCTGAATATTGTCCCCAACCCGAATTTGAGTCATCATAAAAAACAAAAAAGGGGGAGATGTGGGAGTGTGTTTTGCTTTGGTTCAGTCCGGGTCTCCCCTCGAGTTTTGTACCTTTGTATCTACCCAGTTTGTATCCTCCCAATTTTCTGCCAATTACCCCATTTCCCACCTTTGTCTCCTCCCTGGCCCTTGCCAATCGTGCTGGCACCCCTCCCAGGCTTCTAGAAAGTTCTGGCAGGG
>NW_008239027.1:6115-6763 GCF_000691975.1 Corvus brachyrhynchos | reverse complement strand
GAGATAGTCTATGCCGAGAATGCACGGGGCCTCCGGGCCAGTCACGATGGGGTGTTTCTGCCACTCGTTCCCAGTTAAACTCACTTCAGCTTCCAGTACAGTCAGCTGCTGGGATCCTCCTGTCACCCCAGAAATAGAAATGGGTTCTGCTCCCACATACCTTGATGGCATCAAAGTACATTGAGCACCGGTGTCAACCAAAGCCGTGTATTTTTGTGGGTCAGATGTGCCAGGCCATTGGATCCACACAGTCCAAAAGACCTGATTGTCCCTTTCCTCTACCTGGCTAGAGGCAGGGCCCCTCTATTCCTGGTCATGGTACACGTTGCTTCCATCCGGCGAATATGCTCCTGAGGTCCCTTCAAGAGAATCAGTCATATTATCATTCCTATACTGTCTGGAGTTTGGTGCGCGAGAGACCGGAGCAGCGTTGACTCCAGATGAGTTTCTTGTAGTAGTTGTCCCTCTTTTTAGTTCATGTACCCGGGCTGCTAAGGAGGAGGTGGGTTTTCCATCCCACTTACTCATGTCTTCTCCATGTTCCTGAAGGAAAAACCAGAGATTACTTCGTGGGGTGTATCCTCTCTCCCTGGTTGGGGGACGCCTGCTCCTAATGGCAGAGACTCTTGTTGGTTCTGGTGAGATGTG
>NW_008239027.1:2766-5765 GCF_000691975.1 Corvus brachyrhynchos | reverse complement strand
TGCTCCATTTTCCTTGGTGCACCTGGAGGTCTTCTTTACAAAGGTACCTGTCCCTTACACTTGTCAGCAGTCACCGCCAGAGGCTGAGAGTTTCTTGGGTTCTCCCGATCCCCTGGTCAATGACCACATCCCGGGACAGAGATCCCAGTTGCTGATTTACTTTTTGATTTCTTCTTCTGAACGGGGGCAACTGCAATCGGTGTAGGCTATTCTGGTTCAGTGACGGTTTGTGTGGAGATGCTGACAGCGCCTTTGGTTTTTTCTCCTCTGTGTCAGTCTCATAGACATGGATGCTGTTGTCTTGCGTTTGGTTTCTTTCTCCCCTGTGTCAGTCTGTGTAGACATGCTGTTTGTTGCTCTGCTCTTTTTTTCCCTCTCATCCTGAGGATGCTGTGCCATAGCTCTGATTCTAAGCATGGTGTACACTGTACAGAGAAGACAAAGCAGAACTAACAGCAAGGTTATGCTTTCTTTGACATCCAGAAGGAACTCAATATTTTCAAAAACTGCTGTGTCAGGCCTGAAAGGCTGGAAAAAAACATTCTTTAATCCTCCCCCCAGCGGCTGGGTATGATTGTTGAGGCCCCAGATGTAGCAGCCTAGAGTAGGACAAGCACACAAAGTTGAGTATATATTCCAAATTATGTTCATTGTCTCGGAAGTTATCATGCAGTAGGCATAACAGACTAATAAAGCAAATTTTATACCATACCCTGGTCTACACAGGAGCATTAAAACCGGCAGATAGTTCCCCATGTGCGGAAAAATAAGAGAGCTAGGTACAAGACCCATGTAGCATGTTGAACATCATAGTGAGTAGGTGGCTTCTACAATACAAAAGTGTAATTCTGACTTGTCTCAGCACCCGGCCCCACACTGGGCACCAAAATATGTACTAGCTTGAAAACAAACTAGTGGGAGACACCAAGTCAGAATAACAATCTAATAGGGAAATAAAAGGAAAAAAAGGCAGAAAACACTGGGTTAAACTGACAGAGTCAGGATACAACCTGACACCCTGTTAATCAGGATGGTGGTAGCAGTGCGGTGGAATGGTGGCTGCAGTCCTTTGAAAGTGGTGATCCTGTAGAAAGGGTCTGCTCTTCCTCAGAAGGTCCAGTGGTGGCTATGTAGCTCCTGTCCTCTGGAAATCCAGAGGGAAGATTATCTCTGCTGTTCAGAATCTCAGATTATATCTAGGATGGAACACTTGGTTCCTCCCTCTGGGTGGAGCATCTCACAATGGGATGATGAGTCATGAGGCCAGGTGTTGATAGGCTCATTACAAAATATAGTCCACGGAGAGTTATCTCTGAGTCATGCGGAAGGGCAATGATGGGCCATTAACAGAAAGATCAACCGGGGGCAGGACGGAAGGAAACACTGCCCCACCTGGTTCCAACAGCTCATGAGGATGGTAACAGTATACACTACAACCCAGGACAGACAGGGATGGAGGCTCTTGCCAGAAGTATCCCAAGTGTGGAGATCTTCCTCATCCTGCTCCTCCACTGCTGACGTCAGGGAATTCCCTGGAGCTGCCAACATCTGCCTTTGCTGCTCGAGGATCTTCTCTAGCACCATGCCAAAGGCCTTCTCCTATGGCAGCGCTGCAGCATCGTGCGAGTCACGGACTGGAACCGGCACCTCCAGGAAAGTTCTGCTGGGAAACACCCGTCAGCCATTCCCTGACTGCAATGAGCTGGCCTCCTATTCCTCTGCAAGGCTCTTCCTGGCCACGCGCATCCTCAGCAATGACACGGTTCTGCTGAGATCGGAGGGACCAGCGAGTCCTGTCCAAAGGGCTTCCTCCGTCTCCAGTCCTGCAGCTCTCACGGAGGTACCAGGTATGGTCAAGTCTCCTGCCAGGAGTATCCGACGTGTGGAATTCATCCTCATCCTTCTTCTCCATTGCTGAGGGCTCTAAGTGCCCTGCAGATGGGAACATCCGCCTTTGCTGCTGGAGCATTTTTTCTAGTACCACACCAAAAGTCTTCTCCTATGGGTACTGCCACATCATTCTTGGAACCTTGGTAGGGAACTGGCGGCTCCAGGAGAATCGCTGCTCTGCCTCTGGGTTGTGGGAGTGCCTTACTGGAGGCCTCCTCTTTTCTATATCCTGCTTAAACAAGAAAGGTTTCACTCTATGCCAGCTATGAGTACATCATCTCTTCTGGAACTCTTTTATAGTGGACACAGAGTTTGTTGAAGCTCATTCTCACAACTCTTATCGTGACTATTCCTCATAACTCTTACAACTCTTATTAGTTCATAACCTGGATTACACATCGTCTCTGTCCAGATTAGAATTTTAAAATATACAATTCTCAAGATCCTCTAGCTACAAGATGCAACCACACATATTTGTCCTTTTTTATTTTTGCAAAAACATTGGCAATTGTTTCTCTCTTTAATATTTTTTCCCTTTGGAACTCATCTGTTTCCTGTTTTTTTACTTCCTCTACTCAGAAGACCTTTCCTTTGGTTTATTCTTGTACTGATTCTCCAATCTTTCCAGGCTACTTTATAAAGATGTAGCTGGTGCAACATATACTTCTTAGATAGTTTTTGTTGTTTTGATTTATACTACAGGAAGATGATAAAACACGTATTTTACATTACCTCGGATGGCAAAAATTTTTTGCATTTTTAATGGAAAAAATATTTTTAACGTTTGGATAGCATAATTTTTAAAAAATAGTTTCATTACCTGTCCAGTAGCCATAACATAGATCTGTATCCATCATCTAAAAGTAAAGCCAGCTTTTGATTTGATGCACACATTGAGACTTTATCCTGTATGAAATAAAGCAGAAAAAATATGCTATTACAGTTTTATCTTCAACTGCACATCACTTCTAACCTTGAGTGAAGGCTCTGCATTATTGAATAGAACCAATTGAGGCAGTGCAGCTCTAGGTTAACACATGATCAGAACCTTAGACTGCTAAGGAAGAGCAGGAAATAGTTTGGCTGCCACCACGAGGCAACAGCACATT
>NW_008239027.1:924-2141 GCF_000691975.1 Corvus brachyrhynchos | reverse complement strand
AATACACAAACCCCCCCCCCAAAACCCCCCTTTTTTTTTTTTTTTTTTTTTTTTTTTTTTTTTTTTTTTAAATTCTGGAAGAAACAAATTTAACAGCACTGCCATGCATGCAACAAAGTGACCCAGGCATGAAGATGAGCAAGCTGTTGGTCCTTCACATTCCAGTTTTCAAGGGTGATATTAGTGGGACACTGCTTGGAGCACTGCAATGATATCAAAGTGATCCATTAAACTTCCTGCTAACTGGAAATTTCTTTTAAGATGCGTAGATAATATATGGCTTATTACTTACACATACAGGCAAAAGGAAAAAACAAGTTTCACCACATTCTCATAAACCTCTGGAAATAATGTCCTATAAACTTAACTGCCTTTCTCAATTTGAGAAATTGCTACTGCTATAATATTACCTGTACTGGACCTTGCGGAAGGTATCTTTTCAGCTTTATACCAGCTAGCGCTTGTATTTCAATGCCTTAGAAAGCCTCGAGCAGCCTTGAGAGGTAGCACGGGCAATCTAGCACTTTAGTAGCTCTAAAATCGGTACCTGAATCAGCTGCAGAGCAAATACCATCAGCAGAAGCAAAGAGGGAGAAATATAGCTCCCTGCTCGCTCAATTCCCTGCAGTTAGAAGCCTTCAAATGAGACAGACGACCAGAGATGTTTACAGGAAAGTAGCTGAGCTGAGAGAGAGCGTTTGCCTCCCCTCGACCATCTTTTATTAGGAGAAGGGGAAAGGGGAGGACTGGGGGCGGACCCGGGGTGAGCGGCCGATCAGACACTGCTGAAGAGTCTGAGTTACATTTGGCTTTGCCCGCGCTTGGAACAAAAAAGCTCAGAGCACATGTCTTTGGGAGGGGGAGGGGAAGCTCAGAACAGGCAGCAACAGGACCTTGTCAATTGGATGCTTTTGCCCAAACTCTTTGCTCCATATATGTCATTTACATCACAGAAAACAAGACAGAATCCTATCCAAGCAAAAATTCAGTGGGAATGGAGAATGACTTACTCAGCAACACCTGATTCTCTCTGTGCAACATGCACTACAGCTTTCTTTCGGGCTGATCAAACACTTCTTATGGTAAAGATCATCATCCTATAATCTGGACTACGGACTGACTTCCCAGCTCGACGTGCCTCAACGCCGCCAACCTGATCCATTACCTGGACATTGACTGAGCCTGACCATACCCTCTGCAACAACCACCTCCCTGGG
>NW_008239027.1:0-286 GCF_000691975.1 Corvus brachyrhynchos | reverse complement strand
GGCAGGAGGGATCACTACATAAACCCAAACGTTCTGGAAGAGTGGGAATTGGTGTCCAAGGACATAGTTTACACCTGCACTTGGCTCGCAGCATCCCCCTGCAGCGCTACGGGCTGGTTACTTTAGGCGGCCACAGAGCCCTTAAAGGGAACTGGGCTGCCTTGACTTGTTAGCAAAGCGGCCGCAGAGTCCCTAAATCAGACTGGGCTGTCTGGAGTTGTTACTGAACTCCCCCCATTGCACTGACTGTTCCGTGCAATTTCCAATGGCCCCGCAGAAAAAGACC
>NW_008239026.1:0-254 GCF_000691975.1 Corvus brachyrhynchos | reverse complement strand
TGTCCCTGTGCCCACCCCTATGCCCAACCCTGTGCCCTCCCTGTGCCCTCCCTGTGCCCGTCCCTGTGCCCACCCAGGTGGCATCGTTGTTCACCACCACCAGGGCGAACTCGTGGCTTTTGTCGATTTTGTGTTTGGTCCTCACGAACATCTCGATCATTTTCTGTGACACCGTCAGGGCATTGCTGCGCGACCTGGCACCGGCGGGCACGGGCTCAGGGACCCCAAAAACCACCCCTGGCACCCCAAAAACC
>NW_008239025.1:16296-16505 GCF_000691975.1 Corvus brachyrhynchos | reverse complement strand
CTTCATTTCCTGGCTTCTGCCGTGTGCATTCCTCCCTGTAGAGCCAGGATGAGAGGCCAAGGCATCCTTTACATCCAGGATATAAACTCAACTGCATAGGCAGAATGCTTGGATCGTGGTCTGGTGGCATTCCATGCAGGCACATGATGCGTCTTGATTCCTCTCTACTGGCTCAGCCTTCAGTCAACCATCCATGAAGTTTCTCCACT
>NW_008239025.1:14298-16192 GCF_000691975.1 Corvus brachyrhynchos | reverse complement strand
TCTCCAGGAGCCACAGCAAGAACGCTTCTCCCAGAAAAGTGCTGCCCTCCCTCCCTAGGCTCCCTTCTCCAGCCACATCCTGGTCTTTCTCACCACATGTTCTTCCTGACAATCCTTGGTTGTTATTACCAGCTGTGCTGGGCTGACCTTGGCTGGACCTCCAGTGCCCTCCAAGCCACTCCATCACTCTCCCTTCTGAGGTGAACTGGGAAGGGAAAATAAGAAGGAAAACAACTTGAATAATAAGATAGGGCAGGTGGCTAAAGCAAAAGTGAAATGCTGTGCATGCAGTAGTAAACTGGAAAAAACCCCTCTTCTTACGCTCTACTTCCAATCAGAAAGTTGTGTCTGGCTGCTTCCCAGGAAGCAGGGCTTGAGCACCTGTACTGAAGTCGCTTAAAAGCAAACATTGCAAATAACAAATGCCCACCCTTGTTTCTCCTTTCCATAGCTGTTGTATCTGAGCTCATGTCATATGGCAGGGATATTCCTTTTACTCAGTTTGTGTCAGCTGTCTGAATTTTGGCCATTCCCAGGATCTTGCCACCCTCCAGCTCCTAACGGGGAAGGGAATGTTGGAGAGACAGCGCTGATACTGTGTGAGCACTGCTCAGCAGGAGCCAAAGGCCTGGAGTGTTATCGGCACCTTTGTAACTCCCAGTGCGGAGCACAGTGCTGCCAGGGCTGCTGCGAGGAACATGAACTGCATCTCAGCCAATACACCCACAAATCTTGGTTGGCTCCAGAGGCATTCAGCTCCCTGTGTTTGAGACATACATATCAGCCCTTATCTCCTACACTTGTCTACTGGGATGGGACACAGTCTCTTCCTGTCTGGGCCTATGCCACCACTCAGACTTGTGCTGAGTGAGGAAGGGGCCAAGACCTTGCAACAAATGCGAGGATGGAACTGAAGGGATCAGGATCCAGCCATTGCCTTGCTCAAGAACTTTGGTCCCTTGGGAGAAGAAGCCAACACCAATCTCCACAATATCTCCTTCCAGGTAGTGACAGAGATTGAAAAAGTCTGCACTAACCCTTATAGACAGTGGTAGACAGTGAAAAAGTCCTCACTGACCCTACTTTTCTCGAGGCCAAACAAATCAAATTCCCTCCCTAATGGTGACATTTCATCAGAGGTGATTTGGAAGAGGAGAGAACACTGGGTGAGAGCTGCAAAAGAGCAAAAGCTATGGTGGGACACCCACTGAGCCAGGCATCTCTCTGCAGCCTGACATGGGAATGGATGGAAATCTGTCCCTTTGGGGATTGACACATTCCTGAGAGAAGGCTGGCTAACCTTTACAGACAGCACAATAAATGGTTCTTTAGGCAAAACACTCTGATCCCTTTCTGGAGAAGTAGAGAAAGATGCTAGGAATGGCCTTTCTTCCCCATCCCATGTAGAGATCAATTGACTCTCCACATGGAGCAGTGACCAGGCACGGTCCTTCAGTTCCTCCAGGAGGACAGGTGCTCTGAACAACGAGATGTGCTCATGGAAAGCTCCGACCACTGGTCCATAGAGGCCAAACCCCATTCTACTGAGTACCAGCAATGAATACACAGTGTTGTCCCCGCACTTGCTGGATTGAATGTGCTGGCCCCGTCTTTTCTTCAGCAGGGACTCAAAGAATCAAGATCCTGGAATTCAGCTTCCTCTGTCTCTCATCCCTGAACCTCCTGTTCATCCACAGATAAGAGCAAGCTCTGAAACTCATCTGCCCATCACTAATGTGTAGCCACTAATCCCCAGGACTCCCAGAGATTCCAGGGAAGCCCAGTGTCCCAAATCCAACTCCACCACTACTATGGTGGCCCCTAAGGCTCTGGACTGCTGTCAAAACTTGGAGTAGGAAGCACTGTCCAGGATTTCTATTTTCCCTGCTCTGAT
>NW_008239025.1:10955-14259 GCF_000691975.1 Corvus brachyrhynchos | reverse complement strand
AAATTACTCAGTGTGTGGTTGCACACAAGTGCCCTCCCCTGAGCAAAAAGCTCCCCATGTAGGACAGCAGCACACAGGGGTGTGTTCACACAAGTGCACAAGCCCATGGAGGTGCAGACACTTGAACACTGTGGTTCAGGAAGCACTCCTACAAGAGCCGAAGGGACCGTGCACCTAAGAAAAAAGCCAAAGAGATTTTATGTGGAGGACAAGGTACTGAAAGCCCATGGGTGATGAGCCAAAGACTGGAGGGCTGGGAGCAGATGAGGCCCCTCCAGTCAGCAGAAAAAAAAATCCAGGAGAGTACCCCAGGCTGGAATCATATGCCATCCTTTGGATATGTTCTGCACTTAGTTCATATATTCTGCACACGCTGACACATCCTTGCCCTCAGGAAAACTGGAATCTCACATACCAGCTCTCAGAAGAAGTGTCCGTGAGGGAATGGGAATGATGTAGGCCAGGAAACGCAAAGTCATGGTAGAGGGAACCAGCAAGTCATGCCATACCATTCCCAGAGATCTTTCCATTCATTGGGATCACACAGGAAATTTATCACTCAGGCAGCACGGACTTGGAGCCCTGAGGCACTGTGGGGCCAGCATAAAAGGCAGCCTAACTGGTGGCTGTCTCATCCACTTCTGTCACCTCCTGCTCCTTGGGAACCAGGTGAGTTGGAAGCCCCTTTCTCCTCCACCCTCTCTAGGACAGGGTTGAGCTTTCCAGCCCTTGTTCCCACTCCTTGTTCTTCTGGGGTGTTCTCCGATGGTGCTCGTGTGGGCAGAGGGGAGAGCGTGTGTTCTGGCCAGAGGCTGAGGCTGGGCTGAGGTGCTTCTTTGCATCCAGGCTGGGCAGCAGCACGGCTGGGGCTGGCTGAGCTCTGAAGGAGCGTGCTGGGCTGAGGCCCAGGATCCCCAGTTTGGGCCCGCACAGGCTGGAGCTGCGCAAGCAGCAGGGGCCTTGTGTTGCTGGGGGTGCCTTGCGGGCTGTGTCTCAGGTGTGCGTGTGCTCTGCTTCCTCCCTGCCCTCTGTGCCAGGTGCAGCGCCAGGCTCGAGACATGTCCTGCCCTGAGAAGTGCCAGCAGTGCCGGCCCTGCAACCCTTGCTGCCAGCCCTGCGGCCCCTGCCCGCTGGCCAACAGCTGCAATGAGTGCTGTGTCAGGCAGTGCCAGAGCTCCACCGTCGTCATTGAGCCGCCTGCTGTGCTGGTGACCCTGCCCGGGCCCATCCTCAGCTCCTTCCCACAGAACACCGTGGTGGGATCCTCCACCTCCGCTGCCGTTGGCAGCATCCTCAGCTCTGAAGGAGTGCCCATCAGCTCCGGGGGCTTTGACATCTCCTGCATCACCAGCGGCTATGGTGAAAGATGTTGTCGTCCCTGCTAAAGCTGCTGCCGCCACCAACATCCTCAGGCAAGACCTCAGAACACGCTGCTGGACTGAAGACAGAACTTTAAGACTCTGGATTTAGAGCTTCTGCCTATTGTTTCCTCTCCTCTCCTCTCCTCTCTTTTTTCTCTTCCTTTTCATTTCCTGTCAGCACCGCTCAATGCCAGCCCTAGTGGGACCTGTTGGCCTCCTTCCCTCTGCAGGCCGGCCAGATGGACACCCCCACTGCATCTTAGCGGCTGCTCCTGGTGCCCTCTGTGAGCCTCCTCCTTTTCTTCTTTTGACTCAATAAAGTTGGTTTTGCATTCAAACTTTGGCCTCTGATTTCTCCTTCTTCCTGTTGCAACTCTGCCTGTTTGCCCATTGGAAAAAGTGGAGGAAGCTGAGCGCTGGAATCCCGGCAGTGCAATTTTCTTTGTTCCCTTTCTCTTGGAGCTGACAAAGATGTGCCTCACTGTGAGGCTGGTGAGGCACTGTAGGAAATTGCCCAGAAAAGTTTTGGATGCCTCAACCCTGGAAGCGTGCAAGGCCAGGTTGGACACCTCTTTGATCAACCCGGTTTAGTGGGTGGCGTCAGTGCCCGTCTGCTGAGGGCAGCGGGAGTGGAAATAAATGATCTTTAAGTTCCCTTCCAGCCCAGACCATTTCTAATGACATACGCTTTCACAGAGGCATCATCAGAGTGACAAATGTGCTCAGTGTTGGGCAGCGCTGAGTCCCCTTTGGACACCCTTGGAACTGACTCAGTCAGACGCGGCGGGAGACGCTGCACTCCTCCCACAGAGCCCATTCCTGCAGCCTTATTTACAAAGTTGGCCTTCCTGAGCACCCACTACACATGAGGAAGCCCTGCTTCCCGGGAAGTGGCCAGCCATCACTTGCTGAGGGAAGTTGGACATAAAATTATTTATTTTTCTGCTTTTCTCATACACGCATAACGCTTTGTGTTTGCTTTAGCAAACTGCCTTGTAACAAGCTCCAAGTTGTTTTCTCTTTTATTTTCTCTTCTCTGTCCACTGCACACATGGCATTGATAGAGTGGCGTGGTGGGCACCATCCATGCAGCCAAGGCCAACCTTGGGACAGCTGGTCATCCAGCCCAGGGCAAGAGCAGGAAGGAGCTGCAGAAGCGGGCATGGGCTGTTGGCCAAAGGGAGACGTATTGGAGGGGAAGCAAGACCACAAAGCATATCTGAGCCACTTCCCGAATGCTCCAGAACACCAGGCTGCACATGAAAACTCATGTGCTCTCACGCAGAGATGAGGGAGAGAGGTGCATGTGTACAAGAAGAACAAGAGTGATGCCCTGAGAACTTTGCCACAAACAAACCCACAGGAATGACACAGGTTCACCTCACGTGCCCGCATGGAATGCCACCAGACCATGAAGCGAGCATTCTGCCGACTCTGACGTGTTTATGTCCTGGAAATACTTAGGCCTCTCAACCGGGCCCTAACAGAAGTCTTCACACAGGAACGCACACGGCAGAAGCCAGGAAATGAAGAGGCCGCAGTGTAGGAAACGAGGGCACAGCCCCTGCCATTAGCTGGGATGGTGCACATTTGCCATGAGCTGGTCACAAAATTATTACTTCCACCAAGGTGCTACTGGGCCTGAGGCAGTGCAGGACTGCTATAAAAGGCAGCCCAAGTCTCTGCTCTCGCATCCACTTCTCTCACCTCCTCCTCAGGAATCAGGTGAGTGGGAAGCCTCCAATCCTTCTCCTCCTTCTCTCCTCCTGCTTCCAGACCAGCTCTTTTCCTGGCTGGAGGTCTCAGCTGATCGAGGCTGTCAGAGCCCAGGGCTGGCAGCTGCTTCTGCTGGGAGAAGGCAGGGGGGAGAAGATCTTGTGCAGAGAGAGGCTGGGACTTGGCTGAGGTGGCTCCTGGGCTTTGAGGTGGGCACTGCAGTGTGG
>NW_008239025.1:8471-9101 GCF_000691975.1 Corvus brachyrhynchos | reverse complement strand
CTGGCACGGCTGTGCAGGGAAGTCCCTACGAGGCTTGCAATGGCTGGGCTGAGACGTGAGCTCAGGCACAGCTGTGGACACACACACACACACAGACACACAAACGGGCACTGACACATTGCCAGCCTGCCCAGGTGTGCACAGAGATGAACCCAGACGCACAGACCCCAGCAAACGTGCACAGGCGCACGGGCAGGGGGCTGCACACAAGTGCTCTGCCCTGTGCACAACCATCCCCGTGTAGGCCAGAGGCTCTCAGGGGGTGTTCCCACGAGTGCACAAGCCCAGGGATGTGCAGGCACTCGCACACACTGGGGCACAGCCACGCTGCCACGCACATTATTGCGGGGCAGCACATGGGGCACAGGCCATGGCAAGGGATGTGACTCAGGAGCTGCCGGGCAGCTCCCAGCCAGAGCAGGGACACAGCACTCCAAGCAGGACAGAAGCTCAGGCAGCAGTGCTACAGGAGTCTCATGGATTGTGCAGGCCGAGGAGGAAGGCAAAGAAGTTTCACTGAGGGGACAGTTCACATAGGCAGTGGAGCTGTTGGGTGCTGAGCCAAGGACTGGAAGGCTGAGAGCAGATGGGACCCCTCCAGTCAGCAGGGATTAGAAAAATCTGGCAGCG